>NC_089840.1:254851595-255169928 GCF_035609145.1 Eleutherodactylus coqui
ATTGTTGGTTTGGCAGCCATTCCAGCACTTAATATGGCAAGTTCTGCGGAGGAGGACACAAGGCAGTAACATCTACTACTATAGCTATGCCGTGTGTCGTAGGACCTTCATCTGTAGGACTGTTTTCTGCGGAGGGAGTTAATATTCACATGTAGATTCACCTTTGATCATCATGTAATAATTTACCTCCAGATACAATCTACATATAATGTTAGCTGAACTTCGCTTTACTTTTTTTTGGCCTTTGATCTTGAGTTGCACTTTATCATCTCCATTCACATGCAGAACCTGCTGGCTGCTACTTGGAAGCCGGAATATCCAATAAGACATTTATACCCAAGGATTCTCTCACACGAGCGTCTTATTACAGTGCGCCGTGCATCATGTACTTGCTGCGTGCGGCCAGTCCCCATACACTATCTTGTTGTGTACCTGTGTGTAATGCGCACCAAGATAGCGCATGCTGCGAACCTTTTGCACGCGCATTTCGCACTCTGCGAGGCACGATGGAGTAACGTAAAGATTGATGCCGCATAATAGGCTTGTGTGAGAGCCCTCGCAGCGCTGCAACCTGGATCTCCCAGAACATGGCCCAGCAGAACATGTTCTGTGCGCACCGTGAACCAGCAGGTGCTGCTAGCAGATGTGAGCTCACAAGTCAAACTCTATGGGGAGGTAATCCGAACCTCATTGCAGTGTTAGGCCACTCGCACACAAACGCACACTGCTTTTTACTGCGGTGTCCAGAGTGCCGCATGGACCGTGGTACAACGCTCCCATTGATTTTAATGGGGCTTCTTATACCGGAGCTCAAATGCTGCGTTTCTAAGGCCTCAAATCTCGAGCGTTGGCCGTTCCATTTTCGCACACCTCATTACAATGATGAGGGGTGTTAAAAATCGCCATCAAACGCTTTGACATGCGTTCAAAAACGCAGTAAAAATGCTGCGGCTTTGAGCGCCGTTTTCTGAGCGCCTGTTTAGAGTGACCTTAGAGGTCCTTTTAGATGATTCAATAATCGTTTGAACGAGCGAATAACGCCACCGCTAGCTCGTCCGCTCTCGTGCATCCTGTTTATACCGGCAGATACAACGTTGGCTCATTCAATAATTCAGTCATTCACATTCACTGTGCAAGTGGCTGAGAATGACTGAATGAGCGTCGTTTAAACCGAATGATAAGTGAATGAGCCAACGATTTAGGCCTGCAGAAAATGAATGAACGAAAAGTGCCCGATTATCGTTCCTCATTCGCTGGTTGGCTGCGTTTACACTAAATGGTCATCATTCGCTTGTTTAAACGATTTTTTTGGACAATAATCCTTCCACCTAAGAGCATCTTTTGGTGGGAGTCTCGGGCCGCAAAAATCTACTGCCTATTCTGTGGAAAGGTACTAAAAGCATTTAATGCAAAGCCTTCTTTTTTAAACTGGGAGTCAGTTGGAGGGAGGGGGGGGGGGGTGTTACACAGCCATAGTGCCAAGGGGAACCCTATCTAGCTAGACATTTTGGTTGTTACAGAACAGGTGACTCATAGAAGAGGGTTCTGATCAGAGAAACCACAGACTTTAGATGCTTTTACACGGGCCTAGGAACGCTCATTCGCCCCAACCATCAGGCCGTGTAAAAGCATGATCAGTTAACGAATAAGTAATCGTTGGGTCATTTGGCAAACATAAAAATGCTCGTTAGCTGCACATCTACCCCTATAAACTGGGAGATATGCAGTCGATGAATGACAGCTGTACGGGGGAGAACGATCAGTAATCCCCACACGGAGGTTTCAAGCACTGACCGACATGCTCCTCGTCAGTCAGTGGTCGTTACCACCGAGAAAGACTCTTATATACCAATGACCTTTCCTTAGCAGAAGTCTTCAATGTGAAATCTGTAGGGACTGACTTCTGGCACCCCAGGCAACAAGTTGTTTGAAGGAGCCGCAGTGCTTGGGTGAGCTCAACACCTCTTCATTGTATTATAGGCACAGCGAAGTATATTTTGTAGCAGCTCGGTCCCATTCATTGACTATGAACGATCTGCAGAAAGGCCAGGTGACATCGCAGGCTGCTGTGCTCCTCTGAGCACCCAAATCCATTCAAGCAGCAGATTGACGGGGTGCAAGTTGTCGGATATCGGCCAATCTGATATTAAGGAGCTTTCCTAAGCATAGGCCATCAATATCCAAGTCCAGGATCACACTTTTAGGGACCTTTCACATGAGCTGAATATTTCCGCAATAAGCACTTAAATACGAGGAAAATGTGGGTTATGGAACAGAGATCAGCAGCAGCACATTAAGCTGCGTCTTTAGGTGCTTATTGCAGAAATATTTTGCTCGTGTGAAAGCTCACTTAAAGTAGAATTAAACTTTTCAAAAACTGACGTCAGTTTGATTGTTGGGGTTTCAGATGCCAAGACCGCCACCGATCACCAAAACGAACGTGCAGAAGAACTCAGCTGAGCGCTGTGCCCATTCGGCTGTCATCGTGAGCAATGCATGGACTCCATAGCCAAATGGGTACAGCACTCAGCACATCTGCCCACTCGTTTTAGCCATCAGTGAGGGTCTCAGCATCTGGACCCCCACCAATCACAACTTCTAACATGGCACTAGTGCATATCAGAAGTTTTTAAAAAGTTTAATCATGTGCGGTCAAGTATCGTAAGGCACAATAAAAATTCTGCATACTTCCTAACATCAAGGACCGGTCTGTGATACTTACGTTGCATGCACAATGCATACTATTGCTTCATGACTGCCACTGTTATACCATTGTATCTAGATATAAAAGTACATGATGGTTTTCAAAGGTGAGCCTACACTTTCTTTTATATTAAAACAAGTGACATCTACACCCCCATTCCCAAATCTAGCCCTTTTTTTTGCTATATAACACTACTTTTTTTTGATTAACTTATTTTTAGCTTTGTCAATCCTGAAACCCTTATGTGACACAGAAAAAAAGATGCAATCCAGCAATGAGCGAGGGAAGAGGCCGCGGATCTGACGCCCTCTCTTCACATCTCCCAGTGATCCGCTGCCGGCATGGAGCTCAGACCAATCAAGCAGGGTGGAAAGACGGCTAGCGCACGCACACACGTCATTTGTCTCTAGCCGCAGCACCGCAGAACACAGTCAAAGCAGCTATGCGGAGCTACGTGCGTGCGTGCCCTCCGGAGGGTCGCTGTTACGGATCCTGTGCAGCAGCAAAGTCACATTAGTGTGAGCTTCGAAGGAACAATACTGTCATTGATCGCCCTGCTAGCTTGCCGCAGGCTCCTACAATACGATATTTTGCAACAGTCTTGTGATTACACCACCCACTGGAAGTCCTTTATTTTTCCGAGGGGGGTTAACGTCCACTAGAACGGCCCCTGTGAACTTTGGGCATACTGAAGATGAAAAATTAACAAGACGCTCCACTTATATTTCACCCAGATGCGGATTAAAGTGACAAAGTGTACTAAGACTAACGGGGCGTATAAAGCTATGTGGAGGGGATTGCGTAATATTTCAAGCAGCACGGACATAGTCCTATAACTTTGGGATCTGACTCGCTGGTAGAAGACTACGGCAAGAAACAAGCAGAGGGACTTGGGATCAGAAAGTCTTCAGCAGCAGGGATACGGTTTAGAGGATTATGCAGGACAGGAATCGTCAATACCATTAGCTATATGGCTATTGCCCCCGGGGCGGATAACATCACTCAATGTCTTTTTTAATTTTTCGTAGCAGGCAAAATAGAGAGCGTGGGCAGGGCCTGCGCCGGTGGCTGTGACATTCATTCCTCGCATCGGCCTCCAGAAGCCTTCGGTGCGGATGATTTTGGACAAGGCCTCCATGACGTTGCGATAGCGTGCGGCGGGATCGGGCTGCAGGCTCTGCATACGGGTCTAGAAAAGGGAGAGAGAGGGAGAATTAGCTTCTTCATAGTACTGACCGATTGTCACCTCTCGTTCTCCTGGCATCGGCGCTCGCATCCTGGGTGCCATGACGGGATGGTGCGGCCTCCAATTGACCGAAGCACCCACCTGACATGTTCATATACCTTTCCTTGTTCAAGCGCTACCACGGAAATTGGATTTTTTGCGACCTACGACATTACTGAAGGCAGTAATTTTTGCTGACACCCAACCAGTCACAGCCAAAAGTCACAGTGTATCCAAAAGCGTAAATTCTGCACCCATTTAAAGAGGCTTAATATCGAGAACCGGACTCCCATATCCCATTGTGCCCGTCACTGCGAATGGCGCTCTGGCCAAGCATGCACAGTCGGCAGTCCATTGTGATGCTCGGCTATCTCCTCAGTCCTATTTATGCAGCGCTGGTGCTCTTGGTCGACCAGCGCGTTTCTCCCCATCTCCTCCTCACTGCAGTAACCTCAAAGAGAGGACAACCTATCAGGAAGCTAATCCTATGGATACAGAACAACTTGTACATCTGGTACTCCCCCTTTAAGGATAGGCTTTTGGCACTGAGATGTATCTGCTCTGACAATACAAGTGTAGGCGTTCTAACAGCACGCCTTCCGCTACTTTCTTCCTAACACTTATTTTAGGCCGTGCGATCAGCAAGTTCGGTCGCACATCTTTATATATCTTGCTAGTCGCTGTCCAGCTGCAATGTTCGGGTTTCTTCTGGACAGCGAGATGAGAAGGTGACGCCCGGCCGCCCTCTTCCAATTACATCTCCGATCTCCCGTGTCAGCTGGGGAATAAACATCTACAAATGTAAAAGTAAGCTGTGGAACTACAACTCCCAGACTGTGTGCAGTGCAACAAGGGCAGAACGCTATTAACACAACCCCGCCATTATATTGGGAGCGGCATCTGCTGTAACACGTCTGCCTAATGTAACTCTTGCCAACCTCCCTAATGCGACAATGTGACTGCGCTGCCTTCCACGTTCTGGGCGGTGACCACATCTCACCTGCTAGTGAGGTGTGCCGCAACCCTACAGCAACTATAATGTACAGGTAACCCCTTCATACCATGGCTACTCTAATTTTTTTTTCATCCCCACTAAAAAAAAAAAACTAAAAAAAACAAAAACATAAATTTGGTGAAGTTGCACTACTACTAAAAAAAAAACAAAAAAAAACACTTTGTTGCCACCTTTAAAACTCCCATAAAACTTTATTAACCATATTGTTCACTTTTTTTTTCTTCAGTCCTCATAGGGGATTTGAACTGGTGATCGTTCGTACAATATACTGCAATACTTCACTATTGCAGTATATCGTAGTTTTACAAGACTCCTACCAAGTATTGCCTATGGCAGAATTCCATAGCTGGTCAAGGCTCCGGGGGCTTACATGATAAACCGAGCAGCAGTCTGCAATCTCTTTTCGGGTGGGCGGTTCAGGGGACAGAGGGAGCCCAATTCCTTCGGTCAGGCCTCTTGCCGATTTTACGTCCTTCCCCCTTCTATCCGCGGTTAGGATCAGCCGCTCGTTCGCTATAATCGTCCTCAATGCGCGGCTTTCCCAGGATCGCTTTCCACTAAAGCTCACACATTTGTTCAGCTTAGTACGGGGATCCGGTTACCTGCTGCTTCTAATCCGTTCGCGGACGCCAAAACCGGTTTCACAGGGAAAGTAACGCTGAGCGCAGCACCGCAGACTAATTACTTAACACTTTAATGATAACACAAACAAGCCGTCTCAGGCTGCCAGCGCTGCTATGTAAGATGGCGCCTGCCGCGCTACACACCCACATGGAGAGAATGCAGCACACGGGCGGCGATCTCTGCCCAGCCGAGCCGTCAATCAGCGGCGGGCAGGCAGGCCGTGGGCGCTAGATGTCACCGTCTCAGGCGACTTCATTGACATGCAGGCTGACAGCCGGGTCTGTCTGGACCGTCGAGCTGACAGTATAAAGCGCCCGGTAATTATCACGTCCGTGACTCGCTGCGAAAAATCCTTGTCAGCGCTTCCCTATTTATAGCCTGCTGGGAAATCTGGGTGACAACCGACGTGGCCGCCATCGCAGGGCCAAAGGGCTTGTCACCCGGCTTTCACCTACTCACCAAGTCATACAGTCTGTGGGTTCTGGGAAGTTTGAGTCATTACTAATTCCTCATCAACGACTCTGCTTGCTGTCAGTGACTAAATTCCGTTAAAATAGAGGATGAAATTGCGCAGCACGCAGAATTAGGTCATCCTGTAAAGCGTCAGATGGAAACCACACCAACCCCCATTATAGCCAAGAAGGTTCATTCAGCGCTTTTCATTCGCACAAAAGACGGATGCGTTCGCGCAGCGTCCCTTTTTCTGCTCCATAGCGTAGACGACCGGAACCCACAAGCGCAGATGTGAAGGAGCCCTGACGGACTCCATTCTTCTCACAGCTGAAGGTTTGCTACAATTGTATCCAATCGAAGCCTTGGAGTGGGAAGTTAGCAGACGGATACATTGTTGCGAGTCATCGGGTGTTCACATCACATGGGATTGTGTAGACTCAGCAGATGTGAAGCTCAGCTACAAGCCTACATTCACATCCGCGTGCGGCGGTCCGGATACGCGACGCAACCTCTGAAGAGAAACCGAATGGACCCCCATTATAGTCAACAGGGTACAACCGGCCAGGGAATCCCCCTTCCTACTTCTATAATGATGCATGAAAGCAGAATCCCCCAACGCAGGTGTGAACACAACCCAAGAAGTATCAAGAACGTTCAGGTGGCGAATTAGGCCCCCTTCAGATCTGCGTTTGGACTCCATTAGCGCTTTCCATTTCTCGGTTCCGTTTTTGGAATGTAGAAATGGAATTTAAACAAATCCGTTTTTTTTCACATTGAAATGAAGGACTGGAAAAAAAATGTTACCGTTTGACTTTTTTTTTAATGGAACCCAAAGGCGCAGTCTTCAAAAACGGAAAGTCCTAACGTAAATGTAAACGCGGCCTTACACTCCCGTAAGGGACCTCTCATACGAGCGGATTATTTCCGCCGGATTGGCCGCGTTGCAGGTTTTGAATCAAAACCCGCAAGACGAAAAGGAGATTTTCAGGTAGAATTGCCGACAGAATTCTGCCATTTTTAATTCCGCATCAGAAGCCGCGCCGGGCTTACGGATTTTGCCGACATCGTTGTGAAAAGTCACAAAAAGCAACGGAAACGGATGTAAAACGCAGGAAGTAAAAGGAGTCCGTTTCGCACGACAGACGTCGCTCTTCCCTGCGTGTGCGGATTCTGCAGCATGAAAACCGAGGTCACGCGCAATTCGCTGATGCAGCGTTTCCCAACTCCAGTCCTCGGAATCCCCGACAGCTCATGATTTCAGGATATCCTACAGGAAGAACCCGTGCGGCCATGTCTGACAATCGCATCACCTGAAGACGAGACCCGCCGGGGCGCCCCGAGGACCGCTGCTCTAAGGGCTCATTCACACGTCAGCGCGGCAGGTTTTGGTCCGTGAATACGCCGATTCCCTGCGTATTTTTGCCTATCGGCAGGTTTGTTTTTTTTAAGGCGCGGTAAAAAAAAAAAAAAGTAAGAAATCTCATTGATTTCTTACATAAATACTCGGCGACTCCGCGGTTTTCTTTCGTATTCACTGCGTATTTCTGCAAGCTCATTGATTGCAAAGGGCTATTTTACCGCGTAAGGCCTCGTGAACACGGGCGGATTTTTGCTGCGGAATCTGGCGCTGGCGTCCGCGCTTACCCGCTTTCCTTTTCTTCTTTCTGTACCAAGGACGGCCGTGGCGAGCCGCCATCAGATATGTGCAGTGCAGATTTTTTTTCTTAACTCCTGCTGCAGAATCCGACCCGCCCGTGCGCCAAATACTTACCTAAATAAGACGCGCTCTTTTCTTTTTTTTCCCCACGACTGGAAAAAAATAAATAAAAATCACGTAAAAAACGTGCAGCCGTGAGCGAGCCCGTAGTAAACGGGTCCTATTCATCGCGCATTGACGGTCGTGTGAATGAGCCCCAACTCCATTAGGAATCCACGCTGTCATTGAAATGATGAAAATTTGAAATTCTCGAAAAACTACATTTTTAGAGAAAAATAAAAAAAAACAATTCTAGGTGCGGAATCTGCGGCGGCGATAAACGCAGACCAATCGCACAACAGATCCGTAATATTTCACTAACGCTGCGAGGGTCCCCTTCGAAATCCTCTGCAAACGCACACCGATTGTACGCGCCTGTGCATTCGCATTTGTATGGCTTTTCGGGGGTTTTTCCTTTCACTGACTGCAAGCAGAGATCTTGAGAATGGGGAGGACAGGCAGTACAGAGGAGGTCAGAGAGTCAGTAAGAAGAGCCCCCCCAGCAGGTTGGAGGGGGGACGGCAGTGATGGCCGCCCCCCTGACGACACGTGCTCCCCCTCACCTTGACACAGTCCACGGGGTACATGAGGCAGTGCTCCATGATGCCGGCCACGGCCCCGGCCAGCATGTGCGTGGTGACGGTGGAGCCCTCCGGCAGCGCCTCGTACTCCAGCTCCTTCTCCCCCCGGGCCGTGGACTCGGCGGCGCTCAGCTCAGTGTCAGCGCCGGGCCCGCCCGCAGCCGGCCATCCACGCTTCACCCAAGCTCCCAGCACCCGGGCGGGATCCCCGGCGGCCGCGCCCCCTCGCTCCTTCAGCACGGCCTCCAGCTCCATGGTGCAGTCTATGGGCTGCTCGCGGCCGCCGGTCTGGGCCCCTGAGCGCCGCTGCTGACCCGACACCGCCGTGGTGGCGCCACCGAAACGCCCGCAAACTCGGGGCCCCCCCAGCAACACACCCACTCCGCGCGCATTGGTTGGCCGCCGCCGGACGAGTTGTTGCATAATCTCGGCGACGATTGGCCAGCGAGGATGTCAATCGTTATTTGTCAAGCGCTGATTGGCTAGGCACTTCGCCCTTTAGCGCCCTATTTGTTTACTGTTCGTTGATTGGCTGGAGAAGCGAAAGCGGCGGGGTCAGCGGTGATTGGCTGAAGCGTTTGTCAGTCCGTTTTTCTTCCTTGCATAATCCCGCTGTTCTTGTCAGCGCGCGCTGCGGTCACGTGCCTGGCACGGAGTGACTGGGAGGGGGCGGGGCTAAGAAGACGCTCCGTACTAAGAGTCCTGGGCGCTTCACTTTTGTAGACCAAGGTCAGGGTGACAAGGTCACTAGTCCTCTGACCTATTCTGTAGTCGTCCAAGGAGTTGTGGCTGTAATTAAGGGCTCACTTACAGGGGTGTATCTTTCACGGGCGTAATACGCGGTGCTAAAAGACCATTGGTTTCCATTGGGCCACTTATGTCTTGTTTTTTTTTTTTTTCACGCGTGCGAAAATAAACGCAGCATGTTGTAGTTTGGTGCGTATTATATAGCGATATAGACTATGGAGATGTGACACACAGCGTATATACCCTGAAAATAAGACATACGCTGAAAATAAGACATAGCATGATTTTTCAGAATTTTTGAGGATGCTTGAAATATAAGCCCTACTCCAAAATTAAGCCCTGCTAACAGTTCATTAAAAAAGTCAATTTAAATAGTGTCCAGGCAGCTATACATGTAAAAAAGTGAAACCTTTTTGAACAAAAATTAATATAAGACACTGTCTTATTTTCGGGGAAACACGGTATGCGTATTATACACCAATATAGACTATGGAGATGTAACATACAGCGTATATATGCGTATTTGCTGCGTACTGCCTAGTTTACCTATGTGAAAAATACAAGAGTAATATGCAGAACACGCATTCACACATTTACCATAAACCCCTTCTTTGGACCCAAATTCCTGTTTACTGCCTTTTTTTTTAAACCAATCACAACTAAACGTATTATTTTGCGGTCTGATTCGCACCGTCCTGTATATTTTAGTGGCCCGTAACCCACCTATAAAGCTCCGCCCGGAGGGGTCTACTCAACGGGTTTTCCAAATCTGAAACAATTCTTTTGAGTTTTCTTTAGGGATAAAATGTTAAAAAAGCAAATTAACACGGGGTCCGTTACTGGCCATCCCCCTTATTTGCATATTACCCAGAGGAGCATGCAGGGCCATTTGAGTCTCCTCAATCAGCATCTAGGCGCTCTCCCTAAGGAGAAAAGATAGCGTTTTTAACCCCATCCTGATACCAAACCCTCCAGGGAGAACGGCTGTCCATCAGCACCCAGGGACAGCCAGTCGGCAAGCCTATGAGTAATGCCAATAGAAAGTGATTTCATGGGGTAAGAACCCTTTAATCACCATCAGCCAACACTGGGCAGCTAAAGGGCGCCTGCACACCCCAGAATGGTAATTATGATGTATGGGGCGGCGGTTACAAACAGAGGGAGTCAGCAATTTTTAAAAACAAACTTTACTTTGAACTGAAACTTTCCGGATGGCTTCCCGCTGAACAGGAGGAAAATGATACTTGGAATGTTGCAAAATAACTTTAACCGGAAGTTCGCAATAATCTTATCTGTCACTCTCAGCGAGGCGCTTCAATCCCCCTTTATATCTGTCTGTCTTCATTCATAGTCCTTTATAACTAAAGCTCAGCGAGACGTAAGAAAATAGCATTTTTAATGGAGATTTGTGAACAGAGACCCCGAACATTTGCCAGGACAAAAGCATCAGGTGGTGCCCTACCAACCTCTGTGCCACTTCAGCTTTGAATACTAGATCTCAAAAAGCCCAAAATGAGTCAAATGGAAGTGAAGCAGCGCTTGGGAGAACAGACCAGGCTGCTTCCTTCTGGTGTCTATTCGGCATCCTTGCTATTGGCTCTCAGAGATTCTCTTTTCCATCATGTCCCAATAACAAGATGGTTTTTCTTCTTTCTGCCGGCTGTGTGGATTACTGTGCTTTGGCCGCACTCTTCTTTATATCAGTAATCACTACTGATTACAGCATTATTTAACCTCATTATCTCCAGAATATTTACTTTGCCTCAGCCGGATTGCAAAAATTATATCCAGAGTCTTTGACCTTTGCTCCACGACTAACATGATAAAAGCGTTCTTCTCAAATACAGTTTGGTCATAACTAGAGATGAGCGAACCTACACGTTTCGAGTAATTACTCGATCGAGCACCGCGATTTTCGAGTACTTCCGTACACGGGTGACAAGATTCGAGGGGCGCCGGGGGGCGTGGTGGAGCGGGGGGTAGCAGCGGGGAACAGGGGGGAGCCCTCTCTCTCTCCCTCTCCCCCCCCCCACTCCTCGCTGCAACCCCCCACTCACCCACGGCGCCCCCCGAATCTTTTCGCCCGAGTACGGAAGTACTCGAAAATCGCGGCGCTCGGGTGAAAAAGGGGCGTGGCCGAGTACGCTCGCTCATCTCTAGTCATAACCCAAGAAAGCAGATTGCGCTGTTCGTATAGCAGTGGCCTGGTTTGGTACTACTGGTATCGGGGCTGAAGAGTTGGTAAACCAAACCTCAAACTTCTCAATTTTCCCAGACTCTGACTCCTTCATATATGACTCATGTGCCTTAAGTGATACATTTACTGTATTAGTAAATATAGTAACATCCGGCTTTTCCTCGCTGTTATGATAAAATAATCAAGCTATTCAGATAGAACCTAAAATATATTTATTGGAATACAATTTTAAAACACTAAATTTTACTAAATTGTAAATATGCTATGTCACTAGTAAAAAATTATATATATATATCTCTCTATCTCTCTCTCGCTATATCTATATCTCTCTCTCTCTATATATATATATGTGTGTTTGTTTTATAATCCAGAGTCGGTACATTTCTACCAACTCCGACTCTACCAAAATGGGACTCAACAACTCTGACTGCACAGCCGTGGCTGATACAGCTCCCATTAAATCCAATAGGAGCTGTGCCTGCAGTACCAAACCAGGCCGTTACAATGTTGACAGAGCTATTTGCTTCCAGCACTGGGGGGCCAGCAACCAGCATATCAGTGAGGATTTTGAGCAGGGGAACCTTGCCTCAGAATAGGTCATCAGTAGTAAAAGTCTCAGACAACCCTCTTAAAGTAACACTAGGTTCTTTCCGCAGCTCTTATAGACACCAGTGGAGAAGAATATTTGTGGCCACCTCTCCAATAAGACCTATGGAAAATGTATTGGCATAGAATCTGAAACAGGCGTCATAGGGCTTACATTCTCTCTATAGGTATGAGTCCCACATCTGGGGCCATCACCTATTAGGCTTTTATGTCATATCCTGTGGATATGCCAAAACTGTTTAAGATGGAAATATTCCTTTGACGGTGCAGATACACAGTTCTTCCCATACATCAACTACTATTTTAAAACCATCTGCATAATAGATCCCCCTATGGATCAGACTTAAAGGGGTTGTCCCGAGAAAGCAAGTGGGGTATACACTTCTGTATGGCCATATTAATGCACTTTGTAATATACATCGTGCATTAAATATGAGCCATACAGAAGTTTTTCACTTACCTGCTCTGTTGCTAGCGTCCTCGTCTCCATGGCTCCGTCTAATTTCAGCGTCTAATCTCCCGATTAGACGCGCTTGCACAGAAGGGTCTTCTCCCCTCTCTTGGGTCTCGGCACGAGCGGAGTTCTGGCTCCGCCCCCTTCTACGCATCATCGCGTAGCTCCGCCCCGTCACGTGTGCCGATTCCAGCCAATCAGGAGGCTGGAATCGGCAATGGACCGCACAGAGCCCATGGTGCACCATGGGAGAAGACCCTCGGTGCATCGTGGGTGAAGATCCCGGCGGCCATCTTGCTAAGGTAAGGAAGAAGTCGCCGCAGCGCAGGGATTCGGGTAAGTACTAAACGTTTTTTTTTTTTTTTAACACATGCATTGGGTTTGTCTCGCGCCGAACGGGGGGCCTATTGAATAAAAAAAAAAAACCTTTTCGGCGCGGGACAACCCCTTTAATTTTCCAGCACATCCTGCATATGCTCAATTGGGACTGAGATCTGGGGAATCTGGAGGCCAAGTCATCAGCTTCATCTTTTTGTCATGTTACTAAAACCATTCCTGAATGATTTTCTCAGAGTTGCTGGGTGCATCATCCTGCTGGAAGACGGCATTGCCGTTAGGGACTACTTCTGCTATGAAAGGGATTTCTTCAACTGTCAGTGGCTTTAATGTTACTAGTAATTATTAGGAAATTATAGTACCAGTGTTTCTGGTGGCCCAATCCACCATACAGCTCTGCTACATGCACGTCACACACACAGCTCTGCTACATGCATGTCACACACACAACTCTGCTACATGCACGTCACACAGCTCTGCTACATTGCTTTCGCATATAAGCTGCATGTGATCTACGAACTTTAACTGGTGGCTAAGGTGAAATCGTGACTTGTCGCTGTGTCATGTAAGCTGCATTAGCTTTACGGTGGCGTGGTGGTGACATGTTTGCACAACAGCCACGGTTCGTTTCAACACTGGACAACTGTTGATGATTAGATGAAGGCTGCACTGCTGTTGGCGGCATTAGCACTTGAGATGACATGATATCACGTTCAGGAGATGTGAAGATGGTGGTGAAGGACTGTACTTCAATGTTGTTGATCAGTAGGCACTGTGAACTATGTATGTGGACATTTGTGAGGTGTCATTTATTGGAGTCTCCACACAAGTGTGCAACAACCAGGCACAAACGTTCAGACTGAGTACTGCTGTATCCATAGCAACTGAGGCCACAGGGGTTTGTGGGGGATGTAGCCCGCCCATAATCCCTAATTTAGCTCAGAGACCATGTGACTGATCACATAACGGTAACATCATCACAGGTCCTGTGAGCACACGAGTGTATGTATGTGTAAATTTATGAGGTGTCGTTTATTGGAGTCTCCACACAGCTGTCCAGCTGTCTCACAATAAACTACAAATTGCCAGACTGACTACTGCTGTATCCATAGCAACTAAAGCCGCAGGGGTTTGTGTGGGATGTAGTCTGCCTATAATCCCTCATTCAGTGCACAAGGATAAAGGATCTGTGATTATGTCATCATCATGTGATCAGGGGGCGGAGCTAAGAGCCAGTAACTGACATTCACAGGTGCTGTCAGGCTCTGCATTTAACTCACACGTCACACGCGGAAAGTCGGACAAGTGGTCATTAGTACTTTCACTAGATTGACCCGATGTTCGCTACACGAACATAAAATGTTTGGAAAAATGGTTGTTGCGAACTTCTGAATCTGCTTGGTTAGGTGATCATTCAGAGTGTCACTTTGTATTTGGAGCAGATATCTAATATAAAAAAAAGCCCACAGGTGTCTCTGTCTGTCAGCCTGTCTGTCTCTTTTTGTCAGTCTCTCTGTCTCTGAGCAATGCTTTACTCTTTATAGCGGCATAAACATGTGCACCCTCCTGTGTCAGTAAGTAAATGGCCGTTTTCAGTGATTGTTTTTATATTTTCCTTTCTGTGATACATTTGTATTAGTGTAGGGACTAACAAAATGCGGGGAGCCTTGACGATTGGCTTGTGAGCTCGAGTATTTTGGCAAAATCCAACTAATACCTCGCATTTATTATGTATTATTCACATGCAGTGCGGCTTTTAAACGCCGGGGGAGCCCAGGGTGACTGTACCAATGTGGTTCACTTTTTGAGGTGCAGAGCAACCCGCTGAACTATTTTGGCATTATTAATAGATTGCTCGTCTGCATAGTGGACTACATGTATCAGAAGGTTTGACACTTTGTATCTACTCTGTGTGGGAGTATACATCAAGCAGCCACCCCCCTCTGTATTAGGAGGTTGTGTGAGTGGCTGTCTCATTGGTGTCCTCCACAGGTGTAATTGGCTCCCTCATTTAGCAGTATGGCTTGCCTGCATGCTGAGGCCTTATATAGTGAAAGAATAATGTTCTTGTCCCTCACCCCTATACCTCTTTTTATGCACCCCAAGACTTTTTTTTGCCTTTGCAGCAGCTGACTGGCATTGATTGCTCCAGTTAAGTCTACAGTCAACTAGTACTCCCAAGTCTTTTTCCATCTCACTTTTCCCTAGCAGTACCCCATTTAGTGTATATTGGTGACATCCGTTTTTCCTGCCCATGTGCATAACCTTACATTCATCAACATTGAACTTCATTTGCCATTTTTCAGCGCAACAGAATGGGGCCTAGTACTGAACCCTGTGGCACCCAACTAGCAACGGTGGCCCAATCAAGAGTACGATCCATTTATTACCACCCTCTGGTTTCTATCTCTGAGCCAGTTCTTTACCCAGCTGCACACGATTTCGCCCAATCCGAGCTGTCTCATTTTATATATCAGCCTATTATGCAGCACGGTGTCAAATGCTTTAGAAAAATCCAGATACACGAGATCAATAGACTCTCCCAGGTCCAGCCTAGAGCTTACTTCATCGTAGAAGCTGATCAAATTGGTCTGACGTGATCGACCCTTCCTGAACCCATGCTGGTGAGGAGTTATGCCATTGTTTTCCTTGAGGTATTTTAGGATGGCGTCTCTCAAATATTTTTCCAATTATTGAAGTGAGACTTACCGGCCTGTAGTTTCCAGGCTCCCTTCTTGACCCGTTTTTGTATATTGGAACCACATTGTCAATATGCCAATCCAGTGGTACAACCCCGGTCTCTATAGTGTCCATAAATATAAGAAACAGAAGTCTGTCTATCATGTCACTTAGTTCCCTTAGACCCCTTGGGTGTATTCCATCTGGCCCCGGCGATTTGTCGATTTTAATCTTCTTTAACCACCTCTGCACCTTCTCCTGTGTTAGGCAGGTGATATTTAGCGAGGGGTTCACCTTATTCCCCTGCATCTCGTGTGACATTTTTTTTTCCTTCGTGAATACACTTAAAAAAAACTATTTAATAGATTTGCCTTCTCCCCATCATCTTCTATGATTTCTCCTGCATTATTTGTTAAAGGGCCAGTGCTTTTAATACAAATCCTTTTACTGTTTATATAATTTTATATAATCGAAATATAGTTTAGGGTTATTTTGCTCTCTTTGGCAATCAGTCTCTCTATCTCCTCCTTGGAACTTTTCCTATAACATAATTAGTTTTTTTCCCAGTATGTTTTTAGCGCTTCTTCACTTCCTTCTTGTTTTAGTAATTTAAACGCTTTCTTTGTTTCACTTATTATCCCCCCCAGTAGTCTTTTCGAGCCACATTGGTTTCCTTCTATTTGTAGTTCTTTTATTTTTGAAGGGTATGAACTACTTACATGAGGTAATTAGGAAGTTTTTTAACCCCTAATATAGGGGCTCCAACCCCTGTATCTTTTCTTAGCCTCAGTATTAAAGGGGTTGTCCCGCGGCAGCAAGTGGGTCTATACACTTCTGTATGGCCATATTAATGCACTTTGTAATGTACATTGTGCATTAATTATGAGCCATACAGAAGTTTTAAAAGTTATTCACTTACCTGTTCCGTTGCTGGCGTCCTCGTCTCCATGGTTGCCGTCTAATTTTCGCCGTCTAAGGGCCAAATTAGACGCGCTTGCGCAGTCCGGGTCTTCTGCTGTCTTCAATGGGGCCGCTCGTGCAGAATGCTGGCTCCGTGTAGCTCCGCCCCGTCACGTGCCGATTCCAGCCAATCAGGAGGCTGGAATCGGCAATGGACCGCACAGAAGCCCTGCGGTCCACAGAGAGAGAATCCCGGCGGCCATCTTCAGCAGGTGAGTATGAAGACGCCGGACCGCCGGGATTCGGGTAAGTACTACCCGGTTTGTTTTTTTAACCCCTGCTTCGGGGTTGTCTCGCGCCGAACGGGGGGGGGGTGTTAAAAAAATTTAAAAAAAAACCCGTTTCGGCGCGGGACAACCCCTTTAAGTAGGATTTAACATATAGACCTACCCTCCCTCCTTTCTGGACCTCACGGTCTCTTCTGAAGAGATTGTAACCCTGTAAGTTCACTGGCCAATCGCATTTATCATCAAGCCATGTTTCCGTTACTCCTACTATATCGTAGTTTTCTTCAGACATTCTCACTTCAAGCTCACCCACTTTACTGATCAGACTTCTTGAATTAGTTACCATACAATTTATAAGATTGGCTATTGACTGTTCTGTCAGTTCTAACTGTACTAACCCTTCCCCCCGCTTGACCCCCATTACCATTACTTACCTTCTAGCCATATTTTCCCCATTAAGATGCAGCCCATCCCTACGATAGAGCTTGTAGCTGACAGCAAAGTCAGCCCAGTTCTCCAGGAACCCAAACCCCTCCTTGCTACGCCAACTCTGGAGCCACTTGTTTAACTCCTAATCTCCCGCTGCCTTTCTGGTGTATTTCAGAGAAAACTACCTTGGAGGTTCTCACCCTGAGCTTAGATCCTAAGTCCCTGAAATAATTTTTGGGGGTCCTTCATCGATTTCTGACTTTGCCATTGGTGCCAATGTGAACCATGACCGCTGGATCCTCACTAGCCCCTCCCAGTAATCTGTCAACCCGATTGGTGATGTGTCGAACTCGAGCGCCTCCTCACATGTCTCTGCCTGTTTATGCTTTTTTAAAAATATATAAAACTCACCCTCCTCCTGCCTGTTCGCTCTCAGTCACACTGATTCACTGCCTACTGTTCGTTCATACTCACTGCTCGTTCACTCTCACTTACACTGACTTACGTGCCCACTGCTCGTTCACACTTTCTCAAGTAGGAATATACTTATCAGCAGTTCCTCTCCAGCCTGGTCGGGCACCCGATGACGTCACACATCAGTGTCAGGACCTTCTCCTCTGCTCCTCTTTCTCACCGGCGTCTGCTTTCTCTGCCAGCATACATATGGCATATATATAATTAGAAGAAAGGGTGTCCTTTGTTCTCCATTGATTATGAGAAATTAACCACGTTAGCAGATTGCATCAAATCGAGTTGGAAAAGTAGAAAATTCATCCATATATTCCAGTTTCTAGTTCTCGATTGATCTAGGATCTCTTTAGCATGAAAGCAGAAACATAACTTTTTGCTATTGGAAACTCAACTTTTTCTTTGCACAAGTTCTGATTTCCCTGATTGATTTTAGACGGTCAGATTGGTGCCAAATTGATCCATCTGTGGCCAACTTTCTGTACAAAGTACAATGCCGTGATAATTGACAAGTTATCTTTCTGCCTAAGATTTATATCAGTTGGCCCTAATGCAAGATTGTAGCATCTTTATCAGGGATGCCCCTTCCATGAGGCATCCTGAACCTGCTGCCTCAGAGGGGTTGCCACCTGGCCAGTATTTATTTTTTACTGGCCATATTAATGGCCATATTATTGTAAGCTGCCAGCCGGCCAGGTAACAAACCCACAAACAGTTAACTCACTAAGTTATCTGCAGTTCTGGTTGGGTGGCCCACTGCTGTAATCACTCTGTGTTCAGAGAGGTCGGGGGTCACAGAATGATTACAGCAGTGGGTTGCCTCACCAGAACTGCAGGCTGAGTGTTGGGTTGTTGCCAGAGGTCCACTTTGGGGTGCACTAATATTACTGGGGCCACTAATTGAGTCGTTATTAATACTGGAACCACTAATGGGGTCACTATAACTACTGGGGCCACTGTGGGAGAGACTGTTAATACGGAGCCACTCAGGGGGTCACTATAACTACTGGGGCCCCTGTGGGAGACATTGTTAATATGGGAGCCACTAAGGGGGTCACTATAACTACTGGGGCCACTATGGGAGACACTGTTAATATGGGAGCCACTAAGGGGGTCACTATAACTACTAGGACCACTATGGGAGACACTGTTAATACAAGAGCCACTAAGGGGGTCACTATAACTACTGGGGCCCCTGTGGGAGACACTGTTAATATGGGAGCCACTAAGGGGGTCACTATAACTACTAGGACCACTATGGGAGACACTTAATATGGGAGCCACTAAGGGGGTTACTATAACTACTAGGACCACTATGGGAGACACTGTTAATACAGGAGCCACTAAGGGGGTCACTATAACTACTAGGACCACTATGGGAGACACTGTTAATACAAGAGCCACTAAGGGGGTCACTATAACTACTGGGGCCCCTGTGGGAGACACTGTTAATATGGAGCCACTAAGGGGGTCACTATAACTACTGGGGCCACTATGGGAGACACTGTAAATACAGGAGCCACTAAGAGGGTCACTATAACTACTGGGGCCACTATGGGAGACACTGTAAATACAGGAGCCACTATGGGGGTCACTATAACTAATTGAGCCATTAAGAGGGTCACTATTACTGTTAGGGCCACTACTACTTTATCACTTCACTATCGTGGTGACGCGGCTCCCGCGTCCATTCTGCAATGATTGCAGAATGGAAGTGGCTGTGCGAAGCCCGCACAAAATCGCAGCGTGGACAGGAAATCGTGCATTGTCATAGCATGCTATGGGCTGGATCTGCTGCAGAATCCAGAGGCAACATCCTGCTCCGGATTTCGCAGTGCAAATCCGCCCGTCCGCAGGCGGCCGAACACAGCGCATTCCAACTGGAAACAATGGAAAGAAGTGCAGCCGGCAACTAGCAGGGAAGCGCCTGTTCTCCCCATGGCAGCAGTCACCCTCAGGGTGCGGTCACACCTAACGGGTACCAGTGTGCGGATGCGATTCCACCCAGCTGTGGCCACCAATTGCATCCGCAGCCATAAGCCGGTACCCGTTCCCTGTGAACGCACCCTTACAGATGTAACATCGGAAACCCTAGATAAGAGTTGTGAAAGGAGGCAAATTTTACCCAAAAGTAAACTTTCAGGTTTGGGTGAACTAATTAGAGAGGCTGCAGGCTGTAGCTGCTGTCCCTGTCATGTATCCCTGGGGCTCTGACAACCACAGCACTGCCTGATCCCTTCCATGTCACGTGACGTCAATGTTCATGCACGAGGTTGTACGCTCAATAAAGTTTATTGATAAGACAAGCGGCAGCTGACGACGTGTTAGCGCTGGACCGGCGCGACTTCCGGGTGAGGAGGAGGCTGAGGGCATCTTTGTAGCTGGCGGTGAGGGCACCGGCTCTGAGATATGGGGAGGGCGGAGCTGATGTCGTGACTGGAGAGTTAAGAAAAGCGGATCGTGATACTGAATAGAAGTAAAGGAAGGCTGATACTGAGCAAGATAGGTAAACGATAGAACTACAAGTCCCAGCATGTTAGAAAGCCTTACTATTTTGTCTTGTAGGAAATACCATAAAAGTATACAAATAATCTGTTTCCTGTTCAACTGCTGATAGGTGTGAGTGTATGTGTGTGTAATAGATAGATTTTATATATATATATCATAAAATACCCGCCTGCCCTGTGACGTTGCCGGTGCAGGTGGCGCCCGGCTGCCCGGTGAGGCGCCCAGAGGTGCAGGTGGCGCCCGGCTGCCCGGTGAGGCGCCCAGAGGTGCAGGTGGCGCCCGGCTGCCCTGTGACGTTGTCAGAGGTGCAGGTGGCGCCCGGCTGCCCTGTGACGTTGCCAGAGGTGCAGGTGGCGCCCGGCTGCCCGGTGAGGCGCCCAGAGGTGCAGGTGGCGCCCGGCTGCCCGGTGAGGCGCCCAGAGGTGCAGGTGGCGCCCGGCTGCCCTGTGACGTTGTCAGAGGTGCAGGTGGCGCCCGGCTGCCCTGTGACGTTGCCAGAGGTGCAGGTGGCGCCCGGCTGCCCGGTGAGGCGCCCAGAGGTGCAGGTGGCGCCCGGCTGCCCGGTGAGGCGCCCAGAGGTGCAGGTGGCGCCCGGCTGCCCTGTGACGTTAGAGGTGCAGGTGGCGCCCGGCTGCCCTGTGACGTTGCCAGAGGTGCAGGTGGCGCCCGGCTGCCCTGTGAGGCGCCCAGAGGTGCAGGTGGCGCCTGGCTGCCCGGTGAGGCGCCCAGAGGTGCAGGTGGCGCCCGGCTGCCCGGTGAGGCGCCCAGAGGTGCAGGTGGCGCCCGGCTGCCCTGAAAAGGGCCCAGAGGTGCAGGTGGGTCCCGGCTGCCCTGAGAAGGGCCCAGAGGTGCAGGTGGCGCCCGGCTGCCCTGAGAAGGGCCCAGAGGTGCAGGTGGCGTCCGGCTGCCCAGAGGTGCAGATGGCATTCTGCTTCTTCAAAAGAGCCCTGATCCAGAGGTGCCCTGAAAGATGCACCAATTATCTTTGAAAAATTAAACCTTTACAGAACTACCCATTAAACATCACTAGGAGGCGCTGGGCCTCGCGCAGCGATTACTTAAAGGGGATTGCGCTCATCCCGTGCCGCCGTTCCATTCACGGTAGTGAAAACGCTGGCGATTACACAGTTCAAGCGCTTCAGCAATCCCGGTGATTGAAGTGAGTGGAGCAGCGGCACGCCTGCGCGACCTCCGCTCCATACACACGGGGGGTAGCGGACCTCTGTTCTTGGGATCAGTGCGTCGGCCCAGCAGTTGGATGCCCACCGGTCCTGTGCCTAGGGGATGACTTTATACCTTGGTACCCCTGTAAGTTGTATGTCCTGCCTATTACTACCGGTAGTGACTGTAGATGTGGCGCACGGCCGAGTAATGGCGCTCTGGGGCGACCGTACGCGTATGGATGACATTTAGCGCTGTAACCATTCTGTCAGGCTTCTCTCCCTAGTCCTGCTCGCTGTGACCGTTCTGTCAGGCTTCTCCCCCTAGTCCTGCTCGCTGTGACCGTTCTGTCAGGCTCCTCCCCCTAGTCCTGCTCGCTGTGACCGTTCTGTCAGGCTTCTCCCCCTAGTCCTGCTCGCTGTAACCGTTCTGTCAGGCTCCTCCCCCTAGTCCTGCTCGCTGTGACCGTTCTGTCAGGCTTCTCCCCCTGGTCCTGCTCGCTGTGACCGTTCTGTCAGGCTTCTCCCCCTGGTCCTGCTCGCTGTGACCGTTCTGTCAGGCTTCTCCCCCTGGTCCTGCTCGCTGTGACCGTTCTGTCAGGCTTCTCCCCCTGGTCCTGCTCGCTGTGACCGTTCTGTCAGGCTTCTCCCCCTGGTCCTGCTCGCTGTGACCGTTCTGTCAGGCTTCTCCCCCTGGTCCTGCTCGCTGTGACCGTTCTGTCAGGCTTCTCCCCCTGGTCCTGCTCGCTGTGACCGTTCTGTCAGGCTTCTCCCCCTGGTCCTGCTCGCTGTGACCGTTCTGTCAGGCTTCTCCCCCTGGTCCTGCTCGCTGTGACCGTTCTGTCAGGCTTCTCCCCCTGGTCCTGCTCGCTGTGACCGTTCTGTCAGGCTTCTCCCCCTGATCCTGCTCGCTGTGACCGTTCTGTCAGGCTTCTCCCCCTGATCCTGCTCGCTGTGACCGTTCTGTCAGGCTTCTCCCCCTGGTCCTGCTCGCTGTGACCGTTCTGTCAGGCTTCTCCCCCTGGTCCTGCTCGCTGTGACCGTTCTGTCAGGCTTCTCCCCCTGGTCCTGCTCGCTGTGACCGTTCTGTCAGGCTTCTCCCCCTGGTCCTGCTCGCTGTGACCGTTCTGTCAGGCTTCTCCCCCTGGTCCTGCTCGCTGTGACCGTTCTGTCAGGCTTCTCCCCCTGGTCCTGCTCGCTGTGACCGTTCTGTCAGGCTTCTCCCCCTGGTCCTGCTCGCTGTGACCGTTCTGTCAGGCTTCTCCCCCTGGTCCTGCTCGCTGTGTCCGTTCTGTCAGGCTTCTCCCCCTGGTCCTGCTCGCTGTGTCCGTTCTGTCAGGCTTCTCCCCCTGGTCCTGCTCGCTGTGTCCGTTCTGTCAGGCTTCTCCCCCTGGTCCTGCTCGCTGTGTCCGTTCTGTCAGGCTTCTCCCCCTGGTCCTGCTCGCTGTGTCCGTTCTGTCAGGCTTCTCCCCCTGGTCCTGCTCGCTGTGTCCGTTCTGTCAGGCTTCTCCCCCTGGTCCTGCTCGCTGTGTCCGTTCTGTCAGGCTTCTCCCCCTGGTCCTGCTCGCTGTGTCCGTTCTGTCAGGCTTCTCCCCCTGGTCCTGCTCGCTGTGTCCGTTCTGTCAGGCTTCTCCCCCTGGTCCTGCTCGCTGTGTCCGTTCTGTCAGGCTTCTCCCCCTGGTCCTGCTCGCTGTGTCCGTTCTGTCAGGCTTCTCCCCCTGGTCCTGCTCGCTGTGTCCGTTCTGTCAGGCTTCTCCCCCTGGTCCTGCTCGCTGTGTCCGTTCTGTCAGGCTTCTCCCCCTGGTCCTGCTCGCTGTGTCCGTTCTGTCAGGCTTCTCCCCCTGGTCCTGCTCGCTGTGTCCGTTCTGTCAGGCTTCTCCCCCTGGTCCTGCTCGCTGTGTCCGTTCTGTCAGGCTTCTCCCCCTGGTCCTGCTCGCTGTGTCCGTTCTGTCAGGCTTCTCCCCCTGGTCCTGCTCGCTGTGTCCGTTCTGTCAGGCTTCTCCCCCTGGTCCTGCTCGCTGTGTCCGTTCTGTCAGGCTTCTCCCCCTGGTCCTGCTCGCTGTGTCCGTTCTGTCAGGCTTCTCCCCCTGGTCCTGCTCGCTGTGTCCGTTCTGTCAGGCTTCTCCCCCTGGTCCTGCTCGCTGTGTCCGTTCTGTCAGGCTTCTCCCCCTGGTCCTGCTCGCTGTGTCCGTTCTGTCAGGCTTCTCCCCCTGGTCCTGCTCGCTGTGTCCGTTCTGTCAGGCTTCTCCCCCTGGTCCTGCTCGCTGTGTCCGTTCTGTCAGGCTTCTCCCCCTGGTCCTGCTCGCTGTGTCCGTTCTGTCAGGCTTCTCCCCCTGGTCCTGCTCGCTGTGTCCGTTCTGTCAGGCTTCTCCCCCTGGTCCTGCTCGCTGTGTCCGTTCTGTCAGGCTTCTCCCCCTGGTCCTGCTCGCTGTGTCCGTTCTGTCAGGCTTCTCCCCCTGGTCCTGCTCGCTGTGTCCGTTCTGTCAGGCTTCTCCCCCTGGTCCTGCTCGCTGTGTCCGTTCTGTCAGGCTTCTCCCCCTGGTCCTGCTCGCTGTGTCCGTTCTGTCAGGCTTCTCCCCCTGGTCCTGCTCGCTGTGTCCGTTCTGTCAGGCTTCTCCCCCTGGTCCTGCTCGCTGTGTCCGTTCTGTCAGGCTTCTCCCCCTGGTCCTGCTCGCTGTGTCCGTTCTGTCAGGCTTCTCCCCCTGGTCCTGCTCGCTGTGTCCGTTCTGTCAGGCTTCTCCCCCTGGTCCTGCTCGCTGTGTCCGTTCTGTCAGGCTTCTCCCCCTGGTCCTGCTCGCTGTGTCCGTTCTGTCAGGCTTCTCCCCCTGGTCCTGCTCGCTGTGTCCGTTCTGTCAGGCTTCTCCCCCTGGTCCTGCTCGCTGTGTCCGTTCTGTCAGGCTTCTCCCCCTGGTCCTGCTCGCTGTGTCCGTTCTGTCAGGCTTCTCCCCCTGGTCCTGCTCGCTGTGTCCGTTCTGTCAGGCTTCTCCCCCTGGTCCTGCTCGCTGTGTCCGTTCTGTCAGGCTCCTCCCCCTGGTCCTGCTCGCTGTGTCCGTTCTGTCAGGCTCCTCCCCCTGGTCCTGCTCGCTGTGTCCGTTCTGTCAGGCTCCTCCCCCTGGTCCTGCTCGCTGTGTCCGTTCTGTCAGGCTCCTCCCCCTGGTCCTGCTCGCTGTGACCGTTCTGTCAGGCTCCTCCCCCTGGTCCTGCTCGCTGTGACCGTTCTGTCAGGCTCCTCCCCCTGGTCCTGCTCGCTGTGACCGTTCTGTCAGGCTTCTCCCCCTGGTCCTGCTCGCTGTGACCGTTCTGTCAGGCTTCTCCCCCTGGTCCTGCTCGCTGTGACCGTTCTGTCAGGCTTCTCCCCCTGGTCCTGCTCGCTGTGACCGTTCTGTCAGGCTTCTCCCCCTGGTCCTGCTCGCTGTGACCGTTCTGTCAGGCTTCTCCCCCTAGTCCTGCTCGCTGTGACCGTTCTGTCAGACTTCTCCCCCTAGTCCTGCTCGCTGTGACCGTTCTGTCAGGCTCCTCCCCCTAGTCCTGCTCGCTGTGACTGTTCTCCGGCTGCTTCTGATGACTGTCGTGTTCTTATCTCCGCAGCGTCTTATCTGGGCGGTTAATGTTCATCACGTAATCCGAACCCCGAGAGAAAATGCCGGCCGTGTCCCAGGTGTGACGCTCGTGTACTTCCCAGTCAGCGCCAGAGGAGGCGGCGGCGAGGCTTGTACAGGTGACATGTGACTCCAGTCCTGTGTAAGAGGTGACATGTGGATGGCAGGCGCACAGAGCAGCTGACGGGATCCTATGGCCAGGTAGTGTAAATACGGATACATTACTTCAGGGCGGCTTTCATCTGTTATAAAACTACAACTCCCAGCATGCCCTGACAGCTGCAGGTCGTTAGGAGATGCTGAGAGTTGTAGTCTTAAAAATCGCTGAAGAGCTGCAGGTTGGAGACCACGTCTGTAGCTCAGTGATTCCACCTGTTGCACAACCAGTACTCCCAGTATGTGCTAACAGCCTGATGCTGGGAGTTGTAGTTCTGCAACATCCAGAGAGCCGTAGGGGACACTAAGCTACAGAGGTGGTCGCCAACCTGTGGGTGTGCAGCTGGGAAAACTGCAATGCTCAGCATCTCCTGGCAGCTGTCAGGCATGCTGGGAGTAGTAGTTCTACACCAGCCCTAAGATAGCACCTTTCATAGACAACAGTCAGTCCAAAAAGTAAGGAGCCGACTGCTTATTTCCTGGCTCGTTAGCTACCCGGACGTTTTCAATACTGCTAAATGATTCCAATTGTTCTCTGTTGTCAGCCAGAACTTCCAATTTTAGGGCCCATTCACACTGGCATATTTTCTGTCCGTATTCAGTCCCTATTTTTTACGGACTGAATACAGAGACATTGTATTAAATTGGTGTATTCAGACGGGTGGATTTAAAGGTGTTTAAAAAAAATAAATAAATAATTGCAGAATCTTCTATTTTGGTCAAAAATCGTGTTTTTTTTTGTTTTTGTTTATTTTTTTGTGTTGTCAGGATAACATAATTTGGGCCTTCTTGCGTTTTTTTTTTTTTTTTTGCGAGCGCGTAAGAAATGCAGTGAAAACAGATGTAACATATACCAAAAACTGCGCCTGCAATGAAAGCGATGCATTTTTCATGGACAGAATTGCGGACGCTTGTGTGATAAAAGTAACATTTATTTTTGCATTGGGAGTTTTCCCAGGTGATAAAGCCACATTACGGGAATTATTGGGTCGGTGTTTTTGGTATTATAGGAGAACTAGCGGGTCATTTAGTGCACTAGCGTCAGGCAGCTGCTGCCAAGGCATATAGGATCATGGGGTGCAGCAGAAGGGGTCTAGGGGCGCATAACAAGAACATTGTTCTTCCTCTTTACAAGTCACTGGTCAGACCACATGTAGAATATTGTGGACAGTTTTGGGAAGCGGTACTCGAGGACATATCAGAGCTTGAGCGGGTACAAAGGTGGGTAACTAAAGTAATAAATAGAATGGGCGGACTACAATACTCATAATATGCCCTCCTCTGGATTCTCAAATTCTAGAGTATTTCTCGCGGCAGACTAGTACCGAGAGGAGTGATTCTTCCGATGAGTTGGTGTCTTCCGTTCTGTCTTCCAGGATTAGTTTCTCCTGCCTGTTTCCGGTGTCCTGGCACTGCAGCCTGCCCTCGGTCACACTGTTCTCCCGGCAGCGAGTGGCCCTTTTGGCGATTTTGATCGTCATCTTCCTGCTTATTCTGCTGGCGGCTGTTCACCCCACCATCTGGAGCGGCGCGGCGCCTCACGACCGGCAGTTTAGAAGGTTAGTAGAATTGGGCTGAATTCTTATATCTGTCACCGCTTCATAGGCATGAGATTCGCCATTCCATAGAATCTGTTTTCTTAAAGGGGTTTTAGAGGGCTTTAAAGATTGAATAAAAAAAAAATGTATGGCCTATTTTAAAAAAACAACAACAAACAAACAAAAAAAAACCCTCGCTGGTTAAAACCCTTTTACACGCAACGATTATCACTCAAAATTCGCTCAAAAGCCATCTTTTGAGTGATAATCGTTGCGTGTAAATGTGGCCTGCAGAAAGACACATTTAATGGATAAATAAGTTATGATTTTTTTTTCAAGGTGGGGAGGAAAAATGGGGAAAAAAAGGGCCGCATCCTGAATGGGTTAAAAAAAAAGTTAAAATTTTAAAAAAGTTCCCAATGAGAAAACAAACGTGTGCAATTCTCTGGCTTTGAAAGCTGTTCTTCATTTACCCGACGCCGGCTTCTGGGGTCCCTGCCGCAACGGTCTACAATTTAGGCCTCTTTCAAATGGGTGTCGTTTTCACGCAGAACAGGCGTGTGAAAAAAACCTGCGTCTAATAGAACCAACGGTTTCCTGTAGAAACGTTCGGATGACGAAATTTTAGATGCGCAAAAAACTCGCACCTAACAAAGATAGGACATGCGTGTGCAATGCTCGCATCTAAGGTCCGTGCTGCAAGAAAAGATAGGACCTAACTAGAGATGAGCGAACCTACTCGTTTCGAGTAATTACTCGATCGAGCACCGCGATTTTCGAGTACTTCCGTACTCGGGTGAAAAGATTCGGGGGGCGGGGGGAGGCGTGGCGGCGCGGGGGTAGCAGCGGGGAACAGGGGAGCCCTCTGTCTCTTTCTCTCTCCCTCTCCCTGCTGCAACCCACCCACTCACCCACGGCGCCCCCCGAATCTTTTCACCCGAGTACGGAAGTACTCGAAAATCGCGGTGCTCGAGTGAAAAAGGGGCGTGGCCGAGTAGGTTCGCTCATCTCTAGACCTGACCCATCTTTGTTGCGAGCTGCGCAGGAGTCTCCATAGACTCCTATGGAAGCTGGATAACCCGCACCTCCGATCGCGTGAACAGACAATTTTACCGCTAATTAAGCTCAAGACTTGATAGCTGGACATTGCCCATTCACGCTATTTTTCGAGCAGTTAGCCGTGAATTTTTTTTTACGCACCTATTCTGCGCTAAAACCATGCCCGTGTGAACGAGGCCTTACAGTCTGTCCTGTTACATAACGATGCGCTGTCCTTCTTACTGCCCGGCAGTTTAATTAGCGGCGGCCAGGATCTGTGCTGCCAGGTGCTGCCTCTTCCACCTCCGCCTCACAGCTGTCTCCAGGGTCAGCCGTGGCTGTGAAGTCCCAGATGCCGAGTTCCTTGGGACTTGCTGAAGTGATTCCCAGCGCAGCAGCTGCTGTTCGGAGGCTTGAAAACTTTGCAGATGATTAAAGTCTTTTGGTAATTACTTTGTCTAACTTTTCGCCCATTAGACGTCTTTTTCCTCTTTGGTCTAAGATGATTTGGTGAAAACCGTAATCTGGGTCGTATCCGGGTGGAGACATCAAAGAGGGAGAGCATGCCATGAGATCTTGGGAAGACTTACAGTAGTGCTTAATGTGCACCTGTCATGGGAGGGATGGGAGCTGCAGGAGGGGGACTTGAACTTGTGGCTGAAGCAGCTACTGTCTTAACCCCTTGAGTGGCGGGTTGCCTACCACCCTGTCGTGCCCACCAGGGCAGGTTTTTTAAAATGGTCTAATCATTGAATTTCAACTAATTTTGCAGTTGCGTCTCAAGAGCCATAACTTTTTCATTTTTCCATTGACATGGCCATATGAGGGCTTGTTTTTTGCGGGACAAGTTGTGATTTTTTAAACAGGGGGGAGGAAAAAAAGAAATGGGGAAAAAAGGGGCCATGTCATTAAGGGGTTAAATAATGTATTAACTTCCTTCTCTGGGTCATTACGATGCACACGGATACCACATGTGTGATTGTATTATTGATTTTTTTACAAAGTAAAGGGAGACAAGTGTTTTTATAATTTTTTTTATAGTTTTTTTACTTTTTTTTTTTTTTTTTACTTTTTTTTTTTTTGCCCCTTTAGGGGACTTCTACAGGGACCCATCAGGACCCCCTGATCACATTCCGGGGGTCCGATCGTGACAGCCCTTTACATGCTGCAGTGACAGCCCTTTACATGCTGCAGTCACATAGACTGCAGCATGTAAAGGGTTAACACAGCAGAGATCGGAGGTTTTCTCTGATCTCTGCTGTAAGAGCTGGTACCTAGCTGTTCTCTCACAGCCAAGCACCAGCTCTCCCTGCCACAGAGACCATCGCTTGCTTCTGACAAGCCGATGGTCTCTATGGCAACCTATAAACAAAGCAGGAGACTTAGAAGCAGGAGATTGCCGGCAGATCGGCAATATCTTCTGCTTGTTTTTCAAAGCCCTTGCTTTGTTCTCTGTGGGTCTGTGCAGGCAGAGCACACTCTCACAGCTTGTAGCATTGTGCTCTGCAGCTCCCATAGTGATACATAGCCCGGAAATCTTCCGGGCTATATCACTATCGGCAGTGGAGCTCGTCCCGGAAAATTTCCAGGCGTGCCACTCAAGGGGTTAAAGGGGTCGTCTGATCAGGACCTGCCATGGATGTATATATGGCGTCTCCAGCATGCAGAGTCAATGCGAATATGTATTACATCATAACCCATCCATGTGAACAACTGCCATGGAATTCCATATTCTGTCTGCAGACGGTCATCGGAGATCCATTATAGTAATGGGTGCATGAGAATCGCATTGTGTCCCGTAGTCACTGAGACCGTGAAGCAGATTATTTCATGTTCTGATGACTTTGGTGGTGAAGTTGTAATTTGTACCTACTGATGCATGCACAATTTGTATAGGAATTTTTGAAAAATATGCAATTTTCAAACTTTTTGAATTTCTTTTGGCTTGTAAGACAGTTATACCACGAAAAATAGATAATAAATAACATTAACCATATGTGCGCCGTACGTTGGTACCATTTGAAAAACCTCTTTTTAATTGATTTTGGACGTGTGATTATGGGTGCATTTTTTTTCAAATCTTAATAAAAGAATCCAATATCTATTTTTCAGGGGCCAATTCAGTTCTGAAGTGACTTTGAGAGGCCTATGTATTAGAAACCCCCATAAGTCACCCCATTTTGAGGTCTCATTTTTGTGGGACGGGCTTAAGCTTTGTTCGGTACTATTGTGGGACCTTTTGATCCTTTTTGTTTTCAATTTTTTTTTTTTTTTTTGCGCGTTTTGGGAATTGAGGTGTACGAAAAAACCCCCACAATTCTCACGTTTGTTTCAATTTTGTTTTCCACATTCCGTTGACAAGCACATGGGGTGCACATGACTTTTGGATTGCTTTTTATTTCACTTTTTGTGAATCTGTGATTTTTGGCTGTGTGTGGTTTTTTTTTAAATTTTTTAAAAATTTTTTTTATGGCTTTCACCATTTGTGCATGTCAGACCTAGGAGTCCTAATTTGCCGTCCTTTTGTCCTTGCAATCATCGGCACACAATGATGAGATCCTAGAAACATTGATGGGGAAAAGGAGGGATCCTTCTCTGAAGCCTCTAGATGCTGCAGTCTTCATTGATAGAGGCATCTAAAGTGTTAAATCGCTGTCATCGGAGCTAAGCTTCACAGCAATGGTTGCAGCGGGACTGCGGCTTTAAGTTACAGCCACAATCTCGCTTCAGTGACCGGGAGCGCGGCCTGGTAATCGGCGTCGGAGAGATACGGTACGATGCCAGAGCTGCTCCCTGTTGCGCCGTACATGTATGGTGCTTGTGTGGAAGGGGTTAAAGTGTAGACACGTCAAAAGTTTTTTGATCAATGTGGGTTCCACCGCTGAGACTTAGGCTGATCGCTAGAACGAGAGGGGGCTGCAGCGCTCACCCGAGCATTTGCCCCTTCGGCGTTCTTCGCTGCTTGTTAGACGCACACATAGAAGTACATTGAAGATGTCTATAGACCTCCGTGTGGCTGTCTTGAGATGTTGAGAGGAGCTGACAAGCAGCGAAGACTGCCGAGGGGAGCCCAGTAATCAGCCAAGCGCTGCAGTCCCCTCTTTCTAGCGATCAGTGAGGGTCTCAGCAGCGGGACCCCCACTGATCAAAAATGTTGACGTGTCAAAAGTTCACTAAAAGAGAAGTTACTCTTTAAGTGGGAGCACTGGAGATAGTCGAACACTTGAACTCTGCCTTCTTCAGTGATCCCATTGAAGTGAATGGAGCAGAGGGGTGATATGTCGGGGCTACAATGGCATGGATGAGGATAGGTCATCAGTAGTGTTTGCCTGGAGAGCCCCTTGGAGTTTATAAAATCTCCCTGTGTTCGTGCGTCTCCTTCCACACTCTAAAGTCATAGCAGTTTCAGATGAGCTTATTGTAGCCTGTCTATAATACAGATAACAATACAACTGTGTGGCATCAGTACTGTTTATAATACAGATAACAATACAACTGTGTGGCATCAGTACTGTCTATAATACAGATAACAATACAACTGTGTGGCATCAGTACTGTCTATAATACAGATAACAATACAACTGTGTGGCATCAGTACTGTCTATAATACAGATAACAATACAACTGTGTGGCATCAGTACTGTCTATAATACAGATAACAATACAACTGTGTGGCATCAGTACTGTCTATAATACAGATAACAATACAACTGTGTGGCATCAGTACTGTCTATAATACAGATAACAATACAGCTGTGTGGCATCAGTACTGTCTATAATACAGATAACAATACAGCTGTGTGGCATCAGTACTGTCTATAATACAGATAACAATACAGCTGTGTGGCATCAGTACTTCATCAGTTTATTGTCTACTGTGGAAATATTGATCCGTAATAATACAAAAACGTGCAAATATAGTAAATAATGTGCTTTTAAAAGTGGCTCAGGAAAGGTATCGTTTCTCCTTAGGGAGAGCCTCTAGAAGGTGTCAGGTGGCTTATAAGGCCATGCACGCTCCTCTGGGAAACATGCAAATGAGAAGATGAAACCGTGCAGCTACAGCGCCACCTGTTGGAAGGCAGCATTCCTGCAAGTCAATGTCCGACTTTTTAACCAGCCTTGTAACAATGACTGGGAATTGTGAGCCACAGCCAGACCCTTCTCCATCTATTATCCCATCTCCCCATTTGTGTTTTTGAAAAACACTGCGCATTACACAGCCACGTAAGTAGCTCCATAGATACACAACTACAGAGTTAAAATACCCCCCCGTCTGAAAGTGGCCTAATAGGGAAATCAGATTGTGAGCTCCTATGGGGACAGGAACCGATGACAAGTGCTGATAATCTGTGTACAGCGCTGCGGAGTATGTATGCGCTATATACATTAGTAACATAACCCCCACGTATTTGGTATCCCCCATAACCCTTACAACACATACTATTAACATACACTTATTATAGGTGAGAGCAGTGATGAACAATGGGAAATACAGGATGAAATTGGGTTGAGGTTTGTTTTTTTTTTTTTACTTCTTTTATACCTTTTTTACCTTTTAAATTAATAAATCCTAAATACGAATATGTAGATGCAACATAATGGTACTTGTAGAAACGCTAACTGCAAAAAACAGGACCCCCGTATCGATGCAAATGAAGAAAAAAGTTAGTTGCCCCTGAAAGGCGAAATGAAAATTCCAAAAACTTAGTATGGTCTGGTTGGGGAAGGGTTAAATGCTGAGGCTGTAGGATACAGTCACGGATGACGATGATAACACCTTCAGCACCTCTGTCATCGCCGGACAGTAACGCTCGCACGGTCTAGAAAATCCTCACCAAATCATTCCGTCCGTGTCACGATGGAAGTGTCAGCTGCCACGAGAGGAGAACCAAACGCTTGCCGGTAATCGTAGAAAAGCGGATTAAAGGCTCAAACATTAGAAAATACCTTTAACCCAGGCTATAGGAGCAGACCCGGATCGCTGCAGTTTTGACGACGGCGTTTCCAGACGTGTTAATACCCTCATTAACCGGCCCTAATGATGTGCGCTTCCGACAAAAGGGATTAGAGAGCGCAGCAGCATCCTTCAAGACCGCCACAAAGGAAGCCGAGACATGATGTAACCACAGATCTTGTATCCTCCGGCCCAGATGGGGCCCGCTATAATTCCATCACTTACCAGCGCTGCGGTCGGATTTTCCGCTTGCAGGGACAAGTTCTGTTACATCCTAACCTGATTGAGGTTTTACTTACCAGTTACAACTCGGATCGGTCAATTTCACTATGATCACCACGAAATGCTTGTAAATGCCCAGCCTGGCTGCTAGCGCAGATCCCCCGACGGCGAGCGCTGCGCCCGGGCGGGAACATGATGCCCGTGTGGAGTCCTAACGACGTTACGTCGGTCCTAATGGGCATTGTAGTCTATTATCTCCCAGCCATGACTTGGTTAACCAGTGACTCCATATTAATTTCTGCTCACTAAGCAGATCCGAGCTTCCCCGCGTGCGGCGCGATGATTTCATATAATAGATGGGCTTGTCGCAGCAGACAGACACTCTGTAGATGTAAGCAGAATCTAATCTCTCCTATTAGGGGCCTCAGCGGAGTGTTTGAATCTTCATCAATACTGTTTTCTTGTGCATTAGACCCATTAGCAGATCTATACAACCTCCTCCCAGGACGGAAAGTGCAGTCGGGGGAGACGGATTGTCTTGGAGGTTGTTACAAAGTATCTTCTTTAGTGGATCCATGTATCTGTACTTCCATGGAGTATGTAAACTGCGAGAAGTGACGCCTCGTGTCGTCTGTTCTGGCTTAGAACACTTCTTTTTGGTTCGATGTTCGACAAACTGTCACAAAAATTAAAACGGAATTCTAATTTTGGAATCGGTCTGGAATTTTTGGTTTTGCTAAAGTTAGAGTTGATGGGAAGGGGTTTGCAGGGCAGTTGGAGCTTGGGTCCTGGGGACAATATCGGTTTGTGCCGGGGTGCTGCTTATCAATCGGTCCACGGGTCCTGTTTTGGTATGCCAATATGGCGGTAGCTCATTTCTAACCATCCAATGCACACTGTGGGTCTTCCAATATATATATATAGCGTGTTTCCCCGAAAATAAGACAGTGTCTTATATTAATTTTTGTTCAAAAAGGTTTAGCTTTTTTTATATGTATAGCTGCCTGGACACTATTTAAATTGACTTTTTTAAATTAACTGTTAGCAGGGCTTAATTTTGGAGTAGGGCTTATATTTCAAGCATCCTCACAAAGCCTGAAAAATCATTTTGCATCCTCAAAAATTCTGGAAAATCATGCTATGTCTTATTTTCACGGTATGTTTTATTTTCAGGGAAACAGGGTATTACTCCCCTCCTGCTGCCGCTCCAGTCTTGTGTTTTCTTTGGTGGCAATGGTCTACCCACGCGACCATTGCAGCCAATAGACCCGACCGGGACATCACTGATGATGCCCTGTAAACCTGCTGTGCATCAGAGTACATCAGCTAGTCTGAAAAGTCTGGTGGCCATATTGGAAGGCCAGAGACATGGCGCCGGACCCGGTAGACTGACAGCACAACGGCACAAGTGCAGGACTGTAAGATATAGAAGCACAATGAACTAAGCTTATGAGACGGGCCGAGGGAACAAGGACCCAGGTAAGTATGGGGGAAAAAAGCGCATCACACATCCCTGTATTCCTCGACAACCCCCCCCCTTCCCCTGTTCTATAAGCCCATAAATGTATTTTGTGGTTCAGTTTTAAGGAGTATACCCATCCTAAGATGTTTTGGTATAGTGCTTGGAGTTATACTTCCACCCCGGCTGGTTCCTCTGTAAGAAGACCCCTTTGTTGAGTCATGAGCAGGTGAACTAGTTGGTTGCAGTCGGCGGTTCTCCTGCCTCCTCCATGTGACCTCTTATGCTTTGTAGATATCTGGACCAGATTGAGGACTTGGAGGCCACAGACACAGAAGACCCCAAGTTAAACTATGGAATCGTCATTGACTGTGGCAGCAGTGGCTCCCGGGTGTTTGTGTACTTCTGGCCACCACACAACGGCAACCCGCACGACCTCCTGGATATTAAACAGATGAGGGATCGAAGCAGCAAACCTGTGGTGAAGAAGATCAAACCAGGTACCATGTGTAACCCCGTCTAGTAACCCCAATAAACTGTTCTGTCTTACCTCCCACTGATGTTAGTGGGATTTTCTGAGCTTCCGTCAGGGTGGTCTCACATCTGTGTTGGCGTTTCCGGTCAGAGGCTCCATCGCAGATGCGGCTGCAAATACCAGAAGAAAAAGGACATTACTGTTATAAACAAGCTCATTCTACTTCAAACAGCTGTACCTCCGGTTCTATCAGCGCTACCAACGGGCTTTCGGAGTTATCTTAAAGCTAAGATTTCTGGGAAAAAGCACATTGATAGTCCTCACAGAAACGGAGCTACAGCCATTTGAAGTGGGGCTGAGAATACTGAATTTACACACAGTGGCTAAAAAAGTGACAGATGTAGAGGAGAGAGGGAAGGGAGACCAGCGGTCAGCAGTGAAGATCTGTGATCCTCGTGTTACCACATCCCCACCCTCATCAATCAGAGCATATTTGCTCGCTGATTGTCAGATATGGGCCCCCCCCCCAGAAAAGGAGTGAAATCACGAAGACTTATCTAATCACTCCTCTACACCGTTTAACCCTATAGATGCTGCCATCATTGCTGACTATGGCATAAACATTTTTACAGTTAAAAAAAAAAAAGTGAAACTGTATTTTCGCCTTTTACTCAAGTTTTTAAATATTGAAAAAAAAATAAAAAGACGAAAAGAAAAAACAAAAAAAACACAACTGATATATATATAAAATAGTATTAGTTCTGACATCGTAATGTGACGTTGATACAAATATTGACACTAATGTGTATTAAAATACTTAATTGTTATTATATGATGCCCCTTTTGTGACTGTACCGTATCTTTGCTATGAAATTCTAGCTTGTTGAGTAATTTGGTATGTGCTGCCCCCTAGTGACTATTTTGTGAAGGTACGGAACTTTGCTGCTATCAGATCAGCTGTCATATTATTAAATATATATTTGATATATATCTTGTGTGTGTGTGTATGTATGTGTGTGTATATATATATATATATAAATAATTTCCTAGAGCAGCAGACGCCTTCATATGCACCTTTTTGTTTCCGTTCCTTCAGGGATCTCTACAATGGCAGCTACACCGGAAAAAGCCAGTGATTACATGAACCCCCTTCTAACTTATGCCACATCTTACATCCCTAAAGCTAAACATAAGGAGACTCCTCTGTACATCCTGTGCACGGCGGGCATGAGGGTCCTGCCGGAGAGGTGAGACCCCTGTATTGGTTGTATATAGGGTCTTCCCTGTATTACCATTGTGTTATATATGTCTTTCTGGTCAGTCAGCAGACCGCCATCCTCCAGGATCTGGTGAAGGACATCCCCCAGGAGTTTAACTTTCTGTTCTCCGAAGCTCACGCTGAGGTCATCTCCGGGAAACAAGAAGGTATCATAAAACTCGTTAAATAGATGATGTCTTCTGTACACACTGAGTGGCCACTTTATTAGAGCCCCGACCCTTTTATGATTGGCACGTCCCTGTATGGAAATTAGACCCCAGAGTGCAGAATAAAATCACATGCCACGTTTTCCATCATTTTCAGTGTGAATTCACACTAGATGCGAAAATACAGAAATCTGAGCGACTTCTGACAAGGTCTGGTCACCAGCAGTAGACTAGCCGGGATCGGGATTTCATACAGACGACCTTGTGGGGTTTTCTCATGAAGCAGGGTGAAGAGTAGGCAGAGAATGCCGTGGTTAAGGATAAACATAAAGTGATGTAATTGGCTCGTCACTGAAAGGGGTCAGAGGAGGATGTCAAGAATCGTTCTGATGAACAGTCCAGTGCAGTCGAATACAACGCTGGTGCTGCCATTAACGTATCCAAATGTCCAACTAATTTTTTCCCCAGCTGATGACCAGTTCCAGCACTATTGTGACTAGGATAAACAAAAAGGCGCAAAAGAGCGCAAGAACTGAATCAAAAACATCTCCTGGTCTGATGAGTCAAGATTTCTGTTGATAGGAGATCTGATGATCATGCTGATAGATTAGAATTTGGCACAAGCAGCATGAATCGCTGACCCCTTCCTTTCAGCTGGTCAGAACATGTTAGCACCACCATCTAATCTACAGCAACTACCAGAAGCTTCCTGTCCACAGGGGCCAATATTCCTGCAGAACAATTACAACACCTGGTGGAATCTACTCCATGATGAACTGCTGCAGTTCTGAAGGCCAAAATAGGTCCAACGTGCTACTAGATGGGGGCTGTAATAAAGTGGCCATTCCGTGTATGATACTTATGCGGCTTGTCACTGTATATCCCCTTATATGCGGTTGTTTCCCCTCTACAGGTGTTTACGCGTGGATTAGTATTAATTTTGTACTTGGACGGTTTGACCACGTCGTAGAAGGTGAGTGGAGGTTACTGAATAATGTTATCTGGAGATGAGCGAGTATACTCGCTAAGGCACATTACTCGAGCGAGTAGTGCCTTAGCCGCGTATCTCCCCGCCCGTCTCTAAAGATTCGGGGGGCGGCGGGGAACGGCAGGGGAGAGCGGGGAGGAACGGAGGGGAGATCTCTCTCTCCCAAAATTAGGGGGGGGGGGGAATGTAAAAATGAGTAAAAAAACAAAACTTTTTTTCCCATTTTTAGTAATGATTAGGAAAAATAAGAGGTAACCGTCCTTTCCACATGTTTATAATTTAAAGAAAAAAAAATCAAAACAGAAAACCCAAGAACATGTTTGGTATGCTATCTGTGTCCACAAAAGTGCAATCTATCAGAGTAAGGTAATATTTATCGCACACAGTGAACATAGGAAAACACACACACACCGCCAGAATTGTGCTTTTTTTCGGTCACTCCGTCTTCAAGAAAAAATGTAGTAAAAAAGAAATCAAAAGGTCGTGTGATCCCCCCAAATGGTGCCAATGGAAACTACAGGACGTCCCGCAAAAGGCAGGTCCTCGCACAACTGTGTAGACGGAAGAATAAAAGTTATGGCTGTCAGAAGATGATGGCAGAATTTTTTATTTTTTTTTTCCCCAAAGAATCGTATTGACGCACAGAATAAAGTTGTCGCGTCATTTTTGCCGCAGTGAACACTGTAAAAGCTAGAACTCCCCCCCCCCCCCCCCCCGAGATATCGCAAATTACATTTTTTTTTTCCATTTCATTCCACTTTTTAAAAGTTTTTCAGTACATCATGTGGTCCATTACACAGTACCATTGAAATATACGACTTATCCCGCTAGAAACCCGCCCTCGGACGGCGACGTGGATGGGTAAATACGATTGTGTTTTAAAAGTAGGGGAAAATGAAAAACACATTTTAAAAAAGGCCGCATTGTTGAGAGGTTAAAGGGAAAATTCTCATTAGCCATATCAAAAAATCATGCAGACACTTGCATTGTGTACGGCTTCATAATCTGATTCGTTCCTAGCGTTCCAACAATACATAATGCCCATTACTTTATTCTCTGTTATCAGCCAATATACACTGATAATGATATTGCTAGAGAGCTGGCGGGAGGTCCAGAAATTCCTCCCCTCCATGAACACTACTTCTGGTGTGATGGTTCTGCTATGCTCTTGTTTCCATAGATGAGGATGCGGTGGTCGCGGTAACGATAGGTACACAGGAAGACGCCATCATCCGCAAAAGGACGGTGGGCATTATGGATATGGGTGGTGGCTCCCTGCAGATTGCCTATGAAGTTCCAAAAACAATGACTTTCCCCTCTGCAGAACATGTAAGTACGGGTCTTGCTTCAAATCCAAAGGTCTAATTTGTCACCTTCATCGCCATCCTATTCTGCAGTGCTGTACGCAGATTGTCATCAGTCCTCGTCTGGGACTCGGGGTGTAATTTCCCTATGTGCTATACGGGGGCCAGTGTCATGAGAAGCTGGTTTATCAGTCTATCAATATATTTTTGGAAATGCATTAATGTATTATACTCCAGAGCTGCATTCCTAATTCTGCTGGCTTTAGAGCTGACCTCTCCCAGCGTTCTTTCTTGATTCAGTTATTGCAAAGTTTGATGTAGAGATTTGTATTTTGAGAGATGTAGAAGACACTATTCAGTAGTCAGATATAGGAAATGCTGTCCTCCAGCATTATAGGAGTTCAGCTGAAGTGTTGTTAGGGCTGTGTCTGATAACAAGCTTATCGATAGTAACATAGTGTGCAAGGCAGAAAAAGACACATGTCCATCTACTTCAGCCTATTATTTCTCCGCCTATGTTGATCCAGAGGAAGGCAAAAAAAGACCCAATCAGGTAAAAGCCAATTTTCCTAATTTCTTCCCGACTGATCCTACCATAGCTCGGGATCAGTACAGGATAAGTAATGTATGTACACAGTGACTCCACCAGTAGAATAGTGAGTGCAGCTCTGGAGTATAATAGATGATGTAACTCAGGATCAGTACAGGATAAGTAATGTATGTACACAGTGACTCCACCAGCAGAATAGTGAGTGCAGCTCTGGAGTATAATACAGGATGTAACTCCGGATCAGTACAGGATAAGTAATGTATGTACACAGTGACTCCAGCAGCAGAATAGTGAGTGCAGCTCTGGAGTATAATACATGATGTAACTCCGGATCAGTACAGGATAAGTAATGTATGTATACAGTGACTCCACCAGCAGAATAGTGAGTGCAGCTCTGGAGTATAATACAAGATATAACTCAGGATCAGTATAGGATAAGTAATGTATGTGTACAGTGACTCCACCAGCAGAATAGTGAGTGCAGCTCTGGAGTATAATACAGGATGTAACTCAGGATCAGTATAGTATAAGTAATGTATATACACAGTGACTCCACCAGCAGAATAGTGAGTGCAGCTCTGCAGTATAATACAGGATGTAACTCAGGATCAGTACAGGATAAGTAATGTATGTATATGGTGACTCCACCAGCAGAATAGTGAGAGCAGCTCTGGAGTATAATACAGGATGTAACTCCGGATTAGTACAGGATAAGTAATGTATGTACACAGTGACCCCACCAGAAGAATAGTGAGTGCAGCTCTGGAGTATAATACAGGATGTAACTTTGGATCAGTACAGGATAAGTAATGTATGATTACAGTGAGTCCACCAGCAGAATAGTGAGTGCAGCTCTGGAGTATAATACAGGATGAAACTCGGGATCAGTACAGGATAAGTAATGTATGTGCACAGTGACTCCACCAGCAGAATAGTGAGTGCAGCTCTGGAGTATAATACAGGATGAAACTCGGGATCAGTACAGGATAAGTAATGTATGTACACAGTGACCCCACCAGCAGAGTAGTGAGTGCAGCAACAGGGTATAATGCAGAGTTTAAATCAGACTCGGTAATACATTTACAAAGTTACTCAACTTTTATGTAGGCTACGTCTATATATAAACTCTATAATGGCGTTCTGTATACAAACTTCTATAATAGCGTTCGGGGCGTACTTACTTCACACATGGCTTGTCACATTCATTCTGTTATGTGTATTTCAGGAGGAAGTTGCAAAAATGATGCTGGCAGAGTTCAACCTGGGATGTGACCTGCAGCACACGGAGCACGTCTACAGGGTGTACGTCACCACGTTCCTCGGCTTCGGAGGGAACTTTGCCCGCCAACGCTACGAAGACATGGTGTTCAATAAGACTGTGACCAAAAATCGGTATATCCTTCATAGTCATTGGGAATAGCTGCACTGTTGGGGGGGCCAATTCCAATGTTTAATAACTTGATTCTAGTCCAGATTGAAACTGACATCAATGAACAATGCACCTTGTCTCTCTTGACCTCGGGCCCGGCTGTTTCCATAGATGCCATATACTAGACTGTAGAGACGTGTATAGCTCTCCATACAGTCTCTTATTTGGGTGCATATAGGGAGCCTTCCCCTCTCCGAAAAACATGGAGCCTATAAGACATTTTATGGCATGTCTCTGATGGGGAAAACTCCTTTACTCCAGCGGGGCAAGGGAAGTGACAACTGCACTAGGAACATTTCTGGCTTTGGAAGAAAAGTTTGTGTCATTTGTGAAGTCTGTGTGTTGATTGGCCTGAGCAAATGAATAGAATGTCTTGACTTTTCCAGCAATGACTACTGTATTACTGCCCCATATTGACTTAAAGCAACTCTAAAGTTTCAGGCCAAAATTCCGTCCCAGGATCGGAGGGTGGAAGGGTTACATTACCTTGTTTGATCTTCACCTCCATTCCTCCATTGTGCTGCCATTTTCTAACTGAGAGCAGCACTGGCCAATTTCCGAAGGGTATAGTTCATTGGTAGTCTAACACTACCAATGCACTGTGGGTTGTTAGGTAGTCTAAACATGGCAGTGGCCATTTTTGCTGCCCGAAAACTGGACTAGAATTGGCGCAGTGAAGGAGAAATCAAGTGCAGGTTATATATTGCGTCCACGCTTCAGTCCTGAGACAGAATTTTGAAACTAGGGGGTCCCTTTAAAGGGGTTTGCCCATTAAACACATATATACCTTGCCCACAGGATGGGGATAAATATCTGTTTTGCTGGGGGTTTAACCACTGAAAGGGCCCCATGTGAATAGAGCAGCTGTGTGCATGCATGACAGCTGCTCCATTCACTCTTATGGGATGGAGGTAGATTGCCAAGCGATATCTGCCTGTCTGATAGAGGTGAATGGAGCGACAGTTGAGCTTGTGCCCCATTGCTGTTCACATGGGTTATCTGTACACCAGCTTTGGGATCATGGGGGGTCCCAGCGGTTAGACCACCAGTGATCAGATATTTACGTCCCATCCTGTAGAAGAGGGATTAATGTCTTTAATGTGGGTCAGGCACACTATCTTTTCTCCTTAGGGAGAGCACCTAGAAGGTGAGTGAGTGAGGAGACTTATAGGGCCATTCATGCTCCTCTGGGTAATATGCAAATAAGGGAGATGGAACAATACTTCTGCAGCGCCACCTATTGAAAGGCAGCATTCCTGCAAGTCAGTTAGATTCTGTGGCATTGAACAGAGAATAAATATATTACCTGCCTGGTATTTCTGAACACGGTACAATATTTAATTTACTTCTTCCTCTCGTTTTTGTGTAGAGCGTCAGGAGAACAGACCGGAATAAATCCCAGCACCCCGTACATGGACCCATGTTTACCAGCTGGTCATAAGGGCAAGATTCAGCGACAGGACCAGGACTTTCATATCTTGGGCAAAGGGAACTGGGAGAGCTGCCGGCTACTACTGGAGCCATTACTGGCCAAATCTAATGACTCTCAGGCCTATCTGAACAGTGTCTATCAGCCGGCCATTGATTTTTCCAACAGTGAGTTCTACGGTTTTTCCGAGTTTTACTACTGCACAGAGGACGTTCTGCGGATGGGAGGACCATACAACAGTGACAAGTTTTCCAAAGCTGCCAAGGTACGTGGCCGTGACCCGGCGCTTTACACAGCTCTGATACTAGTTTATACATGTTCCCCTTCTGCTCTTCTCCATAGGATTACTGTAGCATGCCTTGGACCACGTTGACTGAGCGCTTTAACAGCGGTCTGTACTCTGCCCATGCAGACAAGCATCGACTAAAGTAAGCTTTATTATGATGTTGGACATCATGGCTGTCCTGATCATGTCGGCGCTGTAGATTCGGATCTTCGTACATTTCTGTTTTCCAGGTATCAGTGTTTTAAGTCCGCTTGGATGCATAAAGTTCTTCACGACGGTTTCCACTTTCCGTACCATTACCCAAATCTCAAGACTGCCCAGCTGGTGTATGACAAGGAGGTGCAGTGGACGCTTGGGGCTATGCTTTACAAAACTCGCTTCCTGCCGCTCAGGTAAATGACCTTCTATATAGAATATTCTGTACATATCTGTACACATCAGGGTTCTGGTTGTGGAGTACATGACTAATCATTCTTCGCTATCCTACATCCATTCTGTATACTGATTGGAAAGGGTTAACCTGGGGGGGGGGGGGGGGGGGGCTGGCAGAGTGTTTTAGTCCAAAATGAGCAGATGCTTTTTAGTGGCCTAGTGAGCCTAACTTTTTCTGGGAGTGCTCATATGTTTTAAAGTTTATGGGCACCTTTTGCGGGACAAACTTTTTTTTTTTTTACTCAAATGCATGTATTTTGGGTGACAATCATGTTTAAATTGGGTTTAATGAAAAATTTTGCACCTTTTTGTCTTCGGTAGCTTCCACATATGCCTGCAGCCTAATGGTCTTTTACAAGGGCCGATGTAATGAGCGCTGATGGATGTGCATGCCGATTTAGCGCTTGTTTCATTTTTCTTTTTTTTTGCCCCCAAGAATAGGCTTATTGAGGCAAAGGATCTGTAATACAAACGTTCGACCTTATAAGCCAACTGCTCACAAGGGAAGATGTACCGCCGAGCAGCAAGCAACTTTTTTCTTGCAAACGGGAGATGCTCTGACAATGAACGGGCATTTGCTCATTGATTGGCTTATTGTTGGTCCCTTTACGTGGCATGATTGTCGGGCAAACAAGTGTTCAGAGGAATACTGGCCCCTGATAACCAGCCTGCGTAAAAGGTCCGCAAGTCTCAATAGAAGGTCTGTTAGTGAGGCTGGACGACAGGCTGATCAGTTCATGGAATGTGCAGGAGAGGAGAGAGCAGAGGGAAACTAGGCTGTCCGACAGCACACCTAAGGTTCTCCTGTCCTGTTGGGACTAATGGACATGTTCCCACGTTTTTTTTTTGTATCCATTAAAGATGTACATTTTTATACTGGTTATTGTGTAAAAAATGTATACTTTAACGTAAACTTAGGGTTTAGTAGGAAAAATTTTGACAAATTTTATGGTCTACATTTTTGTGTATGTTCATGTTTGCCCTTCAACTTGTTTTGTTTTTGTTTTTTTTGCAGTACACTGTAGCATAGTCAACTATACTATTGTGTCCTGCAAAGAAAAGTATCAGTTTGTTTACGTTTTTTTTTTTTTTGCTACAATGGTTTCCTATAGTCTGATGTATTGGCATATGTGCAATATGTTTCTGTCTGTAAAAATACTTGCGCTATCTAGCAGAGGAGATCAAGCAGCAGGCAAAACCAGATTATAAACCCTCTCCAGCCACCGTCGTCTTTCTTTTTTTTTTCTCTTTTCATGTTCTGTTTTTATTTTTATTTTTTTCTTATCCACATACACTTTTTTAAAAATGTAAAAGTATAAGTCTTTTTTTGCAGAATACGTTTTTGTACTTTTACAGTATAAAACCGCATATGTTTAAAAATAGTGGAAATGCACCCTAAGGCTGCGATCACATGGGACGTAAATCTTGCGGAATGACCTTAGCGGGACCACACGGAAATACAAAAAAAAAAATATAAAACCTGCTGTGTTTTTTTTTTTTTTTTCTCTTTTTTGTTGCGCTCGTGTATTACACAATTCTGACACGCTAATGTGAGCGGAACTGTGTAAGACAATGTAGTTCATTGCCTGCAAATTACAGTTTATCACACGGGTGTACAGTTCTTTGTAATACATGGTAATCATCTGCTCGTCCTTATTGCGCCACTACCTTGTTCAAACATTTGTTTCCTCTTGCAGGGACATCCGGCAGGGAAGCTCTCGCCCGGCTCACGCGGGCTGGTACAGGATCTCGTTTGTCTACAACCACTACCTGTTCTTCGCCTGCATTCTGGTGGTGCTGCTGGCCATTGTTCTGTATATTCTCCGGCTGCGGCGCATCGACAGGCGACTGGCGCGGGCCTCTGCCCTGGACTTGTTACTGCTGGAGGAGGGGGTCCGCGTAATAGCAGAGCCTGCGGTCACCAGATAGTGCTTATCCGGGATGAGGAGCGGCTGCTGGGCTTAATGTGAAGTATTGATGTGAAGGTTTTCTCTTTTGCGGACCGTCCTTACAATCTTCTTGTGTGTGACGTCCACCACTGACCTAAAAGGAGTCTTACGATAATTGATTATGACATGAATGTCCAGCAATAAGGTCCCATTGTCACTGGGAGCCTCCTTGGTAATTGCAAAACTCCTTTACGTTTTGCTCCTAATTAGTGGAAATGGTGCAAGTTGTCCACAATGGATAATCCACATCAAATTCCGTGTGAAAACCGTGACGGAAATCACATCAAAACCCGCGCCATTGGTGCAGATTGTGATGCGGATCCGCAGCAGATTTCACCCTTGAAGGGTGAACGCCAACTGCAACATTTACCATTTTATTACAAGCATGTGACGTAAAAGGAGAAGGACTTACTGTCCAACTGTAAGTAGTAGTAACCTCAGACGTGTCCGCCTATACACTGTGAAGGCAGCCATTTGTCATATTACATGTATGTACGGCCAATCAAATCACGGACCGCTATTGGCACGGATAAGCTGGATTCTGGTAATGGTGTGGCTTATAATGTGCGACTAACCCTTCAGTCTACCTTATGGCTGCCTGTATACACTGTATAGAAGACCTATATGTGTCCCCTATTTCTGCCTTGGGACAGTAGTTTGCATACTGGGCTCGTTTTCAGAGCTGAAGTCAAGTCGTGACATTCCAAGTATATATAAGCTCAAGATAACGGTGACTGAACATGGGAAATATGACGGTAAGAGGTAAGCAGTACCTTGCCGTCTACTGGTAGGTTCACCATTGTGACCCTACCCTCTATACATTCCTCGGCCTCACAATGAACGCTAATGAGACAATGTGTGATATCGGGGCCCGTTCCATTCTAGGTGCTGTCCAGTTATTTCACTGACCCATTATAGCCAATATCCGTAGGCTGTGGGATCAGGCAGCACACTGATGGGTGTCCGATGCAACTTGCATATGTCTGTGTGAAAGGGCCGTCGTCTATACAATGTGTAGCTGATTATGATGGACGCTCCGATGTGAGCTTCTTTACATTCCATTTTATACCAAACATGAAGTACATCGGGCAGCTGATATTTTGTGACTTTTCTCCTTTTTCTGTGTCCGAGCAGCCATTTTCTCAGGCCAGTTTCACACAAGCCTTTAACAGGCGCATTATACAGATGAGTGGCCCGACTACGTTTCTACTAACCCGAATTGAGGATCATAGGTATCTACGATGTTCTGTGTTTGAGCCACGAGACGTACGGTCGGGCCGGGGACCCTCATCCATATTACAGGCACATAAATACACCCGTTATAGGCGGTTCTTCCTAAGACTAGGGCTTCACAAAGATCGTAATGTCGCATCTAATGACTGTGGCCCATTACAGCACTAGACTCTTGCCAAAGATCCAAGCCGTTTTTTTGTTTTTTTTTTGTCACAAGCTACTTGGCCATCGTAGAGCGCGATATCAGAGAGTCACGCACAACTTGCTTGTGTTTGTAGAGACGGTTTTTGGTTGCGTGCCTTGTTTGACCAACTTAGGACTTATTCAGACGACCGTATATCGGCTGGGTATTCACGCTGGCCGATATACGGCGTCTCTCTCTGCAGGGGGAGGAGGCTGGAAGAGCCAGGAGCAGTGCTCTGAGCTCCCCTCTCCGCCCCTCTGCACTATTTGCAATGGGAGGGGGTTAGATGGGGCGGGGCTAAGTCGGGGAACTTGACTCCGCCCCTGCCCGCCTTCTCTCTTTTGCAAATAGTGCAGAGGGGCGGAGAGTGGGCGGGAGCTTAGAGCACTGCTGCCAGCTCTTCCAGCCTCCTTCCCTTGCTGAGAGGGATACCGTATATCGCTCAGTGTGCCTACCCGGCCGATATACGGTCGTCTGAATAAGCCCTTAAGGCTACAGCGCAGGCTTTTCTATTGGCAGAAAGCAGAGGCTGACCCTCAGATTTCTGCCACCGATCCACTCAGGGCTTTAGCACCTCTGAACGGGACAAGTGCGAATACTCAGCAAAAACTGATGACCGCTTTTTTTTCTGCATTGGGAATTTTGAATCCCCGCTATGTGAACGTTGCCGTAGATTTCTGGCATGTGAACAATGCCTGAGACTCACTGCTTGTAGAATAACAGCGCCTGAAGATATCGGGTGCACCATGTTAAAATAGAGGCAAAATATGGACTCGCCTGGCGCTCAGCAGGGTTTCTGATAAAGGACAAGTCCCGCTAGCACCCTGAAGTCCCGGTTTGCATTGATTCCTCTGTTCAGTGGTTCCGGGGTCTCGCGAAGTTCCAAGTTTAAAGCACAAGGGGAGCACATAGGCAGTACTTGGCATACGTTTAGACACACAGATTCTTGTTGGAACAAGCAGGTGACGTCACCGTTAGGGCGTTCGCTCTCATGCAGCCTGTTTGTAGTGGCAGATACAGCGTTGGCTCGTTCAGACAGGAATCGTTCGGTCATTCACATTCGCTGTTATGACTGAATGAGCGCTGTTTAAAGCGAACTATTAGTGAACGAGTCGATGAGGACTTTTATGCCGGCAGAAAATGGACGGATGAAAAGTAAACGATTATCATTCCGTCTAAAAGCCCCTTTACGGATGTCGGCTGGACGCGAGCAGGATGGGGTTTCAACCGCTGAATAGAATAAAGAATGGTTTCCTTCACTGACATCAAGCAGAGATGAGGAACTGAATCACGTTATACTTAAGAACAGGGACTAGAACAGCTTCTGTTCACAAATTGGGAATACCCCTATAATTTAAAGGGGAAGGTCTATCCATATGAACCTCCTGTTATTACAAATGCCAATCCACTTCCAGTCAGAACAAGTCTGATAGGAGGCATCGTTACCTGTGCCCGCCTCACATTCCACAGCGGGCATATCATTCTCATGCTGTGAAAGCTCATTTCTTGCCATGTTAAAGGCATTATGCAGGGTTAGTGGAACATGGCTGCTTTATTCCAGAAACAGTGCCACACCTGGCCACAGGTTGTTTCTGGTACTGCAAGCTCAGTCCCATTCACTTAAATTTAGCTGAGCTGTAGTAGCACACACACTGGACAGATGTACTGCCGTCTTGTTCGCATCTATCCCAGCATGCTGGGCTACTTCATCTGGGATAATGCTGGAGGGCATGACCGAAGCCAGACGACCCTCCCTGTATAATCAACGGGGTCTGCCATGGATGGATACAGCTCTTATGGCAGAACACGGAAACCCCCAAACGCAGACATGAACAGCGCTTTACAAGGCCGCCATGTTTTTCTAATTCTGTAAATTGGGTTAAAGGGGTTTTAAACAAAAAAAAAGGGGGGGGGATTTTTTTATGTCCCCCTTTTCAATTTAATGTGAACTCTTGTCTTGTGTTCCAATCATTTGAGTAAAGTCACACTTAATTTCTAACCTTTCTGCCTCCTGTTGCCTTGAATCTTCCTATAATACACACATGCACCACCTCTCCAGGTCCGCCGTACAGCTCATCTGCATCGTTAACGAGTGAAAACGAGGATTTCTTCGTGTTATCTCATTTATTGCACAGTCCGGAAATACACATAATAAATAAATAAGTTACAGGGCAGCGGAACTAAATCCTGACCACAAAACATACAGATGAAGGGGGGCGGGCTGTCGAAACTGACAGAAAAAGAATGGTTATAATGCCCAGAGCCACCAATCAGAGCTCAGCTTTCATCTCAAGCTGCTGAGGTCAAGTGAAAGCTGCACTGTGATTGGTTGCTATGGGCAACAAGGACCATTAACCTGCACATTATAACAGATTATTACAAATGATCTTCCTGATGTGAACCCCTCATAACTCCCGGTTTATGACATTCCGATACAGAAATTTGATCAATGGAAACAAACTTAAGTTTTCATTTAGCAAAACTGTCTACCAGTAAGACGTCCTCGTTGTCTATCACAACCAATCACAGCGCAGCGTTCATTTCTTATACTGCCATGGTAAAATGAAAGCTACACTGTGATTGGCTGCTATGGGCAGCAAGGACCGTCTTACTGTTACAGTTTTGCTAAAAAAAAGGCCCAAAATGTTTTATTCTGCCGTAGTTGTCGCGAGGGACATGAGACAAAATGGCTGCGAATGAAGACAGAGCGTTTTGCGTCCTTGATTTTCACATCTACCAGTCCGTTATTAGCGTGCAAGATCATTTTCGAACAAAGTCTGATGAAGATCCTCCCAGCGGGCGCACAATTCCTAAGAGATACTCTATTTTATGGTTGCATCTGCAAGTGAAATCATCCGGCCGGCCGCCAGAAAGAGCGTCCGTGAAGTTTCACAGGAAGTCCTCAGAAATCCATCGTCAGAGAAAGCAGAGAACTGAACGCCCCACAGCCGACTGGAAGATTCTGCGCAAATGTTTGTGATGTTATCTCTACCGATTGACGACAAAGTGCGACCATGTTCTTTCTGTGAACGGTAATGGAAAGCGATGGTTTCATGGAGTTTTTACCTTTTGGGCAACAGACAGTGTCAGAATCTGGAAGAGGGGAACCCCCCCCCCCCCCCCCCATGTACATTGAGCGTATGTGCGACCCCCCCCCCCCAAGGTTAATGTGCTCTACGCTACAACCTCTGGGAAAGCGTACGGCCCCTTCTTCTATGAAGAAACAATCCTGGCAATTTATCTGGACGCTACAGCTATGGTGAAGTCAGAAGCCAGCTGAATAGGTGACTACTAGGGATGAGTGAGTATACTCGCTAAGGCACTACTCGCTCGAGTAATGTGCCTTAGCCGAGTATCTCCCCGCTCGTCCAGAAAGATTCAGGGGGAGGGAGCTACAGGGAGGAACGGAGGGGGAGATCTCTCTCTCCCTCCCGCTCCCCGCCGCAACTCACCTGTCAGCTGCGGCGGCCCCCGAATCTTTAGAGACGAGCGGGAAGATACTCGGCTAAGGCACATTACTCGAGGGAGTAGTGCTTTAGCGAGTATACTCGCTCATCCCTAGTGACTACCAAACAGACGGATTGGTAGGGGAGATGGTGACGACAGTGAACTTCCTCGGCCTCCACGTTCCCCAGACCTTACGCCTTGTGACTTGTCACTGGGGAAGTGTTAGTCTACATGCCCTCCTGACCATCCACCATGTATGATCTGCAAGTACACTTCCCAGCAGCCATTGCATCAGCCAGCCATGATCCGCTACATGTCTGGCAGGAACATGACTACAGGCTCCATGTGTATTGGGAGACGACGGGGATCACACTGATCACCTCTGATGGGGAAAACATTAAGTCCGTTTCCATTGATGTATCGGAGTCATAAGACGGGAGTGACGAGGGTCTCATAATAATCCTGTACATTTCATTCACAACACACAATAATCACATAAGCCCCGGCTCAAGTCTCCAATTATCCGGAATGTCAGGCAGAACCAGGATGGAGGGGTGTCTACAAGGGCTGGAATTGGTCAACAAGTGTAGAAGGGGGTGAAGAATCCTCGCAGTAATCCAACTACTACCGGGTGGAGGAGGGAGACGACATTCACTGGAACCCTGCAAAGAGAAGAGGTTCCGGATTAGAGCGGAGTCACATTTGGTACAGATTTTACATGTGTTTTTTGATACAGGTTTGCCTGGGAAATACTGCGAGTTTTCCACCATTTTCATGACATTCAGATCAGAATCTGCATGGAAGACACACAGCTCTTGTGGCAGATTGGTTTGCAGCGTGCTAATCCATGGACCGACTCACAAACAGTCACAGGTCTGATGTTACTAGCCAAACGTCCTGCATGTTCACCACCAACTCTCCAGCTAACACCGCTGGCTTCACATAGAGGAATATTGCTACTGAGAAGTTGAAGGGCTTTTGCTTCCTAGTGACTGCAATAGAAATCCATATCACGTCAATTCTTGATGCAGAAGCCACAGCAGGTCGCTGCGCGCAGATGTGTGCAGGTGGATAAATATACGTACAAACGGGCGTAAGTAAAAGCTCAGGGGCCCTGATGCAAAAAGGTGAGTTATGGCCCCCCCACTCTATCTGTATCTGTACCCGTACCCATACCCATACCCATACCCAAACCATGCTGCACAGAGACATGACTTAAAGCTTCCGGGCCCCAATGCAAAACTTGTAACAGGGCCCCCAACTATAATGCTTTATTCATAGTACTGGGCTCCCTATATGGAGAGGAGAGGCCTTATGGGCCCCCTAAGGCTCCTGGGCCCGGGTGCAACCACATCCACTGCACCCTCTATAGTTACGCCCCTGCGTACAAATCTGCAACAGAATTCCATTGCTCAGCCTTGGATTTCTGCTGCAGGCTGAAGGGAACTTTACATGCAGTGATTATCGGGCGAATTCTCGCCGCAAATTTAGGCAACAACCATCATGTGCGCATGCGGCCACCGAGCGAGAATCTGTCCACTTGTTGAACTCACTTGGTTCTTAGCAAAACTAAATACAAAGTGACTATCGGCTGTGTAAACGGGAAGCGCTCAATGTTTCAGCGACTCCTGTTTACTGTGAGTGCAACCGGGACGACCCCCAGCCGCTCCGCCTCCATTTACTTGAAAAACGAAGTGAGTGAGAGGCAGGCTGCAGTCCACGAGATGGCTGTTGGGCACTCATGCACCCGATAGTCACCCTGGATTAAGGGACCTTTAGGCCGGCTGCACATTAAAACAAGTGCATTTGCGCAGGTCTGTGCGGATTTTATGCACGCACAAATAAAAGGAAGAAAAAAAAAAACCACGCATGCCATTTATGCAAATGGCCAATTAAGTTTAGTTCAGTTTGCACTATTTCTGTGCACAATATGCACAAAAATAGAACACTTGTGACCAAACCCATTGAAATTTGACACACCTTCAGTTTTTCCTAATTGGCGTGGTCTAAATTGCGTAAGAAGTTTGGCGCAAACTAAGGCAACGATTAGATGGTTTAAACTTAGACTGGACAGTCCTATAATTTGCTAGATTTATCCTTCAGTGATAAGTCAGGTGTGTTTTAAAGACCGTCCAGTCTACGTTTGCACGGTGTAACTTTTAGACAGTACTAGTAAATAGGCCCCAGTGTAACATAGTATGTAAGGCCGAATGAAGACAATGTCCATCTACTCCAGCCTGTCTAGCCTCCTATGTTGTTGATCCAGAGGAAGAAAAAAAAAAAAAAAACCAAGATGCAGGAGCCAATTAGCCCCTTTTGGGGAAAAAATTCCTTCCCGACTCCCTAATGGCAATCAGACTGTTCCCCGGATCAACCCCTCATAGTTCCTACCTGCCTGTAAACCCGGATTAACAATTAACCTAAGATTTATATCCTGTAATATCCTTCATCTCCAGAAAGACATCTAGTCCTCTTTTAAACTCCTCTATGGATTTTGCCATCACCACATCCTCAGGCAGAGGAAGTGTGCCGTCATATAACGCTCCGTTGGGCGCCGTTTCCACATAGCTATTCTACCCCAATACCGATGCTTCTAGGGGAGAATATGTTTGTACATGAGGAATCCAATGCACTATGCCAAGGCTTCTTCCCCCATTGGCTCCACAAGCCGCAGGCACATCGCATCCGTGTGCAGAAGCCCTTAGAAATTTGGATCCAAATTCAGTTTTTGCCATTAAACATTTTCCATGTGAAGAATCTCTAATGTTGGAGCCGATAATGAGCCACTAACAGCGGGCACCTTACCTCATAGGCCTGGCACCTCTTCATTCCCACAGGAATCGCACGTACCAAATTGTGTCATTTTTCAACTGTGGTCCAAACAGTGGGTTGACTTGGGACAAGATGGTCACCAGCCAGCTATGGAGGAGAGAAGCAACATCAGGAAATGGTTAGTGCCCCCCAGTAATCACATCTGACATCCAATATTACCACCTGTACAATGGTGCATGAGAGTCAGGAAGAACTAACATTTAAAGGGCACCAGTCACGTCCTCGTGTGAGCGGGGCTGGCGCCAACAATGTCTTTCTCTTCCCTCTACCCCCTCCTGTTACCCCATGGGCTTTTCCCAGCTTTAGTGAGTAGTCCCCACCAGTGACATCATCCATTGACAGTGAGCAGACATCGGTAGGAGTCAGCATGGCTGCGGCTACAGAGCTACGCAGCCGGCCCTACTGACTTGAAGGCATGATAAGTTTTCTTTAAAGCTACATTCAGACGGGCGAGTGCGATATTGGGCCAAGAAATTCTGCCCAATATTGCGCTCGTCAATGTGAGTTTTACCGCGGACGCGAGGCGGTTTTCATTGCTTCTGTGAGATTCTGGTCTTCACACACTTCAGAAGGAAGCAACGTATCGGACTGCATGCTGACGCCATGCGAGGTCTTAAAGGTTTCATTCAAAACAATGGGCGATGCGTTCAGAGAAGGCGAAAAATATAGGACATGTAGCGATTTTTCACCTCGCCGCATCGCTGTGAGGGAAAACATCACTCGTGTATGACTGCATTCATTTCCATGGGAGCCACGTAGAGCGTGCTGCGCTGAAGCGCTCGGCTGCTTTCATAGTTACCGGCTAGGCAGCAGCAAATTCCCATCTCGGCGATGATTGGCTGAATGTTTGATGAGCCATTCAATGAATCATTAGTTCATCGAGCGCTAGCTCTGATTGGCTAAGCGTCACAGCGCTCAGCCAATCAGAGGCAGCACTTCCAGGAGGCGGGGATTTTTCAATCCCCGGCCTGCAGAGATAATGAAGACTAGTGCTGGGGACTGGGAAGATTATTCAGTGGAGCCGGACAGCAATTCTAAGGTGATGTATTCTTTTCTTTTTTTCTGCAGCTAGGGCTTATTTTTGGGGTACGGCTTATATTTCAAGCCCCCCACACTTTGCAGCGCCACAAAATCGCAATATTGCTGCGAGAAAACACAGCCATATCGCATGGCCCACCAATGCGATATTGCTATGATTTTCTCGTGGCGATGTCGTTTGGCCAGAGGATTCCCTTTTCCTGCCCCTGAATGGAGCATGAAAACAGAACCCCCAGATTCTGTAAAAGCGATACAGAAGAGCCGATACTTACAAGAGGTAGCAGCACACGGCCGTAGTGACCAACATGGTGATGATGACCCTGAAAGAGGGGAAAGAAGACAAGAAGTAGTCAATATAAAAGGATCAGCTAGTGAAATCATCCGTATTAGACGCCGTATTATGGAGATTCTCTCCCCTTCAACTATTATTGCCTCTGGGAAGAATACCCAATTATACACTGCAGTATAGACCCGCAATACAGCATCCCCCCAACTGGAACAGTGAGGCTGGGATCCCACGGGACGGAGATCCCCCGGAATGTCCACAGCGGGACCGCAGGGAAATTCAGCGAGATTTCCACCACGGAGAGGCCGCTTCACAACCTGCGCCATTTGGTGCGGCTTGTCTGCCCGTATGCCGCTGTAGAAATCTCTTCCCATAGAGAGAACAGAGCCCGCAGCGGAAACGGCGATACAATGGACATGGCACAGATTTGAATTCCACGCCGCGCGGCTTGTCCGCAGCGTATGGACGAGATATTTGCAAATCTCATCCACTTTGCTGCTTACTCTTGGGTTTGGAAATTCTGCAGCAATTCCGCCCCGTGTGAACCCAGCCCGAGGGCTCTGTGGGGTACATCGGTTCACAAGAACCGGTCATGTCAGCCCCAACGACTCCGCCAATGCCTTTCTTCTGTTGGTTCTCACCCCTCTGCCCAGTACCCGCTCTTTGTAGCAGAAGTGTAACCTGAAGTTGCTGGGCTCCAATGCTTAATTATACTGGTGTTCTCATATGGAGAAGAGGCTTCACAAGCACCTTAACCCCTTAGTGACCAAGCCTGTTTGCGCCTTAATGACCAAGCCAAATTTTGGAAATCTGACATGTGTCACTAGAACATAGAATAACTCCGTAAAGGTTTTGCAAATCCAAGGGATTCTGACAATGTTTTTTCGCCACATGTTGTACTTCATGTAGATAGTACCAAAATTGGGAACATTTTTTCATATTTTCAACTATAATATCTCAAATATGCACAAACACACTGTACAAATCTTTGATAAGATCTACATTTCCATCCGTTCACTTTATTCTGGACGCACATTTGAAAAACTTTGGTTTTTTTAACCATTTAGGAGACGTACAAATTTAACAATTATCATCAACATTTTGAGGAACACTTTGTTTTCCTGCACCGAGCCAGGATTGCAAAGGCTCCTAAGTGTCAGAATGATAGATACCCCCATAAATGCCCCATTTTAAAAACTACACCCCTTAATGTATTCACTGAGGGGCGGCATGAGTATTTTGACCCCACAGTTTCTTTTCAGGAGTTAATGCAATTTAGAGGAGAAAAAATAAAATGTCATATTTTTGCAAATGTGTCATTTTAAAGGCAGGTTTTTTTCTATACTGCGCATGAAAATGAGGATTTACACCCCAAAATGGATCCCCCTGCTTGTCCTGTGTTCAGAAACATACCCATTGTGGCCCTAAGCTTATGTCTGGATGCCCAACGGGGCCCAAACCGAAAGGAGCAGCCGGAGGCTTTCAGAACAGACATTTGGCTCGGAGGTAATTTAGGCCCTATTGCAAACTTGTAGAGCCCTTGAGCGGCCAAAACTATGGAGAAACCCCACAAATGACCCCATTTTGCACCGAAGTTGGGGAAAGGTCAGCGGACTAAAGATTCCGTAAGTCTTTTCACCTCCCCCCATGGATCAGATCCGTGACGGGATCTGATTCATGAGGGGACTTTTTTTTTACATTGTAATTAACGTGAGCCGTAGTACCTGCAGTTACAAGTGCCGGCCACTACACTGAGGTCGGCGCTGAGGCTTCCGCTCCAATCTGTGTTATTGCGGCGCTGACAACATGCACCTGCACAGCTGATCGGTCAGGGTCCCGAGTGACGGACCCCAGCGATCAACTATCCTGAGGACACCGCAGTCATCAATAGTATTCTGCCTGGAAAAGCCCTGAGCTGCCCTCAGGTCATGTGATCCATCACTGCGACGTCACAGGCCTGCGCCGCTCGCCCTCAATCAGCTGATCGGTGGGACCCGACCAATCTGATACCGATGGCCTATTCGAAAATCCCTTTAATTATCTCAGCCAATTACCTGCAGTCCCATGTAAACCACATGTCAGCTCTGCTGCATCGGCGTAGCGTCCATACATTACAATGATAGGGCGGTCACAGCAGGGCGCATCCACACCGCCAGCGCAATATTGGTAGCCAGGCCCATACGCCATCCTGCTACTACACAGCTGTACATTGGGAGGCGGGGGACTACAAGTCTCAGCACGTGCAGATCTGACAGGTCATTCTAGTGATGCACTGTGATGTGTGGGGGACTACAAGTCTCAGCATGCACTGTCAGGTTGCTCTGCAGCAGGGATGTGTATGGAGGGCCCGGCTTACCCTCTGTTGGGGCCTTTCGGGACGAACCATGGGGCCGCGATGCCAATGATGCCCCAGAAGGTGGTGAAGATAATCATGGGCACGGTGAACGAGTGGGCGGTCATGGCGACTACCGGCACAGACCCCGTCTAAGGAGAGCCGCTCTCCGCTGTCCCCGGCACTTTCAGCGCGCTGCTTTGCTGCTATTGGCTGGCGCTTCTCTCATGGTCTCATGCTATTGGCTGAGCCGGATGTCAGTCACACAGAGCAGCTCAGTGATTCACAGCGGGGAGCATCATGTCGTCTTTAGACTGTGGGGACTACAACTCCCAGCATGCCCTGCGGCGCATCTACAGATGGCAGATTAATGGCATTTAGGCATTGAAAGGGGCTAAAATCTGCAGCATACAGAAAGGACAGATTTAGGGTCCGTTCACACGCCGGAACTAAGCGTGGAAAAATTGCGCATGTATTCCGCCTCTAAAGTCCGCATCTTTTTGACAAGGATTATGGCGCAGAACCGCGCGGTAAATCTATGTTCCGAAAATCTAAGCGCCGTACGTTTCCACATCAAGAGGTGACGCGTCAGGGTACGCAAACATGGCGGGATTTTCTTGGAAAAATTCCACATGAATCCGTCTCTAAAATCCGTTATCTGCATCCTTTTGGCGCAGTTTTTATTGAGGATTGGCATGCAGACTTAGCCCTGTCAGCGGGCAAAATCCGTGTGTGGCATTCCGACACGTTAAGAGGCGACGTGTCCCCTTTCTGATAGGATCCGCGATTTTCCACATCGGAATTCGTGGATTTTGCCCACTGACGGGGGTAAATCTGCGAGCGGATCCTTGATAAAAACTGCGCCAAAAAGGTGCGGATTTTGAGGGGGAATTCACACATAAAATTCCACCATGTGAGCGTACGCTAAAGGCTTGCTAGCGACGGACAGCACACGTTCTATTCTTTAGGGAAATGCGCGCAAAATACAAAAATGTGAACAAACCCATTGAAACCAATGGTTTCTATTTTCTGCGTATTGTGCGCGCAAATTTTGTCCACGTAAAGCCGAGCTTAGGCAGGCCTAACACAAGTGAGTGTGATCTCGGTCCAAGAAACTCGGACTGATATTGCACTTACAAACCGGCAGTTTTTGATGCGAGCGCAACGCATGTTTGCTTAAAAAGGCATCGCATCTACGCAATTGGAATTTTTCAAACATTTTCACACATATAAAAAAACTGCAAGTCATTCCAATAGTTTCAGTGATAAAAATCACATCGCACCCGTATGCAAATCACACGGCGCGCGAATGTGATGGCATTTGTTTAAGGATTCCATAGAAATTTATGAGCGAGGAATCACCCCAAAAATCGGATAGGCGGCGATATTTCCATCTGGAAGCGTCGCTGTGAGAGAAAAATTGTTCATGTGAAAAAAACATGTTGAAATCAGCGCGTCATTTTCACGTGCGAGTTCTTTCCATACCGCTATCGGATGGAATTCACACGTGAAAATCACCCGTGTTTTCAATGCGAGACCTTACATCATATTGCGCGCACCGAGTACGCAGTGTGATGCTGTCACCGGCCCTATTGATAAGAAGATGCGAGAGCACGCAAAAGTAGAATATATCGCGATTCGTTTCCAGCATCGCGCTGCAATGCAGGAAAACATCACTCGTGTATGACCCCAATCAAGAGAATGGGGTCCATATTTGTGCGAGATTTCTGTATCTTGCAACGCACAAATCTCGCACAATTTTCTTGCCCGTGTGAAGACAGGTTACGCTGGGGGCTCAGATTAGGTAGGTGATCGGGCCGTGATTTGCAGCTCGATATCGCACTTTCCACTGCGTGAAAGCCCCGTACATGCGAGGCTGTTTCATGTGAAGACAGCCTTGCATCACTGCTGGGAATCCCAGCCGGCAATGAAGGGATTCCCCCAGCCGGGGCTGTCACAGCCATGCCAGAGGATTGCGGAGTACTCCCATTGCTTTCAGTGGGGTCGGCGCTGCAGCTGCTGCCCCATTGCAGACAGTGGGCGCTATCACAGCAAGATAGAACATGCATTGCGGCATGTGTTTCTTGTATAGCGTCGCGGTGCCATGCAGGAAAACTGCAAATGTGAATGACCCCACTCAAAAGAATGGAGTTCATATCTGTGCGTCTCGCAATGCACAAATCTTGCGCGATTTTCTTGGCTGTGTGAAACCAGTCTTACTGTGGCTTTTGAATTTATATCTAATGGAAATATGTTTGGCGCAGAACTCAGTTGCCTTAGGGCTCCTGCCCACGGATGGATATTTGCTGAGGAATCCGCGGCAGGTGTCCGCAGCAAATAGCGCCCATAGCATGGTATGGAAAAATTGATTCTTCCTGCACACTTGCGGAAACCAATTGCGGTTTCTGCAAGCAGAGGAAAAACCACAGCATGCTCCATTTTTGTGCGGATTCTGCACGGACGGCTTCCATTAAAGTCAATGGAATCCGTCTGAACCGCGGCCCTTCCGCAATCATGTTGCGAAAAGGTTGCAGATTCCGCATCATCGCTAGGCGATGACACGGGAAAAGCAGGAGTGTAAAAACAAAAATCTGTACTGCGCATGTCTGACGGCTTGTGCAGTAAAATGGAACACGCTGCGTTCTTTTTACGCGCTAATGACATGCAATTAAAAACCGCTCGTTTGAGTGTAACAGCGAAAATCAATGTATTTGAATTGCCGCGATGTACTGCGTGTAATAGAATACGCAATTCAAATATGTATTAAATGGTGTAAGGGAGTAATTAGATGAGCGAGTCCTTAGCATTTCACTTGTTTCCTCAGTTAAACCCCATGTGTGACAATCAGAGAGCAAATATGGGTGATAGACAGGAGACTAGAGATGAGCGAGCCTACTCGGTAAGGCAGTTACTCGAGTGAGTGAAGCGGAGCAGGGGGAAGAGAGAGAGCCTGCCTTACCGAGTAGGCTTGCTCATCTCTACAGGAGACTCAAGAGTTTCTCTGCAGCCTGTTGGTCCCCCTCCCTCTCTGCTCTTTACACACACTCACTGAAATGATAGCTGTTAGAGATGAGCGAGTATACTCGCTAAGGCACATTACTCGAGCGAGTAGTGCCTTAGCAGAGTATCTCCCCGCTCGTCTCTAAAGATTCGGGGACTGGCGCGGGTGACAGGCGAGTTGCAGCGGGGGGAAGAGAGGGAGAGAGAGATCTCCCCTCCCGTTCCTCCCCGCTCCCCAAATCTTGAGACGAGTGGGGAGATACTTGGCTAAGGCACTACTCGCTCATCTCTAATAGCTGTAAAATCAGTATTCCCGACTCCACTGCAAACAGCTATAGCTCCGGTTCTCTAAGGCTACATTCACATGGGCAAGAATCTTGCACAAGTTTTTTGCATTGCAAGACTCAGAAAATTTGCGCAAATATGAACGCCATTCTTTTGAATGGACTTCTACACAGGAGCGATGCTCTGAGGATCAAAATTGCAGCATGTTCTAACTATTGGTGTTCCCTCGGAACTCGGCACTCATTATTTCCAATGGAACCTTTAAAGACATCGCATGTCGCTCGCAGGCCGTGTGCTGTGAAGTTGCCCATTGAAGTCAATGGGAAACAATTGCGATCCTCTGAAGCGCGTGCCTGAGGATCGCAATTTCACAGAAGTGATGCGAGGCGTTTTTGAATGAATCACCTCGGCTTGTTGTATTGAACACTCTTCTGTCTGCTGCTCCAACTCCTGGCCTATTTGTGCCCTGCTGAACCCGTTCTGGGCGTTCTAACCTCTGGATTGTTCCTCCTCCTGAAGTTGCACTGCCTGCTCCGACCTGGACTGATCTGATTACACACCTCCATACACCCGCTCAGGTACCATGTATTCCAACGTTAGGACCACTTCAAATGTAACAGACTAAAGGAGCCTGCAGCAAAGCCCAGATCCCAACTACTGGGGTGAAAAGGTGAAGGCCGGGACTCCTCAGGTATCGCCTCTGGATCTGGCCAAAAGTCAAACAAGTGTCTGGTTCTGCCAATCCTGACAATGATGTTCAAAGAGAAAACACAAACATGACCTATTTTTAACTGAAGTCAGGAGAGCCTGGCAGCGCCAGACCCCTCTGACTGCTTCCATAATGATTAGTCAAAAAGCGTCGTTAGTGATTATTAGGGCTAATTTCACACGGGCAAGTGTGATAATAGGGCCGTGCAATACGGCTGGTATCACCCTTTCCAACATTGGTTAAGTAAATTGGTTAATAATTGTAAAATTTGAATTAGTTAATTCAAAAGCATGCAGTTCATATTTGTGTGGCCTAGGACCATTAAATCACTGCCCAATACACAGGCAGGGGGTGGGGGATGAGTGGCTGTTTAGTATTATAGTTGCACATAGATGAGGCATACAAAGGGTGTCTGACCAATGAGTGCTTGTTAATCAGTATTTTGCACTTGCGCAATGCTTCTTCATGCAGCAAATTGGCTTCCTGCATACTGAGAAAAGCGGTGTCTATAACTGCCCTTTTATCAATATATTGGTTAAGGCCCATTTACATGCAATGATTATTGCTCAAAATGCTTTAAAACAATGGCATATGAGCGATAATCGTTGTGTGTAAATGCTACCACGATGCACTTTTCGTCTGAACGATGATTTTTAGGTGAACTTAAAATCCATAATTCACACCGCACGCTGTGTTCTCCACGGGAGCTAGATATTACATTGTTTTCTCTTAGCAGCCCTTGGCTGAACAATGGAGCTGATTGCACAGCTCAGACCACCTGCTCAGTTCTGCAAGCAGCAACTAGAGGCTCACTTGCACGCAAATGAAGCCGATAAAGTACTAATGGGCATTAGTGCCCATTAGTACTTTATGCAAAATGATAGCTAAAACTTTCAATTGTTTGAAAGATTATCTTTGCGTGCATGGGCCTTAAGTATGGGCTATGTGCATTGATTCATTTGAATATGTCCTCTTTCTGCAATTTGATCATTAAGACGTGCAAACCCACCTTTCCTCCATAGCTCCAGTCCATGCGCCACTGAATATCAAAGGCTGTGACCTCTGACACTTCCTCCTGGCATCCGTGCTGCGTGTGCAGAAAGTGCAGTACCGCAGACTCTGGAAGGAAGTATCAGAGGTCAGAGCCAGTGATACTCAGTGGTGCCCAGACTGGGGCTACGGAGGGAAGTAAAGTACTTCCTGTTAGGGTTGATTCCCCAGTGGAGGTAATGGGCCCAGTGTTACTAATGGGGGGCACTATTACCACCATCACTACTTGAGGGCCACTATTACTACTGAGAAGGGGCACGGTTACTATTGGGGCCACTGCAACTATCCACATCCACGTGAAACTAAACCCTCCATCCAATTACAATCACAACTTAGGCAAAATGTCAAGTTCTTTATTTTGGACTCTCTGAATCTCTCCTTACAGACGGTTCAGCAAAGATTTATGTAAACATGAAAATGTATTAAGACAAAAGAAAAATATTTACAAATACATTATATAAGGAGGCAAAGAGGTGCAATATATTACAGGAGAATCGTGTGTGGACCGAATCAGAAAAGGTCTTTATAAAAAAAGTAGAAGTAAAAAAAAAAAAAAGAAGAATCATCATGATAAGACTGTAATATTATCCTCAATGAAGAAGTGATTTTCAGAAAGGTTTCATGATCCTCAATCTGGATATTTCCACTTCACATCACTATTTTGGAAGACGTCTCAATTCATTCATAAGCCATATAGCCATACTGAGGAGAGCGAGGGAGCCCGACTGGTGGGTGGCAGCTAAAGGTGTTGGGACGTAAAAGAGCAGAGTGCTGATGCCCAGGGTAACCTGAGGGGAAGGAAGGAACATTGTAAGGTCAGACTGTTGTGCTGTATAACTTACTTACTAAGCCATCAACATGCTCACCAACAGGATTTTAATGTAAAATCATATAAAACAGGACAAAAAAAAAAAAATACAAAACTGTAAATATAATGGTGGACTATGTAAAGGTAGCCCACCTCTGACAATACTGTGACTAAGAAAAAGTGCATTATTTTTCCAAAAGCTTTATGGATTTGCCCACATCTTGGAAGTGGTCCCTATTTACTTGTTGGCTGATACTGCCTGCAGCTCTTCAACAGTGTTTGTGATGTATTTCCGCGAGTTCATCCAGGGTATGTGGATTACTGGCATAAACCTTCTGCTTTAAAAAAAAACAAAAACGCATGTGGACAATTCCAGGGAATGTGGTGACCATAACCTCTTGCTACTAGCTAGTTCTTCCGTAAACAGTGAATGAAATTAATCTGTGCCAGTGAGTCATGGGAAGTGTGGCATGTTCCCCCATCTTGTTGGAAAAAGTGATACAAGCTTCCTTCTGGTAGAAGTCGGTCAAAAAGCTGTTCAAACATGTCCAGATAAACCGCGGTATTCACAGTAGAGTCGAAGGAAATTGGGCCCATTATTCTTGTTCCTGACACTGCGCACCAAATGCCAATTTTCCGGTCATGCGGTGGTGCTTCGGGAGTCAGGTGGGGATTTCTAGTAGTCCTGATTTTCGAGGACTATTTGCAATCTGCTGCTGAATGTCACCGATGACTTTGGGCATCCGGACTGATGGAGACCTCGGTTTCTGCATATTTGCATCAGACGCGGTTTGGCACCATTTCTGAACCAGACTCTGAATACAATGTTTAGCAGGTGGTTTTGTACCGAGGTACTTTTATTGGTGATGACCTATTAGGTTTCCTTTATTGATCCGCTTCACACAGTCTTCCACAATAACTATTTGCTGTATTAAGATGAAAGCCATCTAAAATAAAATCTGCTTTTGTTACTCATAGCAACCAATCACAGTGCTGGTTTTATTCTTAGGTTGGTGTCACACAAGTATAAATGCATTTGCGCAATATTTTACTGTACCTTGTGCACACGAATCGCGCACATTTGCACATGCCAAAAAAATACAACCATGCTCCTATTCATTGAAGTGGGATTAAGGTAATTAGTTCAATAGGTGCCATTTTCGTGCACAAATGGACAGAAAAATAATTGCATGCTGCATGTTTTTTTGCACGCATGACATATGCATGCGAAATACGCTTATGTGAACGAACCCATTGAAATTTATGGGTTCCAGTCAATGCGTATTGTGCGCCCAAAACGCTGTGCAAACACGTTCGCGTGACACTAGTCTCATACGGATGAGGTACAATGAAAGGACTGCGGCCTCCTCCAAAGAGTGTGGTGGTGGAATCAGAAGTGGGCTACCTTTCCATGGCTACCGTGTGTGTGTGATAGATAGATACTGTTATGGGAACCAAGTGGATTCCCTGACTTCACTGTACTGCTCCAAATTAATTATAATGAGAGGACCATGCATGCCAATCTATATAGCCATGGGCACACATCTGTATCAAAGGCAATCTACTTCTAGTTTATTAATAGCACCGTGGTACAAATATATATCCCAAATGACATAGTAACAGAAATACACCCCCCCCCCCCCCCCCCCGAAATCATAAAAACTCATAATTGGCTCTAGGTGCTAATGGTTTAACATATGTTAACGCCTTAAGGTGTATGTTACTATTAAATATCTAAGAAACTGAACTTATTCTGTGTTCATTGTTCTAGTAGCTTCTCTCCGAATGGAGAGGGTCAGAACCCACTATCTCAGGACATTCCTAAGCCAGGGAAAGATATGTAGGAGTATGTGCCAACATCCAATACATATCAGTGTATAACATGAACCAGTTAGCCATTTAGCTGCTAGCTATTTACTAAGAAGGTAGATATAATAATATACATACATATGATTGTTTGCATAGGCTGATATGAGAAACATATTAAAAGATAGATACACAATAGAATACATATATTATTACTATAACAATACATACATACATACATACATACAATGTATCTAAATTCCCTTCAGCCAATGACACATATCATAGCAAATCTGTACTTTTCCCTTGAAATCCCCTCCAACAGTCCACAATAGAAGTATACAGCGATATAACAGGCTACCTGTAAATAGGCCACAGCAAAAAGAGAGTTCATAGCGAGTCTTGCTCTTCGAGGCAGAGGAAGCTTCCGGGAATAGTAATATAAACCAGTGATGGCGGCTACAGAGCTGATCCCCTAGAAAAAGCCATACAGAAGATTGTAAAACTTCTAAAACAAGAAGCACAAAGATAGTAAATTGATTAAATGAACTATTTGTGTGTAACACATACAGTATGCAGGCATCCACCCCTATGCACAGTGTCAGTCATTAGCGAGGAGGCAGTAAGAGCGCCTCCCTCATACCTACGGTAGGAGTCCGCTGTATTCTGCCTTAGTGCCCATTAACCAAAATGTTCAATATTCTTTGTGTGGTTTGGAGTTATTACAGTTTCAGACCGCCATCTCCATTTCTCCTTTCGTTTTCAGACCCCTGATACACAGTTTGTAATATGCAAGCAGTTCCAGACTTTTTTCGTGAGGCCGTGTCCCTCTCAGTAATACATGATGGGTGAGAGGTCTATGCGTCCAGGATGCTGCGGTCTTCACTAGCTTGAATGTATCAGTCATTTGTGGACCAATTTCTCCTTCTATAGCCCATGAGGGATCTCTTCTCCCTTGTACTGACAAACACTGATGCTGTGGAGTGTGATCACCTACAGTCTACCAAGGGCTCTCTCCTCAGTACATCGATACCGGTGTGATCCCTCTCCCCCTTGTAGACTGTGTTGTGTAAGCGCTTCACTATCCCTACTCTATGCAGTACAGCCTGGGCGATCTGCCTTTCCTTAAGACTTGGATGCTTTTTCCTTTTCTCTACACCGTACTTTGCTGTGTACAACCTCCTTGCTCTTCCTCTTGCTATCTTTAAGGGTACATTAACAGAAGCAATTGTGATATCTCACATAGTTCTTGCATGAAACTTGCAACTACGTGGATGTGCAATGCGATTTAGGTAACTCCATAAGGAATAATGGACGATTCTTAAAAGAGAATCTTCCAAAAATAGGACATGCAGCAATTTTTTAATCTCACACCATCTGTGCAAATGAAAAAAAAAAATCACTCATGTAAATTTAACCTATTGAAATCAATGGGTTATTTTCCTGTGCGAGCTCCATCCATATGACAATCGGACCGAACTTGTGCGGGGCAAATAGTTAATGTGAATCAACCCTAACACCAAGAGAAAGTAGGAAGAAAGTCAGGAGACTGCACACAGTCGAAAGAAGTCTACTGTCAGACCTAGGTCAGATTTAGCAGAACAGCCAACTAGGGGAAGGAGTTACACAGACTCTACAGCAGCAAAACTATTTAGAGAGTTGCTAAATTCTGTATTTAATGCAGTCGCAGGAAATGGCCATATATTTACTGATATACTGACAAGAGGGCAGGCAATAACACCATATCCCTCAACATGCAGACAGCCAAATGGAGGGACAATTTGTACAGGTACTGATGAACAGCCCCTCACACGCCTTCCTTATATTGAGGGTTGTGAGCTTGTGTATTTTGGCTAAAAATATCAATCAATACCTCGTATTTATCAGTAACATGCATTGCGGTTTGAACACTGGGGGAGGCCAGGCTGCCGATGTGGTTCACCTGTGAGGTGCAGGGCAACCCACTGGATTAAAATATGGTGTCATTGATAGGTTGTAAGCGTGCATGGTGCACTACACGTACCATGTGGCCCGACACCCTGTATGTGCCTTTTTTGTGCAAGAATAGTACTAAGCAGCCGCCCCCCTGAATATAAGTAAGGTGTGCGAGTGGCTCCTCCTTATGAGTCCAATGGATGGTACTCCTCAGTGATTGACAGCTTTATCTGTGCGAGTCCGCATACAGATACTCGCTAAGCTTCATTCTCACAGCGTTTTCCATTACGCTGTGGAATTCCTTCTGGGCGTTTTGTCAGAGGTGCCGATAATAGTATTGTGATGGATTGCCCCGAAGCGAACTATTCACTGTCAGTAGCAAAACGGACGCCACTTTGCCAAGGGTTCCTTTTGCTTTCGTTATATTTGGAGTATAGAGTAGCACAGTTGACTATGCTGTTTTATACTACAAATACAATAGAAATGAACGAAACCCTTATAAAAGTGGTCACAATACTGTTTTCGGCACCTGTGATGTAACCGCTAGACGGAATCCAACAGCGCAGTGAAAACGGACGTGTAAATGCTCCCCAACGTTGATGGCATACATTACAAGCTCCTGCACGGATTATTTATGTCTCCCATGTGTCGATGCCTGAAGAATAGTAGACACATATAACGCCACTTACAAGGATGCGATGGTCAAACTGTACTGTTGTTGGGTTCTCAAAGAAGTTTCTCAAGGTTGGAGAGAAAGCAAGAAGATCATCCGGGATCCAGCGCTCCCCCATCTTGGGAAAAGAATTGTAAACGAGGCCGGCATCCAGTCCGGCCACAAAGGCTCCTGTCGTCAACAAAATTACATTTGTGGATATATGTTATATATTACCTATTAGTTATACAATGATGATCTATACAAGCACTATGTACTAAAAGTATCCTAGCAATATCCCCTCACTTCTAACTGCAGCCATATATGAGCCCTGCGATCACTGGAGCCTTTACTTTGAACACAAGTGCACATTAAAAAGTTGAGCGACCTACGAATATGCGCTTCGAGATTTAGTAACATAAGCCCTCTTTGTATGCACGGGTAAGAGCTGCTCAGACTCATTCATTTGAAGAAGTCTAGGTATGAGGCCCCTCAGTAGGCACTGGGCTCACGTGACCTAAAGGCCCATTTTACACAGGTTAATGATCAGGCGAACATTTGCAACTTTGACCGCTCAATTCCAATGGTTCTGTGTAAGGGCAGCCTCCACATGGTCGGGACCTGGTTGGTTGGGTGTTGGCCAAGAGCCCATCTGTCATGCAAAGCGGTGCAGTTAGCAAATGAATTAAAGGGGTTTTATCACTACAGTGAATATTGAGCCAGCAGCTGGGCCCGGTGTAAAATTTTGAAAAGCCCCCCAAGTATGCTGCTCAGCTGATGCCCTAGCCCCGGCTTCTTGGTGTACATACTCGGCCGAGCTGTACACCACGAAGCTGGCGCCCAGGTTGGAGGGGCCGCTGCGCTGAGTCCCGGGGCGCTAAGGAAAGAAGAGTATGCTTTGTTTTTTTATTTTACCCCGGGCCCTGCTGCTGGCTGGACTTTCATGGTAGGGATAAAACTCCTTTAAAAGGGAACCTGTCATCATCTTTGAGACCAATCAACTATGTTAAGGGGCTCAAAGGTGAGTGAACGGGGAGTCCAAGGAGCCGTGTTTCATACTCAATGGGTCCCCTGTTCCTGTGCTGTGTCCCTGTGAAGTTGGCGTGTGCCCAGCAGGACTCTTTTCAGCCACCTCTGTGCGACTGCTCTTTCATTCATCTCTATGGGAGAGGGTGTGCACAGAACCATCTGAAGAGAGTCACGTGTGTGCGCCAACTTTACGGGGACAGGGAATTGAGGAAGTATAAAACACCGCTCGGTAGCTTATGGGGCTCCAAGGTGATGACAGGTTACCTCCAAGGGTTAACTAGCTGTACATTGCTAAAGGTATTCTGCTGCCTCAGTCTAGCGCTCCCAGGTGATGCCAACATAAACTTAGATTCCTAAATATATTTTTTTACGAATTTCCTGCATGGTAAAGCAGATTACCGTTAAGCCGTCAATGGGGCGGTTCATCTCCTGAACTCGTCTGAGCGCTCTACCCCTTCTTTGTTTAAACATGCTCATCGTCATGTTAACGGATGTCTCCTGCTCCCTGCTAAATGCATTGTGTTCCAGATGAGCCTGGCAGCACTTAGGCATTCGGCACATGCGCGGTGGCACCCTCTCGCCTGTTCATAGACATCACACGCCTTGCGCCTCCCTCACACAGGGCGTTTTATACAGCGTTTAGCTCTGCCTTTTCAGCCCAGCGCTAAACGCTGTACAAGGCTCCCATTCATTTCAATGGGGCTGCTCACACAGGGCTGAAAACGCAGCACCTTCCAACGCTGCGCTTTGACAGCGATGCATGTTCTATTTTTGGGCGTTTTCAGCCCTGCGTCGCCCATTAAAATGAATGGGCAGCGGTTTTAGCACTGCTAAAACACGGTAAACACTTCGTGCCGCATTTTTGGCAGCGTTAACTACTCACCGATTTTCGGGGGGAGGGCTTGCAATAGAAGCCCTACCCCGAAAATCAGTCCCAGCTAGGCTAGATAGAGAAAAAAAGAAAGTAATACTCACCTAGCCGCTGCAGTCCGGGTCGCGGCCGCTGGTGTCTGCCGCTGATCCGGGCTTCTCCTACACTCCCAAGTCTATTGCCGTAGGCCAGGTTTGAGAACCCCGTCTCCAGCAATAGAGTGCTGTGATTGGTTGAGACAGTCAATGAAGGGTTGTGATTGGGCATCGAGCCAGCGCCGACAACCAATCACAGCACTCTATTGCTGGAGGCGGGGTTCTCAAACCTGGCCTACGACAATAGACTTGGGAGTGCAGAGGAAGCCCGCATTAGCGGCAGAGACCAGCGGCCGCGACCTGGACTGCAGCGGCTAGGTGAGTATTGCTTTTTTTTTTCTTTTCAGCATCCTTGGCTGCGTTTTCAGCCGAGCTGAAAACGCAGCCAAAAAGCTGGCATAAAATATGCCAGCGCTGCTGAAACGGGACGGAATCTGCAGTAAACACAGCATTGAAAAACGCTGCGTTTCTGCAACCGCCCTGTGTGAGGGAGGTCTTACACTTTGATTCAGAGCTGCAGTCTACTTGAAGCACACAGCATCTACTGCCCTCCAAGCTGGATATATCTTTCAACATCAGGATGGGTGCATTTAAACAAAGAAGGGGTAGAGCGCTCGGACGAGTTCAGGAGATGAACCGCCCCATTGACGGCTTAACAGGAATCTGCTTTACCATGCAGGAAATTCATAAAAAAAATATATATTTTGGAATTGGTGTCTCTGTGGAACAAAAGGAAAAGGTATAGTTAGTTTCATCTGTAAGTCCCACATGTTACTGTAGGATTACTAGGGAGCGCTAGACTAGGCGATAGACTTTGCTTAATCACCACAACGTTTTAGGTAAACCAAGCCAAATGCAGTGAATACTTAATTTGCCAACTTGTATGAAGGCAGGGCTCTTGGTTGCAATGTAGCCATGCCTCAGCCACCATGTCGGACACTACCCTAAGAAAATCCAGTGATCAGTCAACAAGCGAGAAAATGCTGATATGTCATTGTTGCATCTATTGTAGGAGCATAAAAAAAATCATCACCATCATCATCATCACCCAGCACATCACCCCCCCCTTCCCCCCTCGTGTAAATAAAGATCTGCTGCTGGCCATAATGAAAGTGTATGTGCCCAAACAATCATTAGTTATACAGTACTAATGATTACTCCATGTTAATGGAGCTAAAAAAAAAGTGCTGATCAACTTCCTGTATTGTCATTTTTGCATCCCTGGCCCCTTCACCCGATTGCCTGTCACACGATGGAGAGGTCCTCTGTGTGCTTTAGCCCCCTGTTTGATGCTTATCAGGATCCATCTTGAGAGTGAGATTTTTCTTTTACTTTACTTGCAAATCTATCCCATGATAGGGGGACAGCTCAATGATCACTACCTTCTATATCCACCTATATAATCTACAGTCCATAAGTACACAGTCAGAAGAATGAGCTGTGATCTCCTCTAATATGCCTGTGTGACAGGAGTCGTGTGATCATCAGTAACTGTGACAGGAGTGCATGCATCCCCTTCTAGGCAGTTTATGTGGTAGATGCATGTAATAGCATCACACAGATTGAGAAACGGATTAGTTCTATACAGGTAAAGTAGATCTGAGCTGATCATACTTAAGATCACATGATCATCTGAGGAGGGGTCAGGGGTTTTAGAGAGAAAAGAATAACTAACCAATGTATGTATGTGTATATTTATATATATTATCTATCTCCACACACATATTAGGGGGATAAGTACATAATGCATGAAAAATAAAAATCACCAAAGTGGCCCTTTAACAACGGAAAACCTGCCAGAGTCAGTTGCATATGCAATAGTTTCCACTGACTTCCCCTTTAAATATGCAGCACTGTCAAAAGTGAGGAAAATAGTAAGGATTGGCCAGTATGAAAAAAATCTAAATAAGACTGCATCATCTTTGTGCAAAGCGGTTACATAAACTGATACTACATGGATTACAATTACCAAACATTTACTTACTCCCCAAGTGTGTATCTACAGGGTATTGGAATAGCACATATAGGTGCCGATGTGTTTGCACAAGGGTAGTTTCCGTCGCAGCTCCATCTTAAAATACCGGAAGAAAACAGCTCTGCGAGCAACACTTTTTCTTCCACCCAAAAGCCGGACAGCTGAGCAGAAAGCAGACGGGCCTCATTATAGTCAATGGGGTCCGCCCGGCCCTGTTCGCTTCCATCTAGCGAAGGATCCGTTCGGCGCGGGGGATATCCCTTTCCTGCTCCTCGAACAGAGCTGAACCCCAGGTGTTGATGCGAGACCGCCCCAACCTTTTGTTAACTAATCAATATTTACATAAAATTCAACTTCCTTAGATTCATAATTAGTGATGAGCGAGCATACTTGCTAAGGGCAATTGCTCGAGCGAGCATTGCCCTTAGCGAGTACTTGCCCGCTCGAGAGAAAAGGTTCGGGTGCCGGCGGCGGGCAGAGAGCTGCACTGGAGAGCAGGGCGGAACAGAGGGGAGATCTCTCTCTCCCTCTCTCCCCCCACTACCCCCTGCTGACTGCCGCAACTCCCCCCCGCACCTGAACCTTTTGTCTCGAGCGAGCAGGTACTCGCTAAAGGCAATGCTCGCTCGAGCAATTGTCCTTAGCAAGTATGCTCGCTCATCTCTATTCATAATAAAACTAATGACTAAGGTGACCGTTCTAGTGAGCTTACAAGTACCTGAGAGTGCGGTGAGGAAGACGAGGCCCGTCGTCCAGTGTGTGAACTTCCTAAGCTTTAGAAGCTGACTCGTTTCAATCAACTATATAGGTAAAGAAAAGGAGGAATTAATATGAAGACTATTATAACACAAGTAATATCTGCCGCCTTTTAGGTGCATTCTATAGCTTTGGTATACTGGAGAATGATCTATATAGCAGTAGTTGTCAATCTATGGATCTCCAACAATTCCCTGCCCGCAGCTCAGAGGGCATGCTGGTTGTTGTAGTTCAGCAACAGCCGGAGAGCCACAGGCTGGAGACAGCGACTTATAGAGTGGCTAAATAATATACTTATGCCCAGCAGTATGCCATCCATGAGCACAAGAAACCCAACAATAGAGAAGGGTAGGGTCTCCCAATTCACAGGCCTGCCAGCAAACCAGTTATGCTACACCAGACAGAATAAGCATAGCTTGTATGCTGTGGGCGGCCTTACAGTAAAGCGGCAGGGGTTAGAGAAGGTGACGATTCAAATAATGGAACTGCTTAAAATTGTGTTCTATGAGATTAATCTGCTTTTTTCCACCCTGTATACAGGGCCGCTTGTCGTCAGGTCTGGTACCGCAGCTCAGTTACAATTGACTTGAATGCTGAAAACCAGATAAAGCCCATAGCAACAGTGGCGCGATTTATGGAGAGGAAAGACGAGTCTCATAGACTTCGGAGTCCATTTTCAGCTAATGAGAAGAGCTGAGGAGTGACGATCACAGCCGAAAGGGGCATAGGGCTAAGGAGGGCTTTTGTCCCTTCTTTTAAGCAGTTGCTGGGGGTCTCGGTCACCGGACCCACACTAATCAAACCTCTAGGGCCACATTCAGAGCCTCCGGTGCAGATCCGGCATAAAATTCCAAACAAAATAGCACAGTACGACTTGTTATTTTGTCCAGATACTTTTTTGGAAGTTTGATGTAAGGTGGGTGGATCCTATTAAAGTCAATGGGGTCCATCTAGTGCTGATCAGGTCCAGCAATTCCAGTATTTTTCGATGTTCAGCTTCTGTAACAGAGCCAAACAATGGCAATTAGAATGTAAAAAGAGGTGTGAATGTGGCCTTACATGTATTTGTGACATTTTGTAAAACTTCACTTACGCTTTAAAGGGGTTGTAGCAGAATTTCAAGTTATCCCCTATGCTGATTATTGGGGGTCTCAACGCTGAGGCCGCTGCTGATCTTGAAAACAGGACTCTCGTGTCCCCCTCCGCCTGTTACTGCGTGTCGCTTCTCCCCCTGCAGTGACATCCACATGCAGGGAGCGCTGGCTGAGCATGCACATTCAGCGTTCCATACCTTTCAGTGGTGGGAATACCTGAGCAAGGGCCACTCGGGGATCTCAGCAGCCCCACTGAGAGTGAATAATATACTAGTGTGACCAGCGCTCCATTCAGTCTGTTCCTCGGTGCAGAGAGTGCAGTAACCCCATGGAGAGGAGGGTAGGGGACGCAGGACTGTGCTTCTTGAGATCAGTAAGAGCCTCAACCGTGAGACCCCCAACGATCAGCAAGTTATCCTATCCTGTGGATAGGGGATAACTTTAGAACCAATTAGCAGATCTTTTACACGGCTCGATCTGAGCGTGTGATGAGCACCGATCAGCGTTCTTTGTCTGGCCTTCACGCAGGACGATTCAGAATGTATGAAAGACAATCAACGGTTTCATCACGGTTGGCAGAGCATCCTCCATTTACACTGACAATGAGGATTTTTGGTGCTATATGATAAAGTGATCACCCGGCGAACAAGTGTTTGCCTGTTTGTAGGGTGATCAGTGGCACCTATAGACAGTGGCAACTACGGTGCAAACATACCTTTTGTTTAGGGAGAAGGAGAGATAATCCCGTCCACAGACTTGCACAATACAAAACTAATGCAGAACCTAAATGTGCGGCCAGGCGGTACTGACTGACGCGGGGCACGTCATAGGAATCCGGTTTCTCTTCTAACCCACTCTTCACCATGTACCAGCCCAGCAGCCCCTGTAATAAGATAGATACATGATGATAAATATCGCTGCCATGAAAAAGTGACAATGAATGCAACTCTCTGCTCTTCAGTTATTACCTGGAAGCAAACGAGCCCGCAGAGGCCCAGCACATGTCCTTTCATCCCCCGGGTAAACCATCCCTTTCTCCAGAAGTAGATGGTAGGTAAGATGTAGGCCAGGCCCACCGCTCGCCCCCACATCCGATGGGAATACTCCATGTACCAAATAAACTTGAACTCATTCAGGGTCATGTCATGATTCAAACTAAAGGACGTGGGAGGATACGACAATTAGATCAGAGCAAAATAACCAGATGCAACAGATACGACAAGCGCATCACTGTGTACATACAGACTAAAGCAAGCCACAGGCATAAAAATGGTCCTGTAATCTGGCAATTGGAATGGTTTTAACAATTAGGTCTTATTCCCTTGTCAATAAAGTGTATCTTCACATCGCCACACAATTTCAATATTGATTAGTCAGTGTCAGACTATGTAGAGACACACCTCATTGACAAGGGGAACGTCAACACCCAGTTGTCAATTTACACATTTCCAGGAGGGATCATAGAAAAACAGGACAACACAGAAGTTTTTTTTTTAATGGCAAAGAACAGGTCGGTTGTAGTAAAAACTTTTAAAGGCGCTGATAAGTTCCCTTTAAAGGGGTTTCTGTCCCTTTTTTAACTGATGACCTACCCTCTGGATAAGTCATCAGTAATTGATGGGTCAGGGTCTGCCACTTGGGACCCCATTCCATCAACTAATCATTTGTCATGCTGTCCAGTACAGTGGGCCAGATGTAGTCAGCAGCAGACAGGGGAGGAAGTAGGAGTGGCAGCTTCACACCCATTTAAATCAATTGGAGCGCCACACTGCCCCCCCACTTCCTCCCCTTTCCACGGATGACAACATCCAGCCCACTGCAGTGACAGTGGGCCGGGCGATCAGCTGACGGATAGAGGTCTTGAGCAGCGGGTCCTTGTCAATCAACTACTAATGACCTATGCAGAGGATAGGTCATCAATTGAGAAAAACAAAATATGCAGAAAACCTCTTGAGAGAGACTTTGGTCAGTGAAAAACTAACAGATTCCACTGCGTTTTCACATCTTTATCGTGCTAGCGTCATCCGAATGTAATCAGTTTTTCCACGTGCCAAAAAAAAAAAAAGAGGTCACTTAAATCTCTCATTGAAGTCAATGTGTGCATGAAAAAAAAAAAATCGGAGCGCCCACCCATGCCATGCAAATGTATTGTTTTTTTATGCATCCATTGACTTTAAAGAGCTATTGTGAAGCATGAAAAACGCACCAAAACAGGACATGTGCTATTTTTTAACAATGACCATCATTCCGGGAAAAAAAAAAAAATTTAATCCCAAGTGTGAATGCATTGACTTTAATAGGTCCAAGCTCAGTCCATTGCAAACTCGGACGTTATACTCACCCATGTGAACAGACCCTAAAGTGTACCGCTAGAGATACTCCCTGCCTGATCTGCTATTGGGGAAGAAGAGATAGAGCTACCACTATATGCTACAATTGTTGAAGAAACCATAAAACTCTGAGCGAGTATCATGCTTGGGTCTAGAGATGAGCGAGTATACTCACTAAGGCACATTACTCGAGCAAGTAGTGCCTTAGCTGAGTATCTCCCCGCTCGTCTCTAAAGATTCGGGGGCCGACAGGGAGCGGCAGGGGAGAGCGGGGAGGAACGGAGGGGAGATCTCTCCCTCTCTCCCCACCGCTCCCCGCCGCAACTCACCTGTCACCCGCGCCGGCCCCCGAATCTTTAGGCTGCATTCACACAGGGCGGATTTGCCGCGGTTCTGCCGCAGCAGATCCGCCCGCGGCCGCTAATCTCGGGATTAGCCAGCAATGTGGACGACATTTCTCAGAAATCTCGTCCACACGGGACGGCTAATCCGCTGCGGTAAATCTGGCTGCGGTTTCAAAAGATGCAGCATGTCTATTTACATCGCGGCCGCGCTCTTCTCTATGGGAGCGCTGGCCTCAACGGAAAAGCATGCGGCCGAGCCGCTTCAAGGCCGCCACGGCTTAAACCGCGGCGGTTCTCCCGGCGGAAATCTTGCGGTTTTTGCTGCGGAATCCGCCCTGTGTGAATCCAGCCTTAGAGACAAGCGGGGAGATATTCGGCTAAGGCACTACTCGCTCGAGTAATGTGCCTTAGCGAGTATACTTGCTCATTTCTACTTGGGTCCCATCAGTAAGAATGGATCCCACGCACGATACTCTCTTGGCAGCTGTACCGCCCAGCACATGGTTGCAGTATTCGCATGTTCCTGTGTCAGGATGTTATCATTGCAGCAGAGAGCAGCGAGGGACTCTGAAGCGTTGGAAGGCGAGTATGATGGTTTTTACACCTCACTGAGGTGTAAAAACTTTCCTAGACAACCCCATATGTTAAATATATTTAAAGCTGCCTGCAATTAAATGGTCACACTAGGGACAGTAGTTCACGGGGGGATCCAGTAGTCAATCCCCCAGCAATCGCACACATAAGCCATGATGCTATGTGCCATACATGTGTGTGATGGGAAAGCTCTCCAATGCTTCACCATATCACTTGTGTCCCTTTTGCTATAGTAAATCTTACACATCCCAGCAGGTTTATATAGCAAGGAGTTGTATATAATGGCCACATCTTACATCTTAAATTCTGGGAACTGTTGGTACTTGTGAAACTCGGCCTCCCATTCTTCCCGTGTTCTCGGTGGTTTCATTTCTTTTACTAGGTGCCAATCGACCATTGAAAGTCCCGACTCTGTTAACCTTTGAAACAAAACGTGGGGAAATAGATCATTTTTCATTTGGTTCTTAGTAATATCCTTTCCTGTGATAGGTAAGTGACAACAGCATAGACACCGCTACAGTGTCCATAAGGGATGTCACTCAGCGGTTTTACAAGCATCCGAAAAGGTAAATTTCAGGAACATGGGGCAGTGGCCAAAGTTTAGGTAAACTATGGCCATTAGCAATCAATTATAGAGGTTGTCCGGTCACTGGCCAGCAGACCCCTTTTAGTAGCCACTGTGCTAACATAAGAAAAGGAACTGCACTTACCCGTCCTCGGACGCTGCGATCCAGCCCCGCTGTGGTCCTCACATTTGTTGTGACAGATGGTGTCACCAGAAGTCAGATGACAGCTGCAGGCAGAGGATGCTGTGCCACCGTTCTGCACTCCTGGCATCATGGTACCCAAAAGGTGAGTGCTAATGCCAGGAAAATAAGTGGTGACACTGCAGCCTCGGATTGGCTACACCCATCACCTGACTAATGGTGACATCATCTATCACAACATACACCGGGACCACAGCGGGGCTGCAGAGCTGGATCGCGTGGCAGAAGATGGGTAGTAGACTTTCTTTTCTTATTTTAGCACAGTAGGAACTAAAGGGGCATGATGTCCGGTAACCGATCAACTCCTTTAACCCTCAGTTCACAAGCCTCATTGACTCAAAGCTTTTAGCCATATCGCGGCTACATCTCAGCGGCCTCCAAGTGAGACCCTACCTAAGGCTTCTATATTCTGGGGCCTTGCTGCAATGATTCATGATAAAGGCTGCATGCCTGTTATATTTCTGACGTTCCGTCTATAAAATAGCACTTACCTAGTTACTCCCCCCAGAATCACAGCTCCGGCTACCATTCCACTGCATGCAAGTAGCCAACGGCCCATGACACGTTCAGCGGCAGCATTTGGTATAGACCCCGCTGCAGCTTTTGATGGAGCGGCCGCTTCAGACATGCTTCTTTTCCAGCTTTTCTGGACTGTGTGCTTCCATTGGGTGCCAGGGTTCTAGTACAATACAGAGGCGATGACAAGAAGAACTCAATAAGCCACTTAAACTATAGAAGATTTTCTAACTTTTGCATAAACTTAATATGGGTTGCCCTACCAAAAGAAGTTATTCCCTAGTCACAGGAGATGAGATAACTATCTGATTGGTGGAGGTCCAACTGGTGGGACCCCCAGTGCTCCACGCATTTCAATGGGATTGGAGGACATAGCAGAACAGAAGTGCTTGGCTATTTCCAGAGCCTCCTATTGGACCAAATGGAGCGCTCCATTCATTTGTAAACCTTAGGGACCCCCCATTCTTATGATCAGTGGGGTGCGACCACTGTGGATAGGCATAACTTCTTTTGGTGGGTCAGACACTTTAAATACAAAGCAGTAAAACCAGCTACTACTGATGATACAACCCTTGCATGGAAGGAAAACAGTCGATGCCGTTAAAGGGGACATATACTCTATAGATGTACAATAAAGCCAACCGATTTACATTTTCTCTGGTGGGCCCATGGTACCCCAGTCTGACACCTTATAACAGGTTTAACATAGAACATAACATTAAAGAGCAGAACTCCTTTTTAAAGGGGCAGTACGTGACTATTACTATTGACGAGTTATTCTCAGGATAGGTCATCAATAATTAATTAGATGGGAGTCCGCTGCTTAGGATCCTCCCCAATCACAGGGACCACTGCAAGTGCAGAGTACTGGAAGCAGATATAGCTGTCTGTATTGCAGTGGTCTGGTTTGGTACTAGACATCTCCAACTGAACTCAATGGGAGCTATGCCTGTAGTACCATACAAGGCTGCTGCAACGTTGACAGTGCCGTCTGCTTGCAGGGCTCCGCACCCTGACAGTGGTGCTGGGAATTAGCGCATTAGTGGGGATCCTGAGAAGTGGACCCCTGCCAATCAGCTATTGATGACTAGCCTAAGGATACATCAGCAGCAGCGCAGTCCCCCCCCAAAATCATGCTTCCTGCGGACGTGATTATGTTAGTGGGAAGCCAGAGTACATAGGAATAAATCCTCGGAGAGATTACCTTTCCTCCTGATGAATGAATGAAGCGCATAGCTTGCGCTCTCCAGTGTGTCAGGCCGGAGCGAAGACCCAAAACCAGCATCCTTGGTTCCCTCTGATGACCCCAGATCAGCCGATACAGTCTTGTCAAAATTCACCTATTATAAAAACAATGGAATAAACATCAGGTTTGCAGTCCAGTTAGACGTGTCTTGGCTGCAGGATTACATTGGACATCACACCTTATGGGATGATTAAACCCAACACTCCATAAACTGATTGTCTGGGATTAGAGTCCTTTTACACGGGCAGATAAATCCTTCAGATTCCCTCGATCAGAGAGAATCTGACCGATGATCATTCAGTCTAAATGCACGTACGACCGAACGGCGAACAAGAAATGTGTTTGTTGCTCAGTTTCTGCATGCATGCGAACTGACCGATAGTTCGGCCCTTGTGAACAGCGGGGCTGTGGAGTGAGCGAGCCAAACATCCGATACTTCAATTTGCCCAGACTGTCCTCTTCAGATATGACGGAGCGATGGGGATTTCACATTCCTGCTCCATTCGGAAAGCAGGAAAATGGAATCCCCGCGGCTGAACAGTTCTATCTCTGGACAGAACCAAACAGCACCGGGCAGCCCTCATTGACTGTAATAGGGTCCACCCGCTTTAAGCCCAGCTGCCAGGTTTCAGGATGGGAGAAAAAGGGCTGCAAAAAAATCTGCATTGAATCATACAATAAGGGCGCCCACCCACTGGCGTTTGCGATTTCCGTGCGTGAAAAACGCAGCGTTTTTTGCTGCGTTTTCGCGCCATTTCCATTGACATTCATGGGTGCATTACGAGAAAAATAAGGACACATATGCAACTGACAGTTCCTATGTTAAAAAACGCAACGGACCGGAAAAAAAAACGCCAGTGGACAGGAACACATTCAAAACTAATTGCTCTTGAGAAAAAACGCAAAACGCAAAGGAAAAAAAAACGCCAGTGGGTGGGCGCCCTTAGATTGAATATTATTCACCAACACACACTAAGACTATTATTTTATTTAAAAGCCGGAGTCAAACATGTTTGCCGACTACGCCAAAATGGGACTCCGACTCCACAGCCCTGGTAAATAGGCTATGAACAACTGGCTGTTTAATGTGGATGGAGGTGAGCGGGAGTAGAATGATCTCCGTCCCGCTCCGTCTCCATTGACTGAGCAATAACTATAGCTGTGTAAGAGCACCAGAACCATCATTGCTGGGATGAGCTGTTTGGCATCTGCGCCCGACAGGTTGCTCCGTGCAAAAGCAACCTTAGGAATGACTGACAAGTAATCTACTTTGCACTAGTGGACAAGTCTAATCCTCTTGACTCATTTGTTTGATTTGGTTCTCTTTATCTACTCTTAGGATGTATGTGAAAATCTGATCAAATCTAAGCAGAAATATGGAAAATTCCAAAGGGTTCACAAACTTTCAAACACCAGTGTGTGTGTGTATTTATAAAATTGTGCAACAGTTTTAGGCAGGTATGGAAAAATAGAGCAAAGACTTTTTTTTAAAAAGTGGAAGGTGTCTGCTCGACCCCAAATGTATTCTGCATCCGGACAACAACCCCAAACATCCCGCCAATGTCATAAGAACTATCTTCAGTGTAAAGAAGAACGAGGAGTCCTGGAAGTGCTGATTTGGCCCCACAGAGTCCTGATCTCATCATCCCCTCTGTCTGGGATTACATGACGAGACAGAAGGATTTGAACGAGCGACAGCCACAGAAGATCTGCGTTAGTTCTCCAAGATGTTTGGAACAATCTCCTTGCCGAGTTCCTTCAAAAACTGTGTGCAAGTGTACCTAGAAGAACTGATGCTGTTGTGAAGGTAAAAGGGCGGTCACACCAAATATTGATGGGATTTACATTTCTCTTTTGTTCAGTCATTTTGTTAATGGACCAAAAAACTATTAACCCTTCTATCTCTGAAAGCCTTCTTATCGAGCAGCATTTCTTCTACACTATAAAATTTTTACACAGTACGGCTTACAAAGATTGCGTTCCTTGCCACCCAGTAACCATCCAATACGCTGAAAGTGACCAAGAGAGTTAGGCGTCTTCCCAGTGGTGTCCACAATAGGCAGAGAATAGAACACATTTCTGTATTTTGTGCAAACATATTGGTCATGCAAAAAAACATAAAAAATAATATATACACACACATTATATATATATATATATATATATATATATATATATAAAACATGCTCTAGTTTTCTGCGCATGTACACACCACATGTGCCTATGGAAGTCAATGGTGTGTGTGTAAATGCGTGCAATTCACATTGAGGGTGTGTGGTACACTGCATAGCTGCGCTGGAAAAAGAACACATCTTTGTCTGCCGCACGCAAATGAACATGTCTTACGGGGGGGGGATCATTATTCGTTTTTTTGCCCCCGGGATGTAGAATCAGTAATTTGAAGCCATCCCCAAACCTCCAATTGATTTGTGTGCTGCGTACATTCAGCGTTCGACGTAAGTGAATTCTCCTCTATGGTTGCACTAGTCACATGACTTTGGTATTAATGCATCTTGATGCTACCAGGAAGTCCTGGTGGAGTCAAGATTGACAGGGGGTTGACGCCCCATGATGCTGATTGGCTGGAGAGCAGCCTGGGCACCAGGTCCTGTAAGGGTAGGAAAAATAGCCAGCAAAAACATCCAGCGGTCCGTGGTGCTAACGCAAAGCCTGGCCATCGACGCACAAGGCGCATCCCCGGTCACTGTAGTAGCACTGAGGTCAAACGCTCCTGTTGCAGTTTGTACAGCACCACAGTCGGCGCTCCGCAATAGCGACCCCCCACCCGATGTAACTGGAACATACCAGCCGAAGCAGGGAGGCGACAGGGCCGGGGGGAGAAAGAGAGAGTGCTATGTTTGGCACGCCCCGTGTGGCTTTCCCGGCGCCGAAGCAGAACCACTGACGCCGGCAGCGGTCGGCACAGATATCACAGTCCCGGCGGCGGTGGAGGCGGCATCTATCAGTGTGGGAGTCCCAGCGGCAGTGAGGGCGGCATGTCAGCGGGGGAGCGGCGGCCACGGAAATGAGTCCCGGCAGCAGAGCAGAACCGCTCTGGGCGCCAGCTGGCAAAACGGAGCTCACAGTCCAGCCTGCAGACAACAAGAGAGGAGGGCACCAACTTAGGCCAGGGTAACATTTCTTCTTAGCCTTACGTTATGACCTGTACATGCTGCCATCTTATGGCAGCATGTACGGTCACATGGCACCATTTACAGGTCTTAATAAGAAATGTTACCCGGAGCGTTACGCTGCACACTGTGCTGCTAGGACCTTGGTGGCTTGACCCTATCGGGAGCTGGGGGTGTTAGAGGGGCTTCTGGTGGCTTCAAGATACACTAATACCCATGACTTTACCCTTGTACCACTTTTCATAATTAACTTGTCACTATGAAGTTGTCAGATGACCAATCACATCCCAGCTCTGATTTTTAAACGTCCCATTAAAAAAAAAGAGCAACACCCTGATTGGCTGCTATGGTAGCTGCACTTTCCACTGTCCCACATTAGACAACTGCCCCCCTACATATAGCCCGGGCTTCGAAAAGCTCTTCTGTACAATATAAATCGCAAACATCACAAACACATTAAGAACTGCTTTGCATTTGACCACTTACATTCCCTTAGCACACATGTACAGTAGCCGGTGAGGACCAAAATGTCACTTATGGGCGCAGCCATGTTGGGTATGACGTCATCACGTAATACGTCTATGACAGGCGGGAGCGTGAAACGAACGTCGCATTCGCTTTCCGTGATTGCAAACATGCCGGAGGCATGCAATACATGTGCGCCTTCACTGCGACTCTTCGTAATATACCATGTTTATACTACATATGTCCTATATACAATATTTTATCTCAGCATTCATGCCGTATCCTAAACCAAGATGGCGCCGCCAGTCAAAGCGTCAAATGCCTCTCGACCAATCAATGAGCGTCGCTGTCAGATGTTTAACCAATCATGGAACGCTGTCGAGCAGGGTTTCCTGTGATGAGCCAATCAGAGTTGGCGCTTATGTTTCACTGGCCAATCAGATTGCGAGTAGACATTTAAGCGGAAGGAAGCGACATGTGAAGGGTGACCAATGAGCAGGCAGTGGGTGTAGTTTGGGAGGGAGTGGGGGATGGTGACACAGGAGGTAAACATGCAATTTGTGCGTGAGCTGCATGTGTGACCTGTACTGGGGATGCAGGCTGTGGGTGACTCCCCCTATAGACCCCTGTCATGTATCCCCTGTTGCTGTCATGCCCTTGTCTCCTCATTGTGCCCATTTATACATTGCAACATATAAATGGATCCTGTGAACCTTGCATCCTGTCAGTCCTGAGGTGTCAACAAACCTCGGACATGCCTGCAGTGCGCTGCGCAGGGGTATTGCGGGTTATTGCAGCTGAGACTATATATACTATATACTTGACTACCGTGTACAACAAGTTACCAAACGTAAAATATGTCACGCCTGCCCTGCTGCGTCCACCCGCCGCGTTCGCAGGGCCGCTGGCTAAGCGCAAAAATTGTCCGCGCTTCACCTGAGGATTTTGCATTGATTGGTCATGGTGGATGACGCCTCCCCGCCGTCCTCCGAGTTCTTCCTGTAGTGTTGCTGCAACGTGAACCTAAATTAGAGGCCGTAATTAAAAGTCCATTTTTAACCCTTTGCAATCTGAATGTTTCTTCTCCGCAGCCCCTTTCTCATGCCTGACCCTTCTGTGTGTTGTTCCACAGAGAGATGGCCGATCAAGGGTTCCTTATGGAGGTTTGTGTGGATTCGGTGGAGTCGGCAGTGAATGCGGAGAGGGGAGGTAAGGGTTAATTAGAAACCTTTGCATTGTCTAATACTGTTATTACATGGTTTGGATTTCTTTATACGCAGAGGATACGGATTACGCAGGATTTCCTTCTCTCTACTAGGTGCTGGACGTATAGAGCTGTGCGCCAGTTTGCTGGAAGGCGGCATCACCCCGACCATAGGTGAGGAGTGCACTGATGGGGTTAAGGGGGTCTTCCAGGATTTTTTTTTTAATTCATGACTTTTTTTTAGGATAAGTCATCAGGATCACATTGGAAGGGGTCAGATGCCCAATACCCCCGCCAATTAGCTGTTTGCTGGAGCTGCTGTGCTTAAGAGTTACAACAGCTGCATGCAGTGTACAGGGGTCCGGAACAGTTAAAGGGAATGCCACAATTCGTATATAAACAAAGTCTTGTACTTCAGAGCGGCATTCACTATTCTGCTGGTGGAGTCACTCTGTACATACATTACTTATCCTGTACTGATCCTGAGTTACATCCTGTGTTATACTCCAGAGCTGCACTCACTATTCTGCTAGTGGAGTCACTGTGTACATACATTACGTATCCTGTACTGATCCTGAGTTACATCCTGTATTATACTCCAGAGCTGCACTCACTATTCTACTGGTTTAGTCACTGTATGCACACATTACTTTTCCTGACTGATCCTGAGTTACATCCTGTATTATACTCCAGAGCTGCACTCACTATTCTGCTGGTGAGTGTAATATAGGATGTAACTCAGGATCAGTACAGGATAAGTAATGTATGTACACAGTGACTCCAGCAGCAGAATAGTGAGTGCAGCTCTGGAGTATAATACTGGATGTAACTCGGGATCAGTACAGGATAAGTAATGTATGTACACAGTGACTCCACCAGCAGAATAGTGAGTGCAGCTCTGCAGTATAATACAGGATATAACTCAGGACCAGTGCAGGATAAGTAATGTATGTACACAGTGACTCCACCAGCAGAATAGTGAGTGCAGCTCTGGAGTATAATACAGGATATAACTCAGGACCAGTGCAGGATAAGTAATGTATGTACACAGTGACTGCACCAGCAGAATAGTGAGTGCAGCTCTGGGTTATTATACTGGATAAGTTACATATGTTAATAGTGGCTCACCTTTTTATATGAATGAGTTCCATCTGTACACGGGCCACTCATGTTCATGGACATTTTGGAGTGTTCTGCAGACAAATATCTAGATCACTGGCTTTCTTCTTTGACTTTGTAAGTTTACGTCCCCCGTCTCAGTCACCCTCAGTGCTGATGGAAAATATCAGGCGAAGGGGTGAAGCCTTGGTGCAGAGAAGACCCACCATCTGCCTGGTTATTTTGCAGGTCTTTTGCAGGTAGTGAAGCAGTATGTTCAGATCCCCGTATTCGTGATGATTCGGCCGCGATCAGGCGATTTCCTTTACTCTGACCGAGAGGTCGAGGTCATGAAGGCTGACATACGTCTAGCAAAAATCCATGGGGCCGACGGGTTGGTGTTCGGTGCCCTGACAGAAGATGGCAGAATCAATGCAGAACTCTGTATGGATTTGCTTGGTAAGTAAAAACGGAAGGTTTATGTTGGAGAAAAACTGAACTTTATTTTGTGTCTTTTCAGATTTTTGTGCTTTAATAAAGTTATTAAAGGAACCCAGAAGCAAATGCTAAAAGTAAACTGTATATATCCTGTCCTCATTGTTTCTCGGTCTGCAGAACGTTCTGCCACAGTCTTGTAGAGATCTTGCAGTCAACACAGGGCGTAAAAATGACTGTCTGTTCCTGGACAGACAAAGATGTCCACACCGCTTCTGTATCTGATGGACACTGTGTCTTAGTACGCATCATTAGTTAAGACCTTGCTGACTGCTTTGATTGGCCGGTGCTGCCCATGTGAGCAGAGCTGCATGTAGTATCTTGGGGCCCTTTTATACAGGCCAATAACACTGGTCAACAAACTTTTTTTCACCCGAGTTGGCTTCAGGTGGGCTAGATAGATTTTTTTTTTTTTGTATGCTGATTTCAAAACTGTTTTCCGTTTTGTTTTTTTTGTAGCACATCTACCGTGTTTCCTCAAAAATAAGACATTTTTGCCTCAAAACAGGCACAGTGTCTTATTTTCGGGGGGTGTCTTATACTTACCCAGCCACCGGCGTCTGTGTCCCTTGCGCTGGTCCCCGGCGCTGTGTCAGGCTGCAGTCCTCAGCGCTGACAAGATTCTCTTCTGGTGACGGGGCTTTCAATACCCCGCCTCCGGTAAGAGAGTGCTGTGATTGGATTGAGCGCCAGCCAATCAGAGCCGGCGCTCGATAAACCAATCACAGCCATTCAGTGATGTCATTCACTGAATGGTTATGAATGATCGAGCGCCAGATGATCGAGCCGCGGTCCGTGTCCTCCCACTGGTCTCTGGAGCGCTTTCTTGCAGGCCTCAACCGCTGACCAAAGATCGCTTTCTGGTTCCTGGGATTCATGAATCCCACCTCCAGGAAGTGATGGCTCTGATTGGTTCTTAGAGCGATGCCAGCCAATCAATGCAGCGCTCGATTAAACAATGTGATGGCTGTGATTGGTTCATCAAGCGCTACATTGGTTCTTACAGCGTTGCTCAGCCAATCAATCAACAGCCATCGTGTGGCGGAGGCAGGATTTATGAATTGGCTGAGTGGCGTTCTTCTCTGCATCTTGGGCGGCAATGGTGAGGAAAAGCCGCCGCCGGAGATGAACTTAAATTTTGTTTATTTAGTTCATTCATCGTCCGTCGCTTAGTTTATGCGTGCATAAAAACTGAACAACTGATTGTTTACTGTAAATGGAGGCAGGTGGGTTGCAAAAAATGCTCGGCCCGCTATGCTTTCATTCACACAGCGGTATACAAGCATTGGAGCGATCACCGCTGGGACAACTGGTCAGGTATCTGTGCTCGACGGGTCGTCCCATCAAAAAGGGCCCCTATACAACCAATGCATTCCAATGCACAGTGTAAGTCAGATGGTCAGGGAAGCGATGCGCCCATCTTTGATTGCCCAGTGCCGGAGAGTCACTTTAATCTGCTGATCCCTTAAATTTTCTGCTGGGATATGGCTGTCTAAGAGGAAAGGACTTAGACAAGGGGACGAGGCTTGATGATCTTTATGTCCTACTGTGGACAGTGCAGAGGGGGGAGGCTCCTGCTGCAACCAGTTGTCTTACAGCTAAACCCAGGACAGTGAAAAGGAGAAAGAGGACATGACCAACCTTCTAGGATGCATAGAGAAGATGTCTTTATTAAAGATGAGCGAGCGTACTCGGCCACGCCCCTTTTTTGCCCGAGCACCGCGATTTTCGAGTACTTCCGTACTCGGGCGAAAAGATTCGGGGGGGCGCCGTGGGTGAGTGGGGGGTTGCAGCGGGGAGTGGGGGGGAGAGGGAGAGAGAGAGGGCTCCCCCCTGTTCCCTGCTGCTACCCCCGCACCGCCACGCCTCCCCCCGGCGCCCCCGAATCTTTTCACCCGAGTACTGAAGTACTCGAAAATCGCGGTGCTCGATCGAGTAATTACTCGAAACGAGTATACTCGCTCATCTCTAGTCTTTATATATGTTTCAGTGTTATTCATAATATGAGGTAAAACAGGAGCAATGGGAAAGGAGGAGCTTTAATCCCTTAACGCCACAGGATGTAAGTTTACGTCCTGGCTGCAGAGTTCTTAACGCAACAGGACATAAACATACGTCATGAGAATAGCGTGGGATAAGAAGAGATCCAGCAGGGGTATACATGAATAGCGATCCCCACTGTTAACCCCCTAAATGCTGCAATCTACGTAGATTGCGGCATGTAAAGCGTTTACAGAGGGAGCACGCTTACTCTGTGATGTCATCTGACCCTCACGATGTAATCACAGAGGGCCGATGGGTCGCAATGGCAACCGGATGCCAGATAGTGGAGATCTGGCTTGTCATTGCCTATGATCGCTATTGAGAGCTGTCCTACAATGCATGATCATAGCGATCATAGCTCTTCTGGTTCAAGTTCCCTACAAGGACATAAAAAAAATGAAAAAAAAATTAAAATAGCGTGAAAAATACATGTTAAAATAATAACCAAAAAAAACCTTTTTTTGTGCATTTTGCTCGATTTGTATTAAAAAAACGAAAAAACCCCCCCACATATTTAGTATCATCGTATCCATAAGGACCTGTACAATAAATTGAAGCATGGTAAAAAAAAAGTGTGTTTTTTTTTTTTTTTTCCTGCCAAAACGCACGATTGAAGTGATCAAAAAAGCCGTATGTACCCCAAAATGGTACAAATAAAAGCTACTGCTCATCACGCAAAAAAGACATCCTTAAGGGGTTAAAGAGGTTTTTGGATTAAAAGCATTTATTACCTATTGACAGAATAGAGAATAAATGTCACATCGCCAGGCATCCGACTGCTGGTACCCCTAGTCATCTTGGGACCGGCGCACCCGAATGCTCAATCTGAACAGAGCGGTGGTGGTCGTTCTTGGCCACCTCCCCATTCAATTCAGTGGGACGGAGGGAAATTGATGAGCACTTTGGTCTCCAGCTTTTCCATACAAGTAATTGGGGTGAAGGTCCTGCACTCGGGGCATTTAGGCTGCTCAGATTGCTGGATCACTGGGGATTACAACAATTAGACCCCGAGTGATGAAGTATTTATCACCGGTCCATAGGATAAATGATAAATATCATTAGTGGGAAAACTGCTTTAACCTTGTTTATACCACATGATGAATAACATTAAAAAATGTAGATTTAAAGGTCTCTATGGTTTTAAAAAAAAACTTTTAGGCCGGTTTCACGTGGGCGATATAATCGCGTGATGTGACAGCGGTACAAATCGCATGTATGTGAAGTCCATGCTTGGCAATGGGTTCCTTCCTTCACATCAGTAATGTTTTGTAGGCTTCTACATTGCGGAGAAAAAATATTACCGTGATTTGCGATAGTTTTGTAGTCCAGGTTTCTTGCGGTGCAATTCAACTTTTACAGTAGGAAATCCTACTGTTTCCCCTAAAATAACCCCAGGCTGCATTAAAAGCAAACAAAAAAAGGAATACATTACCTAAGAGGCGCTGTCCGCTCCGCTGCACGTCTCCTCCAAGGCCTCCACATTGAATGACTGTGATTGGTTCATCAAGTGCTGCAGTGATTGGCTGAGCCGTGGTGGTCGAGAACCAATCAGAGCCGACGCTTCCTGGAGGTGGGATTTTTGAGCCGTCTGACCAGGAAGCGCTGGCTAAACACTGCAGACAAGTGTGCCCGGGCTTCATCATATGTTGGGAGTCTCGGCACTCTGATCCCCACCAATGAAACTAATCTATATACAAGAACTACAGATATCTATCTGTAATAATGTGTATCCTGTAACTCTTTAGTTTATTTATTTTCAGCTGTCTCTCGCCCCCTGCCTGTCACTTTCCACCGAGGTAAGCATGACAACTTGACGTTAATGTTGGACCTCTTGCCGTGTAATAAAACTTTATAAAAAATGAGGTTGCAATGGCTGATGGGTTATGACAGGTTGTATTATTGTATTGCAGCCTTTGACATGGTCTATGACCCCCTTCTTGCTATGGAGACCCTGATATCGCTAGGGTTTGAGCGAGTGCTGACCAGCGGCTGTGACAGCTCTGCACTGGAGGGGCTGCCCTTAATAAAGAGGCTGGTGGAGCAGGTAATGTAACCGGAGGAATTGTTTTTATAGCTGTCCTAAAATAGAGCGTGGGCATGGGCTGGGTCGGGTGTTGCATATCATGTTATATATACCATCCACATAAAAATGCAAGGTTCTTAGCACATAATTTGATCAAAACATGTAGGCCCGTCCACCATGTCCACATGACCATTGCTTTTGGACAGGTTCCTAACTTTGTTTTGGCCTAAGTTTCAATGGATTCAGGGAAAAGTTGGATATTGGGCTAACAATCTAATTAAAGGGTCAGGGACAGATAAGTGGATTGAGTGCATGACAAAAGTGGTCATTAATATCAAATTGGTGGGGTCTATCTCCCAGTGATCCGTTGTTTCAAGGGGTGAGCAAAGCAGCCTTTACATTGTATACAGCAGGCGCAGCACCATATATTATGTAGTGGCTGTGCCTGGTATGGCAGCTGAATCACATTCACTTGATTGGGACTGAGCATCATATAGGCCATGTGATAAATGAAGGTTAACGTCACAGGCCGAGGAAGAGATTGCTGTGCTCTCCCGACTGCCATAACCTCTTCAAACAGCTGATGAGCGAGGGTGCAAAAAGTCAGACCTATTCCAAGTATAGGTCATCAGTATTTAAAGGGGTTTTGTCACATTATACTATTAATGACCTATCCTTGGGACAGGTCATCAATAGTAGATCGGGGGACCCGCTGATCGTCCATCCCATTGTCAGTGCAGCAGGATCGGACATCTGCATCGGGGGTCACGGTCGTAAGTGTAATAGGTGGCTTCACTTCTATTGAAATCAATGGGAGCCAAGCAGTCTATCACACTTCTGACCCTAATGGCTGGCTGGAGGATCAGCTGATTGGCGGGGATCCCAAACGACGGGTCTCCTCCAATCTGTTATTGACAGCTTATCCTGAGAATAGTTCATTAATAGTATAAAGTGACAAACTCATTTAAGTCCCGGATAACCACTTTAAGTTGTTAGAAATACCTTGAGCACATTATCATATTTTACCATTTGACTTCTGCATTACTTTGTATCATCATCTTACAAGTCACATGATGTTGTTTCTTTCTTTTTAGGCTAAAGGCAGAATCATAGTGATGCCAGGTAGGTAAACCACAAGCCACCCTTCCATTGAAAAAACCAAAATACACACCAGCAATAGAAAGTCTGCCACCACTATGGCTGTCACAGACAGCCCAATGATGTGAATGGATATCATGTAATGCTTAATGTCACCTTCGGAGGCGCTGCTGGGAAATCAAATATTTCCCACCTAGAGTCATTTTCTACTATTGTTAAACCTAAAGGTGCCATAAATAATAATTGGTGGAGTTCTAATGAATGGAACTTTTGAAGGGGTTGTACCAAGATTGTTCTTCCTCACCTATCCATAAGATGGGTTGTAAAAGGCTGATCAGTGTCAGTTTCGCCGAGAACGGGGGTCCTGTGTCCCCCTCTCCTCACTATGGGCTTGCTGCAGTGAGGAGGAGATTGAATAGAGTAACGGTCGCACACGTGCAGTGATGCTCCATTCATCTTCAATGGGATTGCTGGAGATAGCAGAGCGCTTGTACTCGGCTATTTCTGTCAGTCCCATTGAAATTGAGCGGCACCTTGCATGTGCAATCGCAGCTCCATTCAGTCTCCGTGTCACTGCTGGTGGATGCAGGGAGCCCACAGTGACAAGAAGAGAGGGACCTAGGGCCCCTGTTCTTTGGATCCATGTGGATATAGGTGAACAGGTGATAAGTCAATCTTGGTAAAACTCCTTTCATGTACAGTAACCCAGTAGATCCCTGGCTCAAACCCCTGTAGCTAAACTATACAAATTTAATAGAAATGTCTCAAATCTCTACATATCTTCTATTTTTCTGGTCCTGTAGGTGGTGGCATCACAGAAAGGAACCTCCATAGGATTCTGGAGGGTGCCGGAGTTGAGGAATTTCACTGTTCTGCACGCTCCACCAAGGAGTCCTTAATGAAATACAGGTACGGAGCAGAGCTGAGATCACACCTCATACAGATCATTTCCACACTTGAACATTCTGAAATGTCCTTTCTCTTATCAGAAACAACTCCGTGACGATGGGAACTGCACTTACTACCTCCGAGTATTCCATCAAGGTTGCTGATGTGACCAAAGTCAGAACGTTGAACGCTATGGCAAAAAACTTCCTCTGAAACAACCTCCTATGGAGCCGCAGGGAATGTGGTGTTGCATCAACACAGACCAGATTGGCATCTGGAGTACTGTGCTGACTGGCGGTTGGGTAGATAGAGGGCAAGCCATGGTGTGGATGCGACTGCATGACGGATTTGGGTTTTTTTGTTCTGCTTGTCCACTATGAGTGCAGAAACGATTGATAGGAGATCTCCTCCTATAACACAGTCCTGTGATGTTCAGACCGTCTCTGGGCCGAGGAGGGAATCAGCACATTGTTCTGTTAAGGGTTGTATTCAGCTTTGTGGCCGTAACAACAATAATCATCCTATAGGAAATGATCGTTAGTGACAATTCAAGTGCAACAACATGGCAAATTATTCCCATCATTTCAGATGTCCTCCGTACACTTTCCTTTGCTAACGAGCGTCCCAACATTGAAAAGTAATGGGATACTGCTTGGGTTAGGGGGTAAATCTGAGGCCAGACTACTACTTCAATACAACCACCATCTTCTCTATAGGTGTTTGGTGTATGAGAATCCATCCAGAATGGGTGGGATAGAGTTTTTATTTGCAGGGTGCACTATAAATGGTTAAATTGCTTGTGAGCCGTCAGATGAATTAAAAGGAAAGTCCACCTAAAAATGTGTTTTGTCTTGTGTAATATTTGTGTCCTAGATTAAAAGGGTTCTCCAGAGCTTTTACTGTTGATGACCTAGCCTCTGGATAGATCATCAGTAGAGATGAGCGAGTATACTCGCTATAGGCAATTGCTCGAGTGAGCATTGCCTTTAGCGAGTATCTCCCCGCTTGAGACAGAAGGTTCGGGTGCCGGCAGTGGGCAGGGAGCTGCGGGGCGGAACGGAGGGGAGATCTCTCTCTCCCTCTCTCCCCCCCGCTCCCTCCTGCTGACTGCCGCTACTCACCGCTTCCCCGCGCCGGCAGCCGAACCTTCCGTCTTTAGCGGGGAGATACTCGCTAAAGGCAATGCTCGCTCGAGCAATTGCCCTTAGCGAGTATACTTGCTCATCTCTAGTCATCAGTAGTTGATCAGCTGAGATCCACATTTCAGGATCCCTGCTGATTCCCAGCACCACTGTCAGTATGGACAACACTGGAATAAATAGTATTGTAGTTATTGAAGTGGACGGGTTTGGTCCTTTAGGCTCTGCTCTCGTTGACAGTAGTCCCAAGGACCCCCTAATCCATGGGGATCTAAAGCGGCAGACCCCCATAATCAACTATTGATGATCTGTCATAAGTGGATTAACGTTCTGGAAAACCCTTTTGAATTGCTGGTCATCCATAAACTCGGAACAGATTTCGTTGCTGCTGCCCATACTATTACTGAACCTCCTTGAAGTAAGACCCTGTATACATCACGTTAAAAGCCTACATTTGGTGTATATACTTGGCTCTACAGGAAAAAGTAATTGCCACCTTAGCTATTAATGGCAATTAACAAGAGGTGAGCACCGATCAAGTAGAAAAACATAGCACTAACACGTCGTAGCTCGTGATCAGGGTTCAAATCTTGGATCAATTTGATCCCCTAATTTTAGCGGATCAAGCTCATTGATTGAAGTTCAACTGGGGAAATCCAAGATGGCGGACTCGACTAGTAGGCTGAGTCTTTTCCTGGGTGGAGAAATTACTTGCAAGTTTGCTGCTAGTAGGGTGATCTTTTTATGATCGTTTGGAAGATCACCTGACTACAGACACCAATCACGTGTGCAATACACTTCTAGGTTGAAGCTTTGATCGCAGATCACTTGAACTTTGTTTTGTCAATCTTAGATTAAAAAGTGTTTGTCCAACACACTTTACTTAAACCTAGTTCCACGGCTGATTGCAGTTTACCTGAATCGGGATCCATATGATCAGAGGTGTAACTTGAAGCTCCCGGGCCCTGATGCAAAACTTGTAACAGGGCCCCCAACTATAATGCTTTACTCATAGTACTGGGTTCCCTATATGTAGAAGAGAGGCCTTATGGGCCCCCTAAGGCTCCTGGGCCCGGGTGCAACCGCATCCCCTGCATCCTCTATAGTTACGCCCCTGCATATGATAGTTGGTGCAAGCCACCCAAAATCAGCCAAATAACCAAATTCAATTGGGTTCAATATCACTACCTGCACCCAGACTAAAATGTAGCCACACACCCCAAACCAAATTGGAGCAGGGGTGACGACAGACAAAATGGTCTGCACATGTGAACCGATACCAAATATCTGAGCCGTAGATAAGTGTGCCACACTATACAGGATTACAACCCATTCTGGCAAAGCAGCAGATTGCCCTGTATCACCACTGTGCACCACACTGGCATGACACCTCAGGCTCCCTCAGCATCTATAGCAAACCGCACAAAAAAAACAACAATTAATGTGGGTATTAAGCCCCATTTATACGCAACGATTATCGCTCAAAATGCGCTCAAATTATGTCTTTTGAGCGATAATTGTTGTGTGTAAATGCTACCATCGTTTGCTTTTCGGTCGAACGATGATTTTTAGTTGAGTTTAAAATCCATTGTTCGCCGGAGAGCTGATAGGAAGGGACCGCACGCTGTGATTCTGCGGGAGAACAAAGGGACTGTATGCAGATAACCGACCACCTGCTGTTTTCTGCATACAGCAAAAGGAGGCTCATTTACATGCAAGTGCTAATAAGCTACTAATGGGTACTAATGCCCATTAGTAGCTTATACAAAATAATCATAAACTGTCAATAATCCTATCTTTTGAACACCTTTTGAGCGATCATCTTTTTGTGTAAATGGGGCTTTAGTTGGCATTTTAGCCAAAACACATAAGCTGATGGGCCGTGGTAAGCCCACCACAGATACGTCAGGGCCTACGCTACCTCACTATTAACTAGATTAAAATCACATAGGTGAGAGAAAAAATATACAAAGACATAACTCACAGAAAAAGAAGCCAAGTATGCATCCCCTGATACATTGCAGGGCAGGCTCAATTGCCATCTTCCCCGATAACATGCAGAGAGCCAGATTGTGATTGAGGGAGCAGTTGTTCAGTGCATACTAAAATGCAGCCACACACCTCAAACCGGGCTGTCATGGCAGTGTGGCGCACTGTGGTGATACAGGGTAATCCGCTGCTTAGTCAGTATGGGTTGTAATCCTGTATAGTGTGGTGCACTTATCTATGGCTGTCATCAGGGGCGTAACTATAGAGGGTACAGGGGATGCGGTTGCACCCGGGCCCAGGAGCTTTAGGGGGCCCATAAGGCCTCTATTCTCCATATAGGGAGCCCAAACTATTAATAAAACATTACAATTAGGGGCCCTGCTACACATTTTGCATTGTGGCCCAGGAGCTTTAAGTCACGCCTCTGGCTGTCATCTTTGGTGTCAGTTCACATGTGCACACTATTTTGTCTGCAGTCATCCCTCCACCAATTTAGTTTGAGGTGTGTGGCTGCATTTTAGTCTGCACTGAACCATCTTCTTTTTAAAGAAACTGCTCTAATCCCAGCTCCCAGTTTATCACGTGACCACTAACTGCACCGAGTTTCAGTGCTGTGCTGCCCAGGCAGCACAGCATTGGAGGTCAGTATAGCGGTCATGTGATGAATCAGTGCCAGGATTGGAACGGTTTCCTCAACAAAGTGCCTGGTATAAAAGTGTCTAGCACTACTCATCATGACATACAAGCACCCTCCTCCCAAAAAAGCAAGACAATCCAGAGTGCTTCTTTTAACCCCTTCACTACCAATGACGTACCGGTACGTCATGGAGTCGCGGGGTATGTATGAAGAGAGGTCGCGTGGCAACCTCTCTTCATACAGTGTAGGCGTCAGCTGTTTAAAACAGCTGACACCCGTGGCCAAGAGCCGCGAGCGGCCGCGTGGCCGATCGCGCCTATTAACCATTTAAATGCCGCTGTCAATTCTGACAGCGGCATTTAAATCGCCCCCTCCGCGGTGAGATTGGGGGAGCCGTGCAGGTGTCATGGCAGCCGGGGGCCTTTCCCCAGGGCTGCCTTAACAGACTGCCTATCAAGCCATCCCCATGGGGTGGCTTCATAGGCTGCCTGTCAAAAAGCAGTATGACGTAATGCTATAGCATTACGTCATACTGCAGGAGCGATCAAAGCATCGTATGTTAAAGTCCCCCAGGGGGACTTCAAAGTAAGGTAAAAAGAAAATCAATAAAGTTTTTTTTAATTGAAAAAAAAAAAAGTAGCAAAATTTAAATCACCCCTCTTTTGCCATATCTATTATTAAAAAATCTAAATAAATAAAAAATATGTATTTGGTTTCGCCGCGTCTGTTAAAGTCTGAACTATCCAAGTAGTGCATTATTTTTCCCGCACGGTGAACATCGTCCGAAAATATAAAATAAAGAACGCCAGAAATCCACTTTTTTAGTTACCCTGTCTCCCAGAAAAAACGTAATAAAAAGCGAACAAAAAGTCGTATGTATTCCAAATTGGTACTATCAGAAACTACAGAACATCCCGCAATATATGAGCCCTCGCTAAACTATGTCGACGGAAAAATAAAAAAGTTATTGCGTGCAGAAAATGACCGCAGAAAATAATTGAAAAAATTAAATGTCTTTGAAAAAAAAAAAAAAAGAGTATAGTAAAAAAAAAAATATACAAGTTTGGTATCGTAGTAATTGTACCCACCCATAGAAAAAAGTTATCATGTCGTTTTTGTTGCCGTTTGTGCGCCGTAGAAACAAGACGCACTAAAAGATGTCGAAATGTCATTTCTTTTTTTCATTTTACTCCACTTAGAGTTTTTTAAAAGTTTTTCAGTACATTATATGGTACTTTAAATAGCACCATTGAAAAATACAACTCGTCCCGCAAAAAACAAGCCCTCATACAGCGACGTCGATGGATAAATAAAGGAGTTACGATTTTTTTTAAAGGGGGGAGGAAAAAACGAAAATGGAAAAAGAAAAAGGGGCCGGGTCATTAAGGGGTTAAGCTCACCTTAAAATCATTGTTTTAGCTGAACAGCAAATGATGGCAGCGTTTACACGCAACGATTATCACTCATATACCATTGTTTAATCGTTGCGCGTGAATGGGCCTTAAGAACAATTATTGTTTGGTCTGTACAAAAGATGCAATCAGCCAGTCAAGGAGCATTTGCATGTTCAAAGGCTGATTACAGCACTGTTTATGACTAATTTAAACACAACGATTATCTCTCAAAAGTCGCTCAAACAACATCTTTTGAGCGATAATTGTTGTGTGCATTTACACGGCAACATAATTGCTCAAAATTCGCTCAAACGGCAGTTTGAGTGATAGTTTTGAGCGTTCACTTTGCATAAGTGTGTAAATGAAGGCTCATGCCGTATGCAGAACAAGCGGGACCGCTATCTTCTGCATACAACTGTTTTCTCGGAGCGCTCAGCTGGTATCCAGCTAAGCGCTCCGAGCAAGGTATGCAGGAGTCAAGCGGGGCCGCTTGTCTTCTGTATACAGCTGTTCTCTTCTCGGAGCAGGTATACAGCTTTGAGTGGGGTATGTGCAGAACGGCTTTCAGTGATTTTTGAGCAAGAATCGTTGGGTCTAAATGAGCCTTTTCACGGGGCAGTGGTCGGTTGTACGAGTATTCTAGTAAATGCTCGTTAACAGTCATTGGCCCCTGTCAAAGGGCCTTAAGGCTCTGGGACTCCAGCGAAACTAACAGAGAAAACGTATAAGGTGGCGAAGCTTCCCGCCATGCCCAAATGTCACCAAGGGCGCCTTGACAACTCATTCAGGTGGTCACAAAAGAACGCAGGCGAAGATCTATAGAACTGCGGGCCTCACTTGCCTCAGTGAAGGTCAATTTGCGCAATTCCACAATAAGAGAGATCATTGGGCAAAAATGGCCTCCGTGAGAGAATTGCAAGGCGCAAACCATAGATGACCAAAGAGAACACCAAAGCTCATCTATCATTTGCCAAAAAACATCTGGATGACCGCCAAGACTTTTTGGATAATATTATGTGGACAGATGAGTGAAAGGTGGGACAGTTCTATCGGGTGTAAAGCCAACGCAACAGTCCACAATAAGAACATCATACCAACAGTGACACATGGGGTGGTCGTGGCAGGACCTGAACGACTTGTCCTAATTGATGGAAGCATGAAGTGTGCTCTTTATCAGAGAAACCTGGAACTTGGGGGTTTATGTTGTTTTCTTTTAACCCCTTAGTGACGGAGCTTTTTTGCTTTTTTCCATTTTTGTTTTTTCCTCCTCCCTTTTAAAAAATCGTAGCTCCTTTATTTATCCATCGACGTCGCTGTATGAGGGCTTGTTGTTTTTTGCGGGACGAGTTGTATTTTTTAATGGCACTATTTATTGTACCATATAATGTACTGAAAAACTTTTAAAAAATTCTTAGCAGAGAGAAATGGAAAAAAACGACATTCCACCATCTTTCGGTGCGTCTTGTTTCTACGGCGCACAAACTGCAACAAAAACGACCTGATATTTTTATTCTATGGGTCAGTGTGATTACTACGATACCAAACTTATATAGTTTTTTTTTTGCTGTAGTACTTGTATTTTTTTTTTAAGATATTTAATTTTTTCAATTATTTTCTGCGGTCATTTTGTGCGCACGATAACTTTTTTATTTTTTCGTCGACGTAGTTGAACAAGGGCTCAATTTTTGCGTGATGTCCTGTAGTTTCTGATAATATCAATTTGGAATACATACAACTTTTTGATCGCTTTTTATTGCATTTTTTCTGGAAGACAGTAACTGAAAAAGTGTATTTCTGACATTCTTTATTTTTTTTTTCGGACGACGTTCACCGTGCAGGAAAAATTATGCAGTACTTTGATAGATCGGACTTTTACGGACGCGGCGATACCAAATACATATTTTTATTTTATGATTTAGATTTTTTAATAATTGATATGGCAAAAGGGGGGTGATTTAGACTTTTATAACTTTTTTTTTGTTTTACAATTTAAAAAACTTTATTGTTCTTTTTTCTTACTTTACTTTAAACCCCTTTGGGGGACTTTAACATGCGATGCTTTAATCGCTCTACGTCATACTGCTTTTTTACAGGCAGTCTATCAAGTCACCCTGTGTGGATGGCTTGATAGGCAGTCTGCTAAGGCAGCCCTGGGGCCATTCATTAGGCCCCCGGCTGCCATGACACCTGCACGGCTCCCCGATCTCACCGCGGGGGGGCCGTGCGGGACCCCCAAACATCGTTCGGGGGATTTAAATGCCGCTGTCAGAATTGACAGCGGCATTTAAAGGGTTAATAGCCACGATCGGCCGAACGGCCGAGCGCGGCTATTGCCCGCGGGTGTCAGCTGTAATAAACAGCTAACGCCCGCGCTATATGGAGGGAGATAGCGGCGCTACCTCCCTCCATACACGTCCTGCAACAGCAGGACGTAGTTTTACAATAGCACCGTCACTAAGGGATTAAACCCTTAGTGACCACACGTTTTTGCTTTTGTCCGTTTTAGTTTTTTCTCCCCTTTTAAAAAAATCGCACCTCCTTTATTTATCCATCAACATCGCTGTATGAAGGCTTGTTTTTTTGCCGGAGGAGTTGTATTTTTGAATGGTACCATTTAATGTACTGAAAAACTTTTATAAAATTCTAAGTGGAGAGAAATGGAAAAAAAACACATTCCGCCATCTTTCAGTTCGTCCTGTTTCTCCGGCGCATAAACTGCAACAAAAATGACCCAATAACTTTATTCTATGGGTCAGTACGATTACTACGATACCAAACTTGTATAGTTTTTTTTTTTGCTGTACTACTTATATATGTTTTTAAAGATATTTAATTTTTAAAAATTATTTTCTGTCTTCATCTTCTGCGCAAAAATAACTTTTTAATTTTTTCGTCAATATAGTTGTGTGAGGGCTCATTTTGTGCGGGATGTCCTGTAGTTTCCGTAAGTAGCATTACAGAATACCTAAGACTGTTTGATCGCTTTTTATTAGATTTTTTCTTGGCAACAAGGTCACCAAAAAAGCGCATTTCTGTGTTTTGTTTTTTTTTCCAGATGTTCACTTTGCACAGTAAATAATGTGTTACTTTGATAGAACAGACTTTTACAGACACAGCAATACCAAATATGTATATATGACTATCCCGGTTCCGCGCCCGTCTTTCCACCTTCCTAGATGGCGCAGCTGGCGTACTGAGTTCCTCAATCACCGGTGGGCTTGTAAACAAAGGCCTCGGCTCCCTCCATAACAGCAGATGCTCCCTTGTGCTGAAGTGTACCTGGATACCTGCGTCCTAAAAATCCTGCAGGAAGGGATGCAACATCGGGGGTATGAGCACACGGGCTAGCCTGTTGTCCCTGTGGACCACTATCCAGGAGAGCAGCGGCTCCTCTCTCCCCTGTGGCCACAGTCGCGGTACTTGCCTGGGCCACTGAATGTCCACGGACGGGATTGCAGGCAATATTGTGACTTCCTTGGCTGGTTTGGGCAGTCTCTGGGGTCTGGCCGGCTGGAGCACTTCAGGGGGAATCAGCCTTTTCTATGGTGATAGCACGGGGATGGTGTGTTGTATCTCCGCCAGGAGCTCTGGCTCGTCACCCCAATAGAATTGGTGGGTAGCCTGACGATACTCCCCGGATCACTTGGTTATTCTCACTGGATTATTTTAGATTCTGCCCCACCAAAAGTATTCTGAGCCCAGAAGTCTGCTGCGGCAGGTAACTCCTTCCACTTTGGGCTCCAACAAGTCCATTTAGCAGGGGTGGTCCTCCCCTCTCCCTACGTTGTGCCAGGCCAGGGCGTAGTCCTTTTGGCGCCAAGGAGCTTTGGCGGGAGCTTCTTGGTTGGCTTGAGCCATAGAGAAGAGCACTGTGAATTGGGCGCCGTTTTGCGTGGCCCCATTAAAAATTAATTGGCAGTCCATTAAACAAATGGCGCAGCAGTTCTGATCCTGTTCTTAGTGACACCAGAAAACGTGTTTCTGCAACAATCCTGAGGGGTAACCCGGACACTTGACAAAACATGGGTAGCTGGGAGGGTTAAGTGATGGCTTGTCACGGCAACACTTACCAGGCTCCTTTCCCAGAGGGATGACACACAGCCAAGGCCAGAGCAGAATTGCAGGCCACTGTTGACACCCCTAGGATAGGGAATGCCAATAAACAGGATGATGGGGGTAGTAGTTGTCACGGGTGACACCACCGTTCCTAAGCACCGATATATTAAACGAGAATAAACACAGACACTGATTTTCTAGTACCTCGGGTTCCCAGTAACAATTAGGGCCCGGTATAACTTTACTTGGAATAACTTTGCCAAAACAATTATTACACAGCAATTCGGGTACAATTCTTCACAGTGCAGGTAGAACAGCGATCAGAGAGGATACACAGGATGAAACCGGTCCTACAGTCCACGTTATCTGTCAGGTACCGCTCCTGGACTGACAGCACTCCATGGGTCACTCCAAAGACAGTCTGGTAGTATTATTTACTTTTAGGATTAGCACCCCTCACGGGAGACATGTGGGTGTGACTTAGGAGAGTACTTCTATACGGTGATTTTTACTTGGGACGGCCGCATAGGAAAACATGTCGGTTTGAATTAGTACTTCTACACTGAGTCTGGTCAGAAAAAGTGATTACTTACAAACGCTCTCTCTTAGGCTTGGGACTCACTCTAATCACATTCAAAATGCAATCGCTACGGAAAATCTCTCCTTCTCTTCCATCTTCACCACAAGGAAGCTGAAGGTGCTTCCATGTGGCCCTGTGTTACACTCTCTCAGAATGAAGACAAGATGATAGCCCAGACCACAGATCGAAGAATGAAGCCTTTCCCGCTTTCAAACAGTCCTATTTATACCCTCACTTATACCACATGACATGACAGGCTGATACATTCACAGACAGGCAATGATATTATTAGAGTTAACCCCTCAAGTGCCGCAGCTGTGCAACATGCACCCTGGAAATAACAAGACAGGCTTTGCACAGTGCATCCACATGAGACAAACGTGTGACATTTATGGAGGGGGCCAGGATGACGTTCTGGGGCACTACAACAGCAGAAAGGGACTAGATGGTGGGATCAGAGGATAGCAGAAACGGACTAGATGGGAAGAAGAGGGGAGCAGAGGACAGCAGAAAGTTACTAGAGGGGGGAGCAGAGGACAGCAGAAAGTGACTAGATGGGGGGAGCAGAGGACAGCAGAAAGTGACTAGATGGGGGGAGCAGAGGACAGCAGAAAGTGACTAGATGGGGGGAGCAGAGGACTGCAGAAAGTGACTAGATGGGGGGAGCAGAGGACTGCAGAAAGTGACTAGATGGGGGGAGCAGAGGACTGCAGAAAGTGACTAGATGGGGGGAGCAGAGGACTGCAGAAAGTGACTAGATGGGGGGAGCAGAGGACAGCAGAAAGTTACTAGATGGGGGGAGCAGAGGACTGCAGAAAGTGACTAGATGGGGGGAGCAGAGGACTGCAGAAAGTGACTAGATGGGGGGAGCAGAGGACTGCAGAATGTGACTAGATGGGGGGAGCAGAGGACTGCAGAAAGTGACTAGATGGGGGGAGCAGAGGACTGCAGAAAGTGACTAGATGGGGGGAGCAGAGGACTGCAGAAAGTGACTAGATGGGGGGAGCAGAGGACTGCAGAAAGTGACTAGATGGGGGTGCAGAGGACCGCAGAAATTGACTAGAGGGGGGGAGCAGAAGACTGCAGAAAGAGACTAGATTGGAGGAGCAGAGGACAGCAGAAAGGGACTGAATAGGGGAGCAGAGGACAGCAGAAAGTGACTAGATGGAGGGAGCAGAGGACAGCAAAAATGACTAGATGGGGGGTCTCAAGGGCAGCAGAAAGTGACTAGATTGGGGAGCAGTGGACAGCAGAAAGGGACTGAATGGGGGAGCAGTGGACAACAGAAAGGCATTATAGGGAGGCTCAGAGGACAACAGAAAGCGATGAGCTGGGAGCAGAGAACAGCAAAAAGTGACTAGAGGGAGGAAACAAAGGACAGCAGGAAGCCAATGGATGGTGAAAGCAATGGACAGACGAAAGCAATACATGGGGGGAGCAGAAGACAGTAGAAAGTGACTAGAAATGAGGAGCAGAGTACAGCAAAAGTAACTAGAGGTAGCGCAGATAACAGCAAGTACAGTAGAAGGAAGGAGAAGAAGACAGCAGAAAGTGATTAAAGAAGGGAGCACAGGACAGCAGAAAATGACTAGTGGGCGGTGCAGAGTACAGTAAAAGGTGACTAGAGTGAGGGGGCAAAAGAGAGCAGAAATAGACTGCATGGGGTAGCAGAGGCCAGCAGGGGAGCAGATAACTGAAGTATTCTGAGTTGTTCCTGTCCACTTTAATCTAAATTTACATCACCTATTTGTTACCTTAATTTCCGCAAAAATTACGGTGCACTTTGTAGCATTTAAGCCACACCCCCTTATGAGAAACCACGCCCCTTTCAGTATGTGATCGTGTATAATATCTGGGGTGCAAGCGTCCTCCACTCACACTGGCAGCGCCCTCTTTGTACATGGCATCCTGGTAACACTGATGGATTAATTATTAACAAGTATGGTCAGGTCGGTTTAGTTTAATTGCTGATTGGTAAATCTGGACATTGCATAAGCTCGTAATCTTCATGTAGACATGGAAAGTGTTTACAACAGGCGTGTCAAACTCGTTTGCACTGAGGACCACATCGCCATTATGGTTGCTGTTAATAAGAGCTCATTCACACGGGCATATTTGTGCTCCGGATTAGGCGTTTATGTTTTACACATGTAATATGGACAGTTTAATCCCCTTTGATTTGCATTGGGGTACTCAGATATGCGTATTACAGACCGAAATTACCCATTAAAGTCAATAGGATAGTGTAAATACACAGTGAATATGCAGAATGCATGTGTATTTACTGCATATTTATGCATGAAGGCAGAAGAAATCTATGGGACTTTCCTGGACACGTGAAAAAAACCCCGCAAGAATGTCCAAATATGCACAGTTTTGGTCCGTGATAACGCTGCGTATTTCACAGATTTTAATTGCATACGTCCGTGTGAATAAGCCCTAAATATAACATGGTTATGGAGCTCTATGCACTATGATGGGGTTTCTTCCCTTCCACCTCTTTAGCACCAAGCTTCCTACCTTGGAGGGTGGCTAGCGTGCCCAGGTAGGGCTGCCAGAGCTGTGCCCCCACCTGGGAGTTGCTGAACAGAGCGGACTTGGTCTTGAGTTTGACACACTTGGTTTACAGCATATTGAAAACATGTATTGCCCTCTACTGCAACAGAAAACAGGGACGTTTCCCATGACAACCTACTTATTGCACCTTTGCAAATGAAAAATTGTCAGGCAGAAGCAAATAGGGAAGTATGTGCCCCTATAATACTGGATCTCTTATAGTTAATACCGTTCCCCCCGAAAGTAAGCCCTACCATGGTTTTTGGTGGAGACTTGAAATATAAATCCTCCCCCAAAAATAAGCCCTAGCTAAAGTACAAGAAATAAAACATCAATACTCACCCGGCCCACGGCGTTTGAACCCCTTGCGATGGTCCCCAAGCTGCCGTGTCCTCTGCACTGAGATATCCTCTTCTTTCTGTGATTGGTTTGAGCGCCAGCCAATCAGAGCCGGCGCTCAATCATTCACAGCCATTCAGTGAATGACATCACTGAATGGCTGTGATTGGTTCATCGAGCGCCGGCACTGATTGGCTGGCGCTCAACCCAATCACAGCACTCGCTTTGCTGGAGGCGGGGTATTCAAAGCCCCATCACCAGAAAGAAGAGGATATCTCAGAGCGGAGGACACTGCAGACTGCCGCGTCGCCGTCGGAGACCAGCAGCGCGAGACACCGGGATGCCGCTGACCAGATGAGTATAAGCCTTCCCCCGAAAATAAGACATTGTGTCTCTTATTATAATATAAGACAGTGTCTTATTTTCAGGGAAAATGGTAGCATACAAACAGAAGTTACAAATGATTTTGAGGTCTTTGGAAGTTTCTGAGGTCTTCCTAATGTTATGATTGCTTTCTTGAGCATGATGTGACTAGGAGATGCTCCTCTACTCCACCCGTTGAAGGAGTTCTCCCCGTACTGACATTCATCACCTATCCAAAGGAGTTCCAGGAATGGTCATATTATTTGAAGACCTTGCTTTATCATCCTTAGCCGGATGCAGGTTCTCTACTCCATAACATCCATGCTCCAGCGGGCCAACAGAAAATAGAGTTGGAGATTCTTGTTTACATTATCCTTTAGTCACAATATAAGAGCCTTTACATTAAGAACATTGGAAGAAGGTCAACATTTCTTTCTGCAGCTAACATCCCATTGGACCTAATCCTGGCTTATGCTCCATGCCTATGGGGCAAAATTTGTACTAATGATTGTTCGTTCTGATAGCAATAATTCTTGGCCCATGTAAACAAAAGCAAATGAGTGCTGATTGACATGCTTGTCAATCAGCCCTCCTTACAGCAGGCCGTGTTAAAGGACCTTAAAGGGATATTCTGGGACTTTTACTAATGATGACCTTTCCACAGGATAGGTCATCAATAGTTGATTAACAAGGGTTTGCCGCTCTGGATCTGCACTCATCAGCCAATCCTTTGCCCAGTTGTGAAGGCAATGGAGCTGGACGTCTGCATCGATGATCAGAGCTGGAGGTGTAATAGAAAGGCTTCACTTCCACTGAAATAAATGGGAGCGATGCCCTCTATCACACTTCCAGCTCTGACTGTAATGAGGAGTCAGAAGTGTAATGGTAGGCATTGCTCCCATTGATTTCAGTGGAAGCGAAATCTTTCTATTATACTTCTGGCTTTGACCACTGATGTGGACATCCAGCTGTGCTGTACTGACAGTGGGCTGGAGGATCAGCTGATCAGTGGGGGTCCTGAGTGGTGGACCACCACCGATCAACTACTGAAGACCTGTCCTGAGGACTGTTCATCAATATTAAATGCCCATAATACCCCTTTAACTCCATTCACTATATTGGTTGATTGTAACATTTCTACCTCCTTCTAGACTACTGTATGAAATAAGAGAACTGGACAGTACTACGTTGATAGAGGAATGTCTCAACGCTAATAATTTACTTGAAGTAAGACCTTAGCTGACCTCTATTATGTGACATCAATTTTACTCCTCTGAAGTTAGCGTTCACAACTTTAACCCTTTGCAATTTTGGATTCAGGGTTTCCTAGGGGATTTTCTCTTTCTGCTATTATACAATGGCGCCATCTGCTGGCTAGAGCCAGTACTGCGGTATTGGACATGCTGCAGAGACCCCCAACACAGCGGCAAGTAATATACAGTAAGAATACCCTGACGGACGTCTTCCAACATCGGAAGCTGTACAGCCTTTAATCAGAATGTCTTTAGACATCAGACAGTGGATTGGAAAGGGTTAATACGCTGTTACACAGTTTAACAATAGTACTTTCTCTATTCTATTGTGGGACATTGATACAGATATGTATTTGTCTTCTTAATATTCAGGCGCCATCCTGTAAAATGTCATGTATCTGTACTACGTCAGGGCGGACAGAATGGGGACTCTACTTTTAGAACAGGCTATTGATTCGCTCACTCAAAGGATGATCGATATATCCCCCCCACAATGTGAATTTAGATGATCAATCTTTATGATTATTCTTGTACTGCCTAGGATCATTTCTACTCTTTATTTAGGATCTTCCAGACATTTTAAAACGTTCTTCAGGAAGCAAACCTATACTGAAACTTATGTGCTAGTTTTCCACCTGGTTTCTCGCTTTTTTCCAAACTCCTCCCATAATTTATATCTTATTACATAATTTAGCAGAAACTCATAAAATGACTTTTATCATATACAAAACATAAGCCTGAGATCATATGATCTAATACTTTGCTTCTTGCATGAGCGTTCCTTTAAAGAGATACTAACTTTTCAGACAACCTCCGCCCATTTAATAGCCCGATTGCAGGTCTGAAAGTGGTAAGAATACAGGGAGGAGTATGTGAAGGCAGCCCCTCCCCAACAGCTAAGGAAGCTAGAGTTGCTAGATAAGCTGAATACCTAACAACAAGCAGTGGATTCCAGAGGAGCTGCACTTTAGCCTTTATTTACAGTGGTAACCCCCCCTCCCAAAAAAAATAATGAAAGTATATTACAAGATTGATGAGACACACATAGGCTATTAGATGAGCATAAGCGGTCTGAAAAGTTAGAAGAAGTTGTCCACAGATTGTAGTCCTTCAACTAGTAAACCCGAAATTACATTGGCTCATACACTTTGATATTAAATAACGAATATTCTTACAGTAGAGCTGAGCTATTTGGCTCTATGGGAACGGATACACCTGCAAACTACCCATTTATGAAGCAGTGATAAGAAAGATTACTTCCACTTTCTAATTATTAACCGAAGACTGATTGCCTTTTAGGCTGACTGTACATTGGACTCTGAAGTCTGGCCTCCTGTTCATGTTGACAGACAGTGACTACTTTTCTGACAAAGGATGACATTGCAGATCTTAGGAGGACATTTAATTGCTTACTCATCCTACAGGTATTGGGCATGTAATGTTGCAATTTATTGTATCTTGTAACTAGTAGAAATAAGGATTTACGCATGACATGACATGGCATAAGGATGAAAAAGGTGTACATATTCAATATGGTATTGCTTGTAAGAGAGGCTCCTGAATAAGGCAGATTTAGTGAAAACATCTGGCACAACTCTACATTGTAGTCCTTAACCAGGATTGGGGATCGCAAATGTTCCCACCAATGTTCCCTACGTTGACATGACTGTAGGCTATACAACCTGACCTACTGTGCCCCTGTGTGGGTCTTTAAGGGGTCCTGCCTATAAGTCACTCGCGAGGGTGCACCAGTCACTTTGAAACAAACCATTTCTCAGCAGCCCATTGAGCACAATGTAAGAAACAGAGAACAGGCAAATACAAGGGGGCAAATCAAGTCAAACATGATAAGGTTGGTAAGGGCTACCCCACTTACATGCTGAGTAAAGTTGACCATTTTCAGCAGGACTGCATGACTATCTACCTCTACCCTGATGACAGAAGAAAGAAAGATTGAGTCTGTTGGATTCCAACATGCCTATCTTTTGTTCCTATGGAAGCTAAGCCACAGATTGCTTTGGCAGAGACTAATCCTCTTCTCCATATTGCAATAAACATACATGCTCTGACAAGCGAGTGTCATCTTGATCATTTTAGCATCTTGGTTTGGTTTAGATTGGTTTGGGCTATATTCATTATGGGGCCTGATCTGGGGTTTCTTGTAAAAGGGTTTTCTGAGTTAATTTTTCATATAGTTTTGGGCCCCATGTGTCCAAAACTATATAAAGTTAATATACTCATCATAGTGCTGGTGTGCTACTTCAGCGGTGCGGCACCATGGCATCTGACAGGTGACGTCACTGGGTCTTCTGGTCTGATGATATTCCGTAAACCTGTCATGGGTTTGTAATGTAGAAGCTCCCAGCAGGTTTATGGGGCATTACTGATAATGTGCCTGTTGAGTCTCCTATTGGCTGCAGGCGTCATGTGGGTTAACAACCCATGTGACCACTGCGAACCAAGTAAAGAAGGCACTGAAGGATAGAAGCAGTGGTAGGGGAGCAGTATGGTGGCAGGAAGGTAGGTATTTTTTTTTAGATGTGACTCATCCCCCCACTGTCACCAATGCTCAGTAACTTGGCAACCCCCCTTAACTGTGGGGTTTGATCTGGCCTGGGGTGTCTATTAATTATGGGATCTAATGTCTGTTTTAATTATAGAACACAATGTAATGGTTTCAGCAGCACAGACCTGACAGCTGTATCCAGCGAGGTGGGTCACAAATGCAAAGCCAGAGAGGAGCTCAAATCCTGGATCCAAATCAGTCCAGTTAATAATGAAAGGCTGGCAGCATAAATAGTGCAAAAAACTTCAATTGATGTGCTTTATTCCTCCATGACACAAAAAGGCAGCAACGTTTCGACTCAATTAAAAGTCTTTGTTTAAATTATAGAGTCAGTTCTGGGGTCTCTATTATTTTTGGAGTTAGATAAGGGGTCTTTATTAATTATGGGGTTTGATCTCGGAGTTTGTATTAATTATGAGGTCTGATCTGGGTGCCAGAGCAAAATCTGCAAGAGGACCCTCCAGCTACCATATGTCATTTAGAATACTTGTATTTTATTTTGTGACAGAGGGGCATTTGGGCCCCATCCAGGACCCGGGTGCAACCGCTACATCTGCACCCATTATAGCTATGCCCTGGGCCAAAGTTGTTTCAGTAGCAAATTATTCGGAAGAAATTGCCAGGATGGTCTGGGCCAAATGGAGTAGAAAAGTAAAGTGAGTCACAAAATTAAGTATTTACTCTGCCTGTATTTAAAATGTTTTTTTAATCTGCTTCATTAGAGCTTAGGTGATTTTTAATTCCACGGGTTGCGGTGTGGAGATGCCATTTGCTTAACCTGCCTAGGGTGCCAAATCATGTTCTCCCAGCCCTGGTCCATGGGCTGCAAGGATAATCCTGGTTGTGTGTCCATTTCCTCTGTTGCCCCCGTTTTAAATTGCATTGTAGGCTCCATTCTACATCTAGGAGTTTACACTTGATTGGAATGACTGACTTCAGATTGAAAGAGAAAGAGGTCTTTATGGGCTTAATGAGAAATTAAGTCAATTCCAAAAAATGACACTCACAGGCACAGGATACAAAAAACACTTAATTCCAGGAGCTTTCCTATGACACTCTCCAGGACAATCTCCGCAGTTATGAAAATGGTTAACATTTAACTACTATAGTCCAATAGGACTCCGATGACCTACGATGTCCCTTCAGCACTGTGGAGAGTACAGGGGGTGGCAGGGACTTTTACCCTGCTGAATCACTGTGTGATAACAGAGTGCTGGCATAAACCATGAGGAATATATAGACAATTAATAATTTAGAGGCTCGTTATTGCGCTCAGTGGACTCCGCGGGCAGCAGGGGCTCCTCTCCCACCGTGAAAAATGTCCAAGGCTTTGGATGAGTACTGCGGCTCTGTGTTCTGGGTAAGTTTGCTTCTACTTTGTACTTGTTAGGATTGTTGGGTAGATAGTAGATATGTGGTTCTCTTATACAGACAGATGTTTGTAACAAATCTGCAAATATGTAAGAAGATATGACTGAAATATCTCTTTATATAAGAAAACATGCTCCGTTCACTGTCAGACACATTTAGTTCCCATTATTTACTTTTCGGATCCCAATCTAATTTCCTTTCTTATACACAAGCTGGAGGACACATGTAATGGAAACTAGTCAATCCATTAATATACTTTTTGGAGTGGGAGCATGGGGCAAGACACCGTGAAAGGGGCTATTCTTTGGCTATGCTTCAGTCCAAAAAAATGTCAAACGACCTCCACCAATAATGGTCTATCATAGCAATGTGCCATCACTTTTTGAGATAGGGAAGCCCCTTTAAACCATAACATGAAGCACAGGTTAGGAGCATTGCAATAGGGGGTGCAGAGGTTGCAGTCGCATCTCTGACCGTTCTGGGTCACTATACATCCAGGCCCTGAGGTGGCATAAGGGTCCTTCAGCATAAGGGTCCTTCTACCTCATTAAAGGATATCTGCATTATAAATGCCACATAATAGGTGGAAGTCGTAGTACAGATTTTGCATTGAGGCTCTAAGGTGCTTCTCGTTACAACACAAGCTCTTAATATAGTTGTTGAGTATGATGAGTACTGTAAAGCTCGTGAAAAAAGTTGGACAGGTCTATAACAGTAAGTTATGATGTTCACTTGATCTTCCTTTTGAAAACATTTTATCATCCTTATTATCAGCGACTTTAGGAATTGGTTATAACTTTTGTTAGTACCACAGAGTTACAAAAATTAGGGATGATTTTGATCAATCTCGAAAAGTTGATTGCCAAAAATAAATTTTTAGTTGCATGGTCTCCTGGCTACAGAATGTTTTCCTACTCTGGTTATATTAATATTTTATAGTTACCATGTACTTTGGAACATCGGTGCCAGTAAACACAAGAACAACCTGAGACCCTAAAACCCATTTCTAAGGTTCTCTCTTTTTAAGGAATATAGCACAAATTTCTTAGAATTTACAGTTTGGTTTGGGAAATGGCATGCCAATCTAAGGGATGGTGGGATCTACGATAGAACTCCTACCTATCTGACCGCTCTTTCAGCGTCTCCTTTGCTGGCTCTACCTCCCCTCCTCTTCCCCTTGCTGTTGGGGTCCCCAAGGGCTCGGTCCTCGGCCCCCTTCTTTTCTCAATCTACACAGCCCCTATTGGACAAACCATCAGTAGATTTGGCCTCCAATACCACCTGTATGCTGACGACACCCAGCTATACACCTCTTCCCGTGACATCTCTGCACCTTTACTCCAAAACATCACCAACTGTCTGTCTGCTGTCTCTAACACCATGTCCTCTCTCTACCTAAAACTAAACCTCTCTAAAACTGACTTACTGGTATTTCCACCCTCCACTAACCGACCTCCTCCTGACATCTCCATCTCAGTGTGTGGCGCCACCATAACTCCTAGAAAACATGCCCGCTGCCTTGGGGTCATATTCGACTCCGATCTCTCCTTTACCCCCTACATCCAATCTCTGGCCCGAACATGTCAGCTGCACCTCAAGAACATTGCAAGAATCCGCTTTTTTCTCACCGTGGACACGTTAAAAACGCTTACTGTTGCCCTCATCCACTCCCGGCTCGATTATTGCAACTCGTTGCTGATCGGCCTCCCCTGCACCAGACTCTACCCTCTCTAATCCATCCTGAATGCGGCAGCCAGGCTCATCTTCCTGTCCAGCCACTACTCGGACGCCTCTGCCCTGTGCCGGTCACTGCACTGGCTGCCCGTTAAATACAGAATTTAATTTAAACTCGCTACCTTCATCCACAAAGCCCTCCACAGTGCAGTGCCCCCCTATATCGCCTCCCTCATCTCAATCCATCAACAAGCCTGGGCTCTCCGCTCTACTAACGAAACCAGACTGAGCACCTCTTTAATTCGAACTTCTCATTTTCGCCTCCAAGACTTCTCCAGAGCAGCACCAGTCCTCTGGAACGCACTACCAAAGGCTACTCAAGCAATCCAGGACTCGCAGAACTTCAGGCGTGCTCTAAAAACGCACCTCTTCAGGGAGGCATACCGAATTCCCTAAACAAACCCCTCTGTACTCCGCCTGATAACATGCTCTCTGCCCTAGTGACTGCAATCCCTGCTAGCCATCATAAACCGCTCCTGCAGTCATACTGTTTCTGCCGTCACACGGCCAAATGTCTGACCATTGTCTATGTGTATAGCATCCCTCACTCTCCACCTCGCCATACGGCGCACATCTCCAGCCCCTTTACCTTCTGTATCACCCCATTACTTGTAGTATGTAAGCTCGTTGGAGCAGGACCCTCACCCCTACTGTTTCCATCAATTGATTACTATGTAACCGTGGTTCTGTAATGTTTGTACTTTTGTCTTTCTGTATCCCCCCTGTCCATGTAAGCGCTGTGGAATATGTTGGCGCTATACAAATAAAGATTATTATTATTATTAGATCTATCAATCTAATGGTGGGGCACCAATGAAGTGTCTGATAGCACTCTAGACTGGAGGGGTCAATGCAGCCTTTTCAATTTAAGGCTAGTTAATGTTCACTGTTGTGGCCACTGATGTTAGATAGATGTCGGCCAAACAACCATTCATCTGCGTTGTATCACTTTGACTGTCCCATTAGTATGGGGTTGCATTGGCTGACCATGCACACATGTCATTTCTATAAAAATGGTCAGCAGCGTGACAGAAAGGAGGGCAACAGGCCAAGTCTTACACATCTCTTGACTTGCCATGAACATTGTATTATTGCAAGTCAAGAGCTTGCCATGATACAAAGTTCATGGCAAGCTGTCCTGCCAAGGGTCTACCGTTTAAGTACCTGCCAAGAGTCCTCCGTTTTCATTGTCTTTCATGGATTTTAATGTGTATGTAAGACCTGGTTTTCTTCAAACATAGATGAGGTTATTTTAGGTTTAGGACAATATTGGCTAGATTGGTGGTATGGCCTAATTATTGTAACATGTAATATTAAAGTAACCCTAAATTCTGGTTTCATGACCGGAACTGAGTATTATATTACTTGCTGTTGGTCCTCCGTGCCAGTTTCCCACCATGCAACCAGTTTTGGGTCTTTTAAGATGACCGCCGTAAACTTCTGACTACCTATTCCACGCTGTAGATTGGTAGTGTTTTAGACTACCGATGCACTATATCTGCTCTCTGATTGGCCAGTGCTATTTACATGATCAGAGCTGCCCAATCAGAGAGCAGCTCTAAGTGCCTCAGACTATCGATGTACAGCGTGCATTCGGTAGTTAGAAGATTGTGACGGGCATCTTGAATGATGAAAACGGGGCTGAAAACTGGCGGATCTGATAGACAACGGCGCACAGGACTAATGGCAGATAATATAACCAACCCATCCAGAGCTAGGACAAAATTTTGGCCTGGGATTTGAAGATTGCTTTATGTGTCTGGTGTGTGGTCAGTATTCAAATGTGGATAATGTCAATAAAGATATAAAAAAAAGGGATTCTGTGGAACTTCTACTATTGATGACCTATCCTCTAGATAGGTCAACAATAGTTAGTCTCTGATCCCCGTAGTTCAGCTGATCTCTGGGCCTGCGCTGGAAGCAGATAGCACCGTGAATATTGCAGCTGCCCAATTTTGTAAGACAGGCACAGCTCCCATTGAATTCAATAGAATTTGTGCCTCTTGTACCAAACTGGACCATTGCAATTCCGACAGAGCTATCTGCTTCCAGTTCTGTCTGCACTGACAGTGAGGCCGGGGATCAGTTGATCGGTGGGGTCTTAAGCGGTGGACTCCCACCTGTCAACTATTGATGACCTAACTTGAGGGTTGGTCACCAATATTAAAAGTCCTGTAGAACCTCTTAAGATTATCAAGTCGTTCTTGATCCACTTTGTTCCACAAAGCTCTGATTGTCTTATTCTCTTCGCAGAACTCCTCTCTACTGGAAAGACCTGATCCAGATTTGCCAATATGTTTTGAACAGACTGTTCTGGTTTGGATCCCTCTTGGCTTCTTTTGGCTTTGTGCTCCTTGGCAGCTCATTAACTTCTGTAAATCACACAAAGTGAGATCCCCCACCACTAAGATTTATCTAACCAAGCAGGTGAGTCACCCAGACATTAATATCCTGAATAAAGTATGTTTTGCCTGTCGTTGAGAGCATTAAAGGGGGTGTCCAGGATTAGAAAAAGTGGTCTGCTTTTTTCCAGAAACAGCTCCACCTTTGTCCCTAGGATTTATCTGGTATTGCACTACTCAATTACAATAGCAGACATAATGCGAATGAAATGTGATGCTAATCCTCAAGAACCCCTTTAAACTTCTACTATTCCTACTAGTAAGCAATAGTTTGGAACAACAATTGTGGTCTGTACTATTCAGCTTTCTCCGCGTGTGGAGGTATTCCATCTTGAGATCAACCTGGATATTGGAACTCACACTTGATCCTCCAGGTCCAAATAGACATTATCTCCAGTGAAAGGGGATCCTGTGGATGTAAATACCTGATTGCTGAAAGGGGTCAGAGGAGGATGTCCAGAATCATTCTGATGAACAGGCACTGCACAGTCAAACAAAAATGCAGCTGATTATAACCCTTGCGCTCCAACCAACATGTTCAAATGCACAACTCACCGTTCCTTATCACAGATGGGCTATAACAGCAGATGACCGGTTCCAACACCATTTGGTTTAAAAAGAAAAACAGAAAGTCAAGACTCCAGAGGGCAAAAGAGTGCAAAAATTGTATCACTGAGCAGTGGGAAAATGCCACCCGCTCAGATGAATGCAGATTTCTGTTGCACCGTTCTGATGGGAGGTCAGAATTTGGCACAAAATAATTGTGGAAAAAAAATAATTACCCTCTAAATATTAACCCTTTGCAATTCAATTTTGAATTCAGGGTTTCCTAGGCGGCTTTCTCTTTCTGACATTTTACAATGGGGGGTGTGTGTGCACGGACAACCTGCAAGCCTCCAAAGTAAAGTGCGTCACATACGAGAAAGTAAGTCCGACGTAACAGGTCAATAAAATCTCTTCTTTATTAGTAATCCATTAAGAGCTCCGCCAGATCAGCAGCAGATCCCGCCGCACACACCTTGCATGCCTAGAACAGTTCTTCATTGTAGCATAACTTTTACATTCATACACATTTAGAAACAGGGGGAGCAACAAGGAGGAATCCCTTAATGACACGGCCTATTTTGGCCAATTTTTTAGGAATTTTCATCTCCACTTTTCAGAAGCCATAACTTCCTTCTTTTTCCATCAACATGCCGGTATGAGGGCTTGTTTTTTTTGCATGGCAAATTGTAGTTTTTATTGGTACCATTTGTGTCCAGATAATGTATTGTAAAATTTTAGAATTTTTTTTTGAGGGCAGCGAGAGAAAACAATAATAATAATCTTTATTTGTATAGCGCCAACATATTCTGCAGCGCTTACATAGACGGGGGATACAGAAAGACAAAATACAAACATTACAGAACCGCGGTTACATAGTAATCAATTGATGGAAACAATAGGAGTGAGGGTCCTGCTCCAACGAGCTTACATACTACGAATAGTGGGGTGATACAGAAGGTAAAGGGGCTGGAGATGTGCGCGGTATGGAGAGGTGGAGAGTGAGGGATGCTATACACAAAGACAATGGTCAGACATTTAGCTGTGTGATGGCAGAATCGGTATGACTACAGGAGCGGTTTATGATGGCTAGCAGGGATTGCAGTCAGTAGGTCAGGGAGCATGTTATCAGACGGAGTACAGAGGGGTTTGTTTAGGGAATGCGGTATACCTCCCTGAAGAGGTGCGTTTTTAGAGCACGCCTGAAGTTCTGCGAGTCCTGGATTGCCCGGGTAGCCTTTGGTAGTGCATTCCAGAGGACTGGTGCTGCTCTGGAGAAGTCTTGGAGGCGGGAATGAGAGGTTCGAATTAAAAGGGGGCTCAGTCTGGTTTCGTAGGGTAGAGCGGAGAGTCCGGGCTGGGTGATGGATTGAGATGAGGGAGGCAATATAGGGGGGTGCTGCGCTGTGGAGGGCTTTGTGGATGAGGGTAGTGAGTTTAAATTGAATTCTGTATTTAACGGGCAGCCAGTGCAGTGACTGGCACAGGGCAGAGGCGTCCGAGTAGCGGCTGGACAGGAAGATGAGCCTGGCTGCCGCAATTAGGATGGATTGGAGAGGGTAGAGTCTGGTTCAGGGAAGTCTGATCAGCAACGAGTTGCAATAATCGAGCCGGGAGTGGATGAGGGCAACAGTAAGCGTTTTTAGCGTGTCTACAGTGAGAAAAGAGCGGATTCTTGCGATGTTCTTGGGGTGCAGCTGACATGTTCGGGCGAGAGATTGGATGTAGGGGGTAAATGATAGATCAGAGTCGAATATGACCCGAAGGCAGCGGGCATGTTGTCTAGGAGTTATGGTGGCGCCACATACTGAGATGGAGATGTCAGGATGAGGTCGGTTAGTGGAGGGTGGAAACACCAGTAGGTCAGTTTTAGAGAGGTTTAGTTTTAGGTAGAGAGAGGACATAGTGTTAGAGACAGCAGACAGACAGTCAGTGATGTTTTGGAGGAAAGGTGCAGAGATGTCACGGGAAGAGGTGTATAACTGGGTGTCATCAGCACAGAGGTGGTATTGGAGGCCAAATCTCCTGATGGTTTGGCCAATAGGGGCTGTGTAGATAGAGAAAAGGAGGGGGGCCGAGCCCTGGGGGACCCCAGCAGCAGGGGGAAGAGGTGGGGAGGTAGAGCCAGCAAAGGAGACGCTGAAAGAGCGGTCAGATAGGTAGGAAGAGAACCAGGAGACACATCAGTTCTGTCTTTTTTTAAAAAAAGCGTTAATCATGCAGCATAAATGACATAATACATTTTTTTCTGCGGGCTGGACAATTGCAACGATACCAAAAATAGGCCTGTCCTCTCCCATTGCTGGCTGCAGACAAGGAGCGGGAGCTTAGCTCCACACCCTTCCATTGCAAACAGCCGGAGGGGAGGAGAGAGGGAAGGGAGAAGACAGCTCAGATGGTAGCGTATATAGTCGTGAAAACAGCGGTCATTATACGCTCCTGTAAATAAGCCCTAATCCTGATTGTGATGATGATGAGCAGACTGTTGAGCAGTTTTCTCTACAGAAGAAGTGTCAGACTGTTAGGCCTAGTGGTCAGTGTGTGAACTGCAGGATTTTAGAATTTTTTTTTAAACATATGTACTTTTTAAAATATATATAATATAAAAAACTTGAAACAATAGGTCATAGGTCATTATTCTGATGACACTCGGTGTGCTTATCTGCAGTCTTATGGAAGAGCACAAACAGTATAATGTTTGGTTCAGCTTTGGCACCCTTTGTGTTCAGTGACCTTGAAAAAGAGGATGTTTAGGAGCTGTGTTATTGGATGTTCTCTACTAATCTGTGTCGAGGTCACGCTCCTTGTTAATGACCAAACCAGAGAGCAGTCCGCACGCTGCAAGTCTTTATTGTGTATGTCTGAACTGTGGATATGTATATATGTATAGGATGACATACAGGTAATACATGTATACAGACACTTATGCAAAAGTTTGTTAAATTTTCATGTTCCGTTAATTTTTTTTACATGAAATGAAGTCAAAGGGGTTGTCTGAGCTTAGTTCAGAAACAGCGCCACTCCTCTGTATAGGTTGTGCTTGGTACTGCAATTTAGTCCCATTTTAGTGAATTCTTTGCATGGTTCCTCTTTTTCAGATCCTGACTTTCTTACTTTTATGTGTATCGATTGCTGGAATAGGCATCACAATAGCAGAACATGTGGAAGGACAATCGAGCACCAACTCGAACAAAATGCTTCCTACCGTCCTCTATGTTAATGCCCCACTCCACGCTGTTACATGGGTAAGAACTGCATGCATGTTCTCTTCTTAACTTCAAGTGAAATACTAGAACAGTTTCCAGTCTTTAATTTAAACAATATATATTTTTAAGACTCCTTGGATTTTTTTTCTTCGCCATGCTTTGCACTGCAGCACTGCCTGTTCAGATTAGCCGTTGTGTTTTCACAGGTTTATACAAAGAATTAAAACATCTTCTTGTCCACCTACTGCAGATCTTAGTGTTAATAATCCACCACAGCAGAAGGTACTGTGCCCGGAAAGACACTGGAGCGCTCTTCATCTTCTGGACTCTCTCCGTTGTTTGTGGGATATTTCCATTTCAGTCTCTAATCCGGATTGCGCTGAATGTAAGTAAGCCAACTCAAATGTATGTATATTGACCTCCTCTTTGGGAAGATTCCTCCCTCCCAAGAAGACCATTATTTCATTGCAGTCAGGTGTTCCCCTCATAGAGGCTTCACCATCTCATAATGCACATGATGAAGGCTTCTAGGATTAGCATTTGTCTCTGACCCCAAGAATCTCCATAAAAGTCACCCATATGGGTCTTCATTTTCTTCGCAGGGAGATATTCCGGACTACCCCCGATTTTGCTTGTTTTTCATCTCATTCGGTCTTCAGGTTATCATTCTGATCATCTCTTCCATCTCAGAAACCAATGATCTTTCAAAGAAGGTAAGAATAGCAAATTGGTTATTGATGATGTTGACCGTGGCCAGGCTTAGCTATGTGCAACCCATGTGGTCATACAGGGTGCCAGCCACTAGCTTGTAGGGAGGCGCAAAGCAGATATAGGCCGAGAGCATTCTCACGTTTTAGGTCCACCCTGCCAGATGATCTCCTGCCTCCATGTGGCAGCGTCTTGTGGAGCCACAGGAATTATACTCCTCCTGGCTTTGTTCCTCCCCTGTGATGTTCCTACTCAATGCTGTCAGCCAGTAGGAGCCTCCGCAACACAATCACTTAGTTCTGCTACTGTCTTGTTGTAACAAGTTTGGTTCTGGTGATGTATTTTTGTGTTGAGCTTGTTTTGGGGGCTGTATTTATGTAGTGAGCTTGGTTCTGATGCTGTATTTATGTAATGAGCTTGGTTCTGGTGCTGTATTTATGTAATGAGATTGGTTCTGGTGCTGTATTAATGTTATGAGCTTGGTGTTGTATTTATGTAATAAGCTTGCTTCTGGTGATGTATCTGTTATGAGCTTGGTTCTAGTGCTGTATTTATATGCTGAGGTTGGTTCTGGTGCTGTATTTATGTGTTGAGCTTCTTTCTGGGGCTCTATTCATGTAGTGAGCTTGGCTCTGGTGCTGTATTTATTTAGTGAGCTTGGTTCTGGTTCTGTATTTATGTGTTGAGCTTCTTTCTGAGGCTGTATTCATGTAGTGAGCTTGGTTCTGGTGCTGTATTTATGTAGTGAGCTCAGTTACGGTGCTGTATTTATGTAATGAGCTTGGTTCTGGTGCTGTATTTATGTTATGAGCTTGGTGTTGCATTTATGTAATAAGCTTGGTTCTGGTGATGTATCTGTTATGAGCTTGGTTCTAGTGCTGTATTTTTACGCTGAGGTTGGTTCTGGTGCTGTATTTATGTAATGAGCTTGGTTTTGATGCTGTATTTACATAATAAGCTTGGTTCTGGTGCTGTATTTATTATATGAGCTTGGTGTTGTATTTATGTGATAAACTTGGTTCTAGTGATGTATCTGTTATGAGCTTGGTTCTAGTGCTGTATTTATATGCTGAGATTGGTTGTGGTGCTATATTTATGTGTTGAGCTTCTTTCTGGAGCTGTATTCATGTCGTTAGCTTGGTTCGGGTGCTGTATTTATGTAGTGAGCTTGGTTCTGGTGCTGTATTTATGTAATGAGCTTGGTTCTGGTGCTATATTTATGTTATGAGCTTGGTGTTGCATTTATGTAATAAGCTTGGTTCTGGTGATGTATCTGTTATGAGCTTGGTTCTAGTGCTGTATTTTTATGCTGAGGTTGGTTCTGCTGCTGTATTTATACTATAAGCTTGGTTCTGGTACAGTATTTATTCACTGAGCTATTCTGGTGTGAATATACTGCTATTTTGCTGTTTTCAGTACCAGCAGTCTACAGCAGACTGCCTATTACTGCAGTATAGATTGTTCTTTTCTTACTATTGGAGGAATGTTGATTATGCATATTAATTGGGTGGAGATGGATTATAAGTAGCGCAAACGGAGGAGTTGACCAGGATTATCCACACCCAGTTTGCTTCACCTCCCCCTGACACGACACCAGTGAAAAGTCTTAGGTTGGCCTCACACGGACGTTTTTGCGCTCGTAAAATATACGCATGCAATGCTCAGAGAACAGTCCAATGATGCCAAAGATTTCTGTGTATTGTGTCCTCATAGAAGGCAATGGGAGGTGCACAGATGCGCACTCAATGTGCATGCAAATGCGCAATACGCTACGCAATTGCATGAAAAAAAAAACATCGGAACCTCTTGAGGCTAAATAGCCTTTTAAATTGAAATCAGTAAGTTCTATTTTCTGCGTATCGCGCACGCAAATACGCACACAAATCTGCCCATCTGAAGGAGCCCTAACATGAGTGTATCTGCAGTCCACTTAATGTCCAAGTCTACAATGAACGTGACGCGCACAGACCGTTAATAGTTAATTAGGCTATTCAAATGTACGATTTTTTACATCAATTGTCAGTGAGAAAAAAAAAAATCACACTATATCCTATTCTGGTCCATTTTCACAAGCAAGAGATCCACATGGGCACAGACTAGAGATGAGCGAGTAGTGCCTTAGCCGAGTATCCTCCCACTCGTCTGTAAAGATTCGGCTGCCAGCGCGGGTGACAGGTGAGTTGCGGCGGTGAGCAGGGGGGAGGGAGAGAGAGATCTCCCCTCCGTTCCTCCCCTCTCTCCCCCGCCGCTCCCCGCCCCCCGCCGGCCCCCGAATCTTTAGAGACGAGCGGGAGGATACTCGGCTAAGGCACTACTCGCTCGAGTAGTTAGCCTTGGCGAGTATACTCGCTCATCTCTAGCACAGACCGTTGGGTCCGAGCTCCGCTTACGCTTACATGGAGATTCAGCCTCCCTCCTGTTCTGCCATTGGTCAAGCATGCATGGTCATCGCCATAAGGAGTGGGATGATGAGCAGCTGCAGATACCTCTGACTCTGCTTATCTTCAGTTCAACTAAGGGCTCTTGTATATTAGTTTAAGGGTTTTCGATGTTCTTTCTAATATCTGCATAAGGCTGGATTCAGACGAACGTATATCGGCTGGGTTTTCATGCCGAGCCGATATACGGTGTCCTCATCTGCAGGGGGGGGGATGGAAGAGCCAGGAGCAGGAACTGAGCTCCCGCCCCCTCTCTGCCTCCTCTCCACCCCTCTGCACTATTTGCAATGAAAGGAGGCGGGGCGGGGCTAAATTTCGAGGATTAGCCCCGCCCCACCCCGCCTTTCCTCATTGCAAATAGTGCAGAGGGGCAGAGAGGAGGCAGAGAGGGGGCGGGCGCTCAGAGCACTGCTCCTGGCTCTTCCAGGCTCCCCCTCCTGCAGAGAGAGACGCCGTATATCGGCTGGGCGTGAAAACCCAGCCGATATACGTTCGTCTGAATCCAGCCTTCATGTGCTTTAAATTAAATCAATGCATGATCATTAAAAATTCTTTGCCGTTATCCTCCATAACATCATTGATTCCTCTAAAAAAAAACTATTCATATTTTAGTAGAATTTTTGGCTCGGAATGAATGTTGTTTCTTCTTTTGCTCACTTCCACTATATATTTATATGACTTTCAGAATCCTGAATTAACAGCATCTTTTCTGAGCAGAATTACCTTCAGCTGGTACGACAGGTAGGTCTTCTGCACACGTGTCTTGCATGATTTATCCAGTCCTGCTTCCATTAGGTTAACTTCATACAGGCAAGCGCAATACAGAGCAGTGAATCCCGCCGCCATATCGCGCTCCTCACCATGTGAGAACTAAAGACAGAAATAGCGCTGTTTCTTGAGAAAATAAAGAGTCTTTTTAGTCTCATAAACCCCTTTAAAAGATATATATATATACAGGTTTGGAACCAATTGATCACTCCGATACTCATAAATTAGAAAATTAAACAACTCTGTACGTACTCTGTTTTTTGTATACAGCTCCCACACAGACATCTGCCTCTCCGTGGCTACAGACTACAAACAAACCCTGAATGTAGTCTGATCCTGCAGCCATGTATTATTTCCCTTCACCTTCCTACTTCCTTGCATAAAATGATTGCAAAAGTTTACACACCCTTTAATTCATGCTTCCCTACTCTCCAGTAACACGTTTTTTTTGTTGTTTTTTGTTTTCAGCATTGTCTTTAAAGGATACAAGAGACCTTTAGTCATGGAAGATCTCTGGGAATTGAACAAAGAAGATCAGACTAAAAACATCTATGAAGGCTTTGAGAAAATAATGAAGGTGGAAGTGGCAAAGTCAAGGAAAAAGCTGGAGAAACGCAGAAATAAGAGAAAACAGAAGGGCGGCGACATTGAAATGAATGGGTTGAGCAAAGCACAAAGTCAGGATGTACTGGTTGAGGTAAATACTTCTTTTTCTCATGTTAGGATGTACTTCCTGTGTGGTATTGCAGCTCAGTTCCACTGAAGTGAATATAACTGAGCTGCAATACCATATACAACCTGTGGACAGGTGTGGCACTATTTTCATAAGAAAGTAGCCATGTTTTCCTAATCCTGGATGACCCCTTAATGCCTCATTTCCTGCTTTATTATCTGAATTCTCTTCTTCGTTCCTTACTAGGAAGGAAAGAAGAAAAAGAAGAAGGAAGAGTCTATATCTGGAACATCTAAAGACTACCCCAAGTCCTGGCTAATTAAGACCCTGATGAAGATGTTCTCTAATATCCTCCTACATTCAGCTTTCTTTAAACTTATCCATGACCTCCTGGTGTTCGTCAGCCCTCAGATCTTGAAGTAAGATTTGTTTTTGCCTATTATCTCAGTCTTTAGAGTAGGGTTTGTTGACAGATTACCATAAACAGCATATAAATAGTGATGCAGAGGGTGTGGATCCACCGTGTCAATGACCAATCTGACTTTGGGCTACTCCTGAGGGTTCCACCAAGAGGTTCCACCCGTTTACACCTCTCTGGCCTTTGCTGCAGAGCACCTAAAACTTTACCCCAGGTGAAGTCTCGGTGTAGTGGCAGCCGACACAGGTCAGAGGCATTGTAGCACAGTACCGGAGTGACAGGCTAAGACCAGACTATTATATAGGCCAAGGTTAGGACAGGTGGAGTTCATGAAAAAAAAAGAGACGGGCAGAGGATCAGTTCATGGCAGGCAACAATCAGGCAAATCGTAGTCAAGGAACAAGCTGAGGTCAGTACAGAAGAAGATGGGAAAGCTGGGTACATAGGCACAGGTCAAAACCAGGAGTAAGTCATGAAACAACAGCACTTTTGCAGAATGGAACCTATTTCTCAGGCACCCTCCATTGGGTGAGGGTGCCTTAAATAACTCCTAAGACACTTTGAGTGGTTGAGAGAAGGAAAGCTGGTCAGGAAAGTGTAGGGTGTACATGAACAGCCTATGCACCCCTTAAAGGGCAAGTGCATGCACCTTACATGCGTCACTCCACGACTGGCAGGCAGGATGAGTGAGGGCAGGCACTTCCAGTTGTGGTTAGTAGCCAAGACTTAACCTACAACATCCTGTCAAGTGTCGTGCTTTAGCCATACACTTTGTATAACTGTTGAATGAATGCTTGTTTGGCCAACAGTCATTCCTCTTCCCCATACACATGTATTCTTAGACCGGCTGCGTGTGCTTGTGTTCTCAACAAGAGAGGGGAATAAGCCGCTATCAGATACTTCTGGTAACGATTTATCTCCTGTGAGACGAAAGAATTTGGCAACTTGAAGCACAAGGTATGAAGTGGAATATACAGCTCCAACCACTGTGTAGTGGCCGACACTGGTAATTGCAAGTACAGCTGTCTTTTAATGGAAGCTGCGCCTACAATTATCAGCGCCAGACACTACACAGGGGTCGGAGCGACCTGCTTCCACTTTATCCCTGCGTGTTTTGTCATTGACTGCAGATGCCTAAACAGGTGATCGTCTGGGGTCCCGGGCAGTAGACCCCAGCTGATCAACTGTTGATCACCTATCGTTAGGATAGGTCATCAGTAAAAATAACCTTTATGTTATAAATGTAATGTTTCTTGTTGATTACTTGCAGAGCGATGGTCAGATTCACATCCGACCCTAATGAGTATCAGTGGAAGGGATTTATGTACGCCGTCTTACTGATTGTAACAGCTTTAATTCAGTCGTTGTGCCTGCAGCAATATTTCCAGGGCTGCTTCGTTTTGGGAATGAGAGTCCGTACAGTACTAACTGCTGCCGTGTACAAAAAGGTGAGTTTACACAGCGAATGGTCTACATGGGTGGTAGAAGTATCGTGATGTCACCTCAGTGATTTCCCATTGGATACAAATTTTGTGAGTGTTTGTCTCTGAAAAGTCTGACTTGGGTGGTTTTCTCACAAAGCCATCTACATCTGTTTCCTAGAGGGACACATTGTGTTGTGGTCATGGTAATCCCATGCACAATCTTCTCTGTCCTTCTTCATGAATTACAATATTCATCCTGTACTGTATTGTCCTAGTAGTTGCCTTTTATGCCTACACCTCATCCTGACCCATTGATTGTGTTCTTTAACATATTTTCACTTCAGCCGTGGTTTTGCACAAAAGTCCAACAAATTACCTTGAATTATGCACCGATCAGCCACAGCATTTAAACCTAATATGGTGTGGGACCCCCTCATGTCCCCCCAAAAAGCTCTGACCTATCGAGTGGACCATGGACTCCACCCAACTTCTGAAGGTGTCCTGTGGCATCTGGCACAAGACATCAGTGTTAGATGCTATAAATTGTGAAGTGCGGCCTTCATGGATTGGACTGGGTCTTCCAGAACAACCAACAGATGCTCAATCAAGGCATCCCTTTGAACTCTTCATCAGTTCCTCACAGCATTCTTAGACAGGTTTTCCAGTATCACAGAATCCTAGAATGGTAGAGTTGGAAGGGGCCTCCAGGGTCATCAGGTCCAACCCCCTGCTCAGTGCAGGATCACTAAATGATTCCAGACAGATATTTGTCCAGCCTTTGTTTGAACACTTCCATTGAAGGAGAACTTACCACCTCTCGCGGCAACCTGTTCCACTCATTGATCACCCTCACTGTCAGAAAGTTTTTTCTAATATCTAATCTGTGTCTCCTCCTTTTCAGTTTCATCCCATTGTTTCTAGTCTTTCCTTGTACAAATGAGAATAGGGCTGATCCCTCTGCTCTGTGACAACGCTTCAGATATTTGTAGACGGCTATTAAGTCTCCTCTCAGCCTTCTTTTTTGCAAGCTAAACATTCCCAGATCCTTTAACCGTTCCTCATAGGACATGATTTGCAGACCGCCAACCATCTTGTTAACTCTTCTCTGAACTTGCTCCAGTTTGTCTATGTCCTTTAAATCGGGGGGCCCAGAACTGAACACAGTATTCCAGATGAGGTCTGACTAAGTATGGCCGGGCACATTATTCTGTTGGAATACCGATGCCATGAAAGGGGGTACTTGTCTGTACAGTGTTAAGTAGGTGGTACATTTCACATCCACATGAATGCCAGGACCCAAGCACCCAGCAGAACATTGCCCAGAGCATCACACAACAGCTTGTCTTCTCCCATAGGACATCCTGATGCCATCTCTTTCCCAGGTAAGTGAAGCACACACCCAGCCATCCACATGATGTAAAAGAAAGTGTGATTCACCAGACCAGGCCACCTTCTTCCATTGCTCCATGCTCCAGTTCTGAGGTTCACGTTCCCATGCAGGTGCTTTAGATGGTAGTCAGATGTCAGTGCGGGCTCGATGGCTATGCAGCACCATACACAGCAATGTCCTTTGTTCTACACTAGTTCTTCTGTGGGATCGGAGCAGATGACCAGCCTTCTCTCTCCACATATATCAATGAGCTATAGGTGCCCATGACTTTGTTGCCAGTTTACTGATTGTCCTTCCTTGGACCACTTTTGGTAGCAATTAACTACAATATACTGGGAACACCACAGAAGACCTGCCGTTTGGGAGATGCTCTGACCAAGTCGGACTAGCCTTCACAATTTTGCCCTTGTCACTCAGATCTTTCCACTTGCCCAATTTTCAACTTCTAGAACTGACTGATTACTTGCAGCCTGATACGTCCCACCCTGACAGGCACCATTGTCACAGACGAGCAATATTACTTATGTCACTTGTCAGTGGTGTTAATGTTATGAATGATAAGGTGGGTCCCTCTCATATCAAGTCTAGATTTTGGATTTAGTCACTTTGGTGCTGAATCAGGAGGATCAGGTTGACCAAATTTATAGAAAGGTTGCTCTTGGAATAGATCTGTCTAGGACTTACCAGAAAGTTGGAAGCCATAGTTTCAACCTCTACTTACAGTTTTCTTTATCCCTTTAGGCGCTAACTGTCTCAAATGCCATCAGGAAGGAGTCAACAGTGGGAGAAACTGTAAACCTGATGTCCGCAGATGCACAGAAATTCATGGATCTCACCAACTTCATTCATCTCATCTGGTCATCACCGCTGCAGATCGCTGTTTCTGTGGTCTTCCTGTGGACAGAGCTGGGACCATCAGTTCTAGCAGGATTTGGAGTTATGATCCTTCTGATACCAATTAATGCTCTTCTGGCTACTAAATCAAAGACATTCCAGGTGAGACTTTTGGTTGCTGCCAGTCTAAAGAAATGGTGTAAGATCTGTTGGATGTGTACCAATTGCAAAAAATGGCTTGATGTAGTCTATTGCTAATGTTGCTGCAGCTATGGTAGACATTCCCACTCACTCTTGGTATGATCAGGAGACGCTTGAAAAAAAGAGGAGGGCTCCCAAAATTTCAGGAAAGTATGTTTTTTTCTTCACGTTTGTCCAACATTTATTGGTGGCAGCAAGGACTTTAGTTTATCCAGAGTTCAGTATAGCATGTGCGCATGCACCAATATACCACCAGTGATACTTCAGACAAGAGAAGGAGCACTGTGGTTGGCACTTTTACCCCTAAGGATATCATAGCTGCAGTGAAAAAGTATGAAATAACAGAAAAAGAAATACAATGTGAACGACCCCCAGAGGTCTTATATGACGTCATGGGGATATAGATGGTAGAAAAAAATAGTTGCAAAAATAAGTAAAAAAAATAATTTACAGAATAAAATAAAAAAACAAAAGTAAATGACCTACCACCGATGCCAACGAAAACCATCGCCATATTTGCCCTGTTATCCAAAACAATGCAAATTATATATTAGTTAACACTTTAAATGGAGCACTGTGGCTAACACTAGTTTGGGGGGTGTTATGTATTTCTATGTTATAGGAGCACTGAGGCTGTAACTGTTATGAGGGTACTGTGGTTGCTATTTTTATGGGAGCACTGTGAGTGTCTGTTATAAGGGCAACATGGCTGTCTCTCCGTCAGGGGGAGACCATGGTGTCACTAGTATAGGACCACTGTCTCCATCACTGGTATGGGATGGGGACGCTATAACCAGCACCCTTATTTGTTCAAGGGCTGTAGGTTGAACATTTTCTCTGTGAATTTCCCAAGTAGACAAATATGGGGGTCTGTGCGTATTCATACAGAGGGGCACCAGTTGTAGGGGCTGCGGTACATACACATGAAGTCCATATCTGCTCTTATGTTTTGCAGATGAAAAATATGAAAAACAAAGATAAACGGCTGAAAATAATGAATGAAATTCTCAGCGGCATAAAGGTGAGTATTATGATTACTCGGTTAGTATTATACACTCATTGTCAAAAAACATCAAGCCCCTAGAAGTTGTCGTTTAGCCGCAAAACTCGGCATGCAGTTACATCTTAGGCTGGATTTACGTGGGCATTGAAAGGCATGTATTTTCACATTTTCGTTCACACTTGCGAATACGAATTGCGTATTCTGCAAGTGGAAGAAAAATCGCAGCATGCTCTGTTTTGCCCCGGAATCCACACGTATGGCCTCCATTGAAGTCAATAGAGGCTGTCTGACTCACAGCCCATACACAATTAACATTGCCTATGGGCTGTGGGTACCCTGCTGGTGAGCCACCGCGGTCATTCGCAATAGAGTAGAAACAGATACACAGGATTAACGGCCGGGCTCACAGACGGAATCCACTGCGGGCCTCTCACATGCGGAATCCAGTCCACCCTTGTGATAGATTGATAGATAGATAGATAGATAGATAGATAGATAGACATATACACACACATACACACACACATACATACACTTATACACACGCATACACACTCACATATACGACGTCCAGCAGAAGGCAGGGGCAGCATGATAATGACATCATCACTGTGCTCAACCCCCTGCCGGCCTGCGTGGCTGCCTCCCTCCTCCTCCCCCCTGCTCTTCTCAGCTTCCTCTCAGGCTGGCAGCACTGCCTGCCCTGTGATCGGTGCGGTGCTGTAGACAGAGCGGCCAACTGATAATGCACTGAATGTGCATATGTATATGGCGGCGGGTGGCCTCTGGGCTTCTTCAGCGCAGAGGCCGGGTCGCCACTGTGACCCCAGCGACCCCTGACGGTATGCCTATGATGCCCATCCGTATCACATCTTGTATGCAAGCTAGAGGCGACACAACAGGCTACTAGAGCCTCCGTGCCCACCCATATCACATCTTGTATTCAAGCTAGAGGTGGCCCACAAGGGTACTAGATCCTCCCTTCGGCCGGGCTCATATTAATATGTCGGACTGCGCATGCTGAAGGCCCGTTGTGGATTCTGGCTGTGAGCAACCCTGCCTTCCTGAATTTTCCTGTATTGTGGATGACCGCGGTGGCTCACTATCAGTCATGTGCAGTGCAGTATTTTTTTTAAAGGTTTTTAATTTCCCGTGTCTTCGCTAATCAATGACGCAGGTACCCGCAGCCCATAAGCAACTTTGACTTCAATGAAGGCCGTCCGCAGCAAAATAGAGCATGCTGCGATTTTTCCTCTGCTCACAGAATACACAAATTGTATCCGCAAGTATGAGTGAAAAAGCAATTTTAGATGACTTTCAATGCAGGCGTTTTACTGCGGGTCCTACACGCGGACGCCAATCATGGATTTTGCAAGAGGAACCTGCCCGTGTGAGACCAGCCTTCGAGGGGGAGAGTGTTTGTGACCATGTGTGTGCGTAGCAGTTATCATTCCGCCCTGTATTTGCACTCCTCCATCACGGCTGTGTTACTTCATGTGCTTTGTTCTAGATCTTGAAGTTGTACGCCTGGGAAACTTCATTTGAGAACCAGGTGCAGGAAATTCGTGAGAAGGAGTTGAAGAACATGTTACATTTCGCTTATCTATTCTCCGTGTCGCTGTTCGTATTCACCTGCGCCCCATTCCTGGTAAAAGCCGGTCACTTTCTCATCACGTATCCTGTGTTATAGTCATGAGTTGCCACTTTTATACTTACACGTGTATTTATTTGCAGGTGTCGGTTGCAAGTTTTGCTGTCTATGTTGTGACTGATCCAGACAATGTGCTGACTGCAGAGAAAGCCTTTACATCCATCTCTCTGTTTAACATCCTCCGCTTCCCCCTCGCCATGTTGCCCATGCTTATATCTAACATGGTGCAGGTAAGCTATAGGGTTCCTATATACTCTGCATGGCCACTTTATTACAGGTACCCATCTAGTAGCACGTTGGACCCCCTTTGGCCTGCAACAATTTGTTCTGGCGTCCATTCACAGGTATTAGAGGAACCAGGGTACATCAAGAAAAACCTTCCCCTTACTATTACTCCACCAACCTGACAGGAAGAGGTCATTGATTTATGCCAAATTCTGACCTCCCACCAGCACAGTACAACAGGAATCTGGATTCATCTGACCAGGCAATGTTTTTCCACTGCTCGGTCATCCAATTTTTGCACTTTTTTTCCTACTGCAGTCTTGCCTTTGTTATAGCCCATCTGTACTAAGAAGTGACGAGTTGTGCCTTTGGGCATGTTAGTTGCTTAACTGTGCAGCGCCTGTATGTCAGAACAATTCTTGACATCCTCCTCTGACCGTTTTTGGTGCCGAGTTGTTTCCGTCCACAGGATCATTTTCACTGTTTTTCCTTGATCACGCCATTCTTGATATATTCTCCACACTGCTATACGAAAAAACCCCACATGGTTGGCAGTGAAATTCTGACCCCGACTAGTCTTGCATCGGTGACCAGGTCTCGTTGGAAGTCACTCAGATCGCTGGGTTTTCCCATATAATGTGGATTCACACTGAAACTGATCCATAGAAAACTCATCACGTGATTTTATGTGGCGCTACAGGTTCACGGGACTAATTTCCAAATAGAGAAGCGCCAATCGAGAAAAGGGCCAGGATCTGTAGTAAAGTGGCCATTCAGTGCATGTCTATTTTATAATGTGCAGAATACATTAAATACTAGGGTGGGACTGACCATAAAGCTTAGATCTGGCTCCTGTGTACCCCTTGTCTTTACTGAGTGGCAATGGACACTTGGGCACTGATCAAATAGTCGATCCACTGATTAGGACTTATTTTCAACCTTAGGGTGAAGTCACACGAACGTATATCGGCTCGGTTTTCACGCCGAGCCGATATACGTTGTCCTCATCTGCAGGTGGGGGAGGATGGAAGAGCCAGGAGCAGGAACTGAGCTCCCGCCCCCTCTCTGCCTCCTCTCCGCCCCTCTGCACTATTTGCAACGGGGACAGGTGGAACGGGGGCGGGGCTAATTCTAGGAATTTAGCCCCGCCCCCGTCCTGCCTCCTTTCATTGCAAATAGTGCAGAGGGGCGGAGAGGAGGCAGAGAGGGGGCGAGAGCTCAGTTCCTGCTCCTTGCTCTTCCATCCCCCCCTCCCCCCCCCGGCAGATGAGGACAACAAATATCGGCTCGGCGTGAAAACCGAGCCGATATACGTTCGTCTGAATGCAGCCTAACTGACAATGTAACCACAGAAACCGTTGCAATCAAAATTGTTTAACCCGCCTTGCAAATTAAGATTATTTGCCAAACTTACAAATTTTCAGCTATTTCCAAAAAAAAAAAAAAAACAAGAACAATTTAAAGGGCTCAACACAACTAATATAGCAAGTGCTTTCTCCAAATTCATCACAAAATGCCACTTTTCATGACTATTGTCGTCTAAGAATTATTCAACTCCCTGAATAGAATCCCTCAAAAGAGCACACATTTGCAAATCGTGTGTTGTCTCAGGCACACCAGATGCTACTAATCAACGGCTTCATTAGTTGCACCAGGTGTGCTTGAGATGAAACACATCAAATACCTGAACTGGCTAACCTAATTTGCAATGGAGGAGGGGAGTAAATAATTTTGATTGCAACTGTAAAACGATATAGAACCATGACTTGTATAATTGCCTCCTCATAACTCTTTTCACTGTCCAGACAAATGTATCTTGTGGCCGGCTGGAGAAATACTTGGGAGGAGGCGACTTGGATAACTCTGCTATAAGCAATGATCCTACTATTGGTAAGAAGCATACGACAATGCCTTCCCATGTTCATACATAGTACTAGCCCAGTGGTTGCAAACTAAATGCCCTCAATGGTCCGCAATGGTCTTAATTGCATTTTTATATTAGATGCCAGTAGATCTGACCACCCTAATTTCATTTTTACCCAGCATTAGGTAGCTTAGTATTTATTTTCCATCAAGGTGCGGCGATACACAGAAATCGTAGGGCTCCATAGTAAAAGTTCGTATGGGCTCTACCCCACTATGGAGTCCATATTTTCTGTTAGTATTGATGCACCACACGAGCCGCATGCCACTATCGATGACACGGGTCCCTCACGTTCAACCTGCTTCTTATCCATTGTACATCATTATTTGTTAATTATAGCCCTCAATGCCATCAGTATTATATAAGTATCTAGTCCTTTTCTAAATGCTGTCATTGTCACTACTATTACTACCTCTTGGGGTAGTAATAGTTCCATATTTTGACTGCTCTAACTATAAAGATCCCTTTCTATAGATTCCTAAATCACCTTTTCTCCACATGTAATGAATGTTCCTGGTCCTTTGTATAGTCCTAAGGAAAAATAAATTCTGTGCCAATTCTTTGTACTGACTCAACATATTTATACGTGTAAATGAGATGACCTCTAAAGCGTCTCTTTTCCAGACTGTAAAAAAAACTTATTTTTCTAGTACCTCGTTATAAAAGAGGCCCTCCATCCTATCTAACCCCTTCCAGCCCCAGGTTTTATATGTATGTCCTAGGTGGGAAGAGATTCAAGTGGAAAGACATATAATTACATCATATGTATGGCATGGGTGCTGATCAGGAGTGTAACTATAGGGGATGCAGGGGATGCGGTTGCACCCGGGCCCAGGAGCCTTAGGGGCCCATAAGGCTTTCCATCTCCATGTAGGGAGCCCAGTACCATTATAGTTGGGGGCCCTGTTACAGGTTTTGCATTGGGGCCCAGGAGCTTCAAGTTACGCCTCTGGTGCTGATTATGACTAACAGCCGGCCTCCTGCTGTAACAGTAGGAATTGGCGAGAGAAGTGATCCTACCGTTAAAAAGTTGCATGTCGCAATCAATTTGGATTGCGGCATGTATAGAGTTAACAGAGAAAGTGCACTCCCCCCATCATGTCATTGGCCCTTCAACATGAAATCAGGACGGTTAAGTGATTGCCTAACAGTGGACTCCAGGTTTGCCATGGCAAGGGCTGGAAATGAAACCACATGAAACATTGCAGTACAGAAGTACTGCAGTGTATTATCTGAGTGATCAGATTATTGCAGGTTCAAGTTCTGAAAAGGGGCATAAAAAAGGTGAAAGAAGTAAAAAAAATTCACATAATTAAAAAAAATTAGTTTAAAAAAGCCATATGTTCTACATTGCCACATCTGTAACAACGGGTGCTATAAATTTTTATCCCGCAAGGCAAACTCTATAAGATACATCAAAAACTGAGCCAAAATGCTTTTTTTGTTCATTTTGCAATATAAATTGTCAAAATAATTCAGATGTAACCCAAAATGGTACCAATAAAAGTACCACGTCGATGGAAAAATAAAAAAGCTATGACGTTTGAAATGTAAAAATGAAAATCCCCAAAAATGATTGTGTCGTTGGGTCCAAAATCGGCCGTGTCGTTAAGGATGTAAAAGAATTGTCTCATGAAAAGTAGACACGCTAGCTGCGGCTCGGCCCGAGTGAATGACAGTGACTCATCGCCCATGCAGTGCACCCCTCCATTCACTTCCATGGGACAACCAGAAATAGTTAACCTAGGTATCTCTGGCGGTCCCATTGAAGTGAATAGAGTGGCGGTGATCATCTGCTGACATTCACTTCAGGAGAAGCTGCTGCTGAAGTGTCTGCATAACAGATAAAACCCGCTGTGAGAAAACCCCTTCTAGTGGTCCCCCTTTGAACCTTCTGCAGCTCTCTTATATCCTTCTTAACAATGTGAAGCCCAAAACTGAATCCCATAATGGGACTGGAGAAGTGTCCCTACAAGTATTTTATAAAGGGGTAATATTACAGTGGGATCACAGGGTTTTAGCTCTTCATTTACACTAAAACCTTATTTGCTTTTGCAGCTGCTGCCTGACATTGAGCACTGCTGCTTAGCTTACTTATAACTAGAACACTCGCTTCCTTCTCCTGTTGTCCCCATTCTATTCTGTTTAATGCACTAATTACTGCAGCCCCTGTGCCTTACATTCCATCAACCATTTTATTTTCCTGACGTGAGATGATAGTATATTTAGACATGTTTCACAATGTAAATACGATGTACATTGTCATTTACAGATGCTGCCATCCAGTTTTCTGATGCCACTTTTACCTGGGAACAGGGCACATCTCCAGCAGTGAAGAAGTAAGGCGGTATTATATGTTGCCATAATGTGTACTGTAGTAGAAGTAATAGAAGTACAATAATGGACGCTCCATTCCAGAGGCGTAACTTGAAGGTCCTGTGCCCCAATGCAAAAGCTGGAACGGGGCCCCCAACTATAATGCTTTATTCATAGTACTGGGCTTCCTATATGGAGAAGAGAGGCCTTATGGGCCCCCTAAGGCTCCTGGGCCCGGGTGCAACCGCATCCCCTGCACCCTCTATAGTTACGCCCCTGCTCCATTCTTCTGCCAACAAACCAAGATAATTCTAATACAAAAAGCCTAATATTACAGAATGTGGTTTGAAAGCAAGAACCCAAAGAAGTCAACAGAGATCAGTTGACCATGGAATGTGCTGACCCGCAAGGGTGTGAAATAGCGGCACTTGTTATCTATGTGCTGTATTCTTCTACCGATTGCTCGATCAGACCTGAGTGATGCTGGTGGAGATATGCCCCTCAACAGCCATTGTGTCTACAATTGTGTTGCCAAATTGGCTGAGGTGTGAAGCTTTGGCCAAGTGCACAACTATTTTTTGGGGGAACTTTCTATCAGACAAGTTGTCTATAAACTGTGGACATCTTCTAGGTGGTCCAGTGTAGAAGAAGTAAATATCCCTCTAGTATGTGACACTAAGTAATAGGACACCAGAGCAAGAATCAAAAGTAGTATTTATTTCCATATGTTAACACTTAGAGGGCTCCTTTGGCCATAATGTCATCAGATACTCTCCGTGACATACTTTCTACCAACGTCTGGGAATGGTCAGTAATATTTCTAACAAAGCAGAGTAATACCACATTATCGGCAGCACATTATTGTGTAGAATGTCAGGGTTCACCTCCATGTTCATGGTTCTTGTCACTACAACCAAAGGTCCGAGACCATGGCATGTAAAATATCCCCAGACTATAACGGACCCTTACCTGTTGGCACAACACACTCAGGCAAAAGGCATTTCCCAGGCCTCCTTCACACCCAGGTACGTCCATCTGATTGAAAGATGGAGTAGCGTGATCGGTCATGCAATAAAATGTTCTTTCATAGCTCTATTGTCCATTGACGATGCTCCTTGCACCATTGCAGGCAGGCCAATGCATCTTCTTTGATAGAACTTGCCAGACATTTACAGGATGGATAGAGGGAAAGACCAGCTGAAGTGTATCAGACGTTAGTAGAAAGTATGCCATGGGGAGTATCCAATGTCATTAGGGCCAAAGGAGCCCCACTAAGAATTAACACATGGAAATAAATACTACTTTTGATTCTTGCTCAGGTGTCCAATTACTTTTGGAGGATAGTGTAGGTTTAGTATGACTAAATGACACATTATTGGTCATGTATCCACATCTCTGATGTCCATATATCCCATCTTTTTCTTGTAGCATCAACTTGGATTTGAAGGAAGGTCATCTGGTTGCTGTAGTTGGTGGGGTCGGGTCTGGGAAGTCTTCTCTTGTTTCTGCAATGCTCGGAGAAATGGACCATGTCAAGGGACACATCAACATTAAGGTAGAGTGACATCATTGTATACCGTGAGTTATATCACCTATTATACTGTGGTTGTGTGTGTGTGTATACATGTGTGTATATATATATATATATATATATATATATATATATATATATATATATATATATATATATATATATATATATTGTGTGTGTCAGAATATATCTAGAAAGTTAATGTGAACTTCTATTTCAGGGTTCCGTGGCCTACGTTCCTCAACAAGCTTGGATCCAGAATGCCACGCTGAAAGATAACATCTTGTTTGGGGCACCTCTAGACAACGAGAGATATCAGCAGGTTCTAGAAGCCTGTGCCCTGCTTCCTGATTTGCAGATACTGCCCGGAGGCGATATGTCTGAAATAGGAGAAAAGGTGACTCTAAAACTCAGGAACAAACTTGCAATGTTAAATGTATTTCAGCAAGGAATGCCAATTGCATCCAAATCCTACACATGGGGGCAGGGCCATTTTACTACTCTAGTGGGCCTAGTGTATGGCTATTAAAATGGGCCAACCACCACTACTGCCACCCTGCCCCGTTAACACAGTTGCCCCGCCCACTCTGCATCCCTGAATTTTGTGGTGACTAAAAAAATAATAATAATAATAATAAAAAGTTATACTCATGTTACCCAGCAGGCTGCACTCCCCTATGTAGCTGCCCCGCTCACTTCCAGGTCCGATGGTCATGTGTCCATCTAAGCTTGTGACCACTGCGGCCAATCTCTGGGCTCAATGTTCGTGAGACAAGTGATTGCCGCAGTATTGATGCGCTAAGACGGGTGCATAACTGCTGGACCCAGAAATGAGGACCAAGATGTAGTGAAAGTGGTGCTACTGCCAGGGGGCCTAGTGCAGATGCACAGTTTGCTCCATGGTTAAAGCGGCCCTACATGGGGAAAGGTGTACGCCATTCCCTTGTTCAAGCACATGAGAGAACAAGTCCACAAGTCCACAAGTCCACAAGTCCAGCATGACAAGACTAATATACTGTATGTCATGTTCTATGTTGCACTATTATTTGTACAATGTATGGATGTAATGTTTAGACACAATAGGGCGGTATGGTTTGGATACCAAATACAGTGAAGCCTCTCCAAAAGGACCACCTCTTCATCCAGACCAGTGACAGATTTTCAGTTCCGCTATAAGTACATCCATCTTCTTTGAGAACCCCTTTCCCCCAGAAGACCACTTTTTAATGCAATATTAGGTGGTTGTCTCAAAAAGGTTTCACTGTAGCAATGGCATTTATCGAGCATACAGTGCTATCACATAGGCTCACGGTATGGCAGTATTACTTGAACATTGTGTTTCATTATTACTTAGAGGGGTTGTGCCAAAGTTAGGACATACATCATAGAGCAGGGTACCCCTCTTGAGTAAGAAGAGACACTTGGCAAGGAGCTCCTGTTCTGATGGACTTTCTGCCGTCCTGGTATTACAGAAAGACCATCTATATTGAACATAGGTTAATTGGCACCCTGTGGTAAATTTTCTTTGGTTTCCGGTTATAAGGAAATAAAAACATATATTATACTAATAGGTAGTCTGTCTGTATTCTGCTTGTGCAGAAAGCAGCAAGATGAGAGCATACCCACACCAGAAGAGCTCAGTGCATAAGTACTGTACCAGATGAAACTCAACATAAATACAACACCAGAACAAAGCTTATAACATAAATACATTACGAGAACCAAGCTTAGCACATAAATACAGTACCAGTACCAGGCTCAGCACATAAATACAGGACCAGAATCAAGCTAATAACATAAATACACCACCAGAACCAAACTCGTAATGAAAATACAGCAGCGGAACCAACCTCATAGCATAAATACGGCCCCAGAACCAAGTTCATAACATAAATACAGTACCAGAACCAAGCTTAGCACATAAATACAGTACCAGAACCAAGCTCATAACATAAATACGCCACCAGAACCAAACTCATAGCATAAATACAGCACCAGTACTAAGCTCATAATGAAAATACAGCAGCGGAACCAACCTCATTGCATAAATACAGCCCCAGAACCAAGCTCATAACATAAATACAGCCCCAGAACCAAGTTCATAACATAAATACTGCACCAGAACCAAGCTCAGTGCACACATTACCAGGCCCAAGCTCATAACATAAATACAGCACCAGAACTGAGCTCATAACAAATACAGCAGCAGAACCAAACTCATGACAAAAATACAGTAGCAGAACCAACCTTATAGCATAAATACAGCACCACAATCAAGTTCATACTATACAGACGGTCCTAGAACCAGCACTGACTCTGTATCGTTTGATGTTTTGAGCAATACTTTTCTATTCTTTCACACTTTTGTTTTTTTGGTTGTTTTTTATTTTGTATTATAAAGGGGATAAACTTGAGTGGAGGACAGAAGCAGCGTGTGAGTTTGGCTCGAGCTGTATATCAGAATACAGACATCTACATCCTTGATGACCCTCTCTCTGCTGTCGACGCTCACGTGGGGAAGCACATATTTGAGAAGGTTGTTGGCCCTGATGGTTTACTAAAGAACAAGGTAACCTGCAAATTAAGAATAGAAATTCACAAGAATCAGATGACATTGTAAAAATTGCTCTGTTGAGGCCCGTGAGGTGACACAGTGGCCACCAACGATATGTAAAAAGCAAGGAGTTGGGTCAATCCACAATTATACCAATTATGGGATATTGGTCTAATAGAGCACAATTCTTCATACATTGCTGCTTGTACACTTATCACACCTCATCTCTTCACAGACCCGGGTCCTGGTCACTCATGGTGTGAGCTTTCTAAAGCATACCGATGAAATTGTGGTATTAGTGAATGGACGCGTTACTGAAACCGGCTCATATAAGACATTACTGGCAAACAATGGAGCTTTTGCAGAGTTCCTCAAGACATATGCTAAGCAAGACCACGCCAAGGACTCAGAGCCTACAGGTAAAGCAATAAAGAATATATGTGTAGATGTGAAATGTTCCTTTATAGTTCATGTTTAGGTCATAGTATAAAAATACAATATACTCTGAATGGCTACTATTATTAGAGTCCCCCATCTCGTAGAGTGTTGGACCTCCTTTGGCCTTCAGAACTGCAGCAATTTATCATGTCGTAGATTCCACTAGGTGATTAAATTATTCTGCAGGAATGTTGGCCCCTGCGGACAGGAAGATTCTGGTAGTTGCCGCAAATTAGATGGAAGTGCTGACATGTTCTGACCAGCTGACAGGAAGGGGTCATCAAGTCATGCTGCTTGCACCAAATTCTGACCCTCCCATCAGCACAATGTTTTTGCACTGCTCAGTGATACAATTTCCGCGCTGTTTTGCCCCCTTGAGTCTCGCCTTTCTAATTTTCTTAGACAACAATGATGCTGAAATTGGTCGTCTGTGGTTATAGCCCAACTGTGCTAAGGAATGGCACGTTGTGCGTTTAGATACGTTGTTTGGAGCATTGGTGTTGTATTCTACTGCAATTTGCTTGACTGTCTACAACCATCTTGGGTTCACGGTGGCTATGTACTCTGGCTCCCATCTGGCTATGTTACAAGTGAAAGTAATGGTCGTTGTAACTCGTGGCGCTAATCTGTAGTAGGCTGGAGTGAGGGGCAGCTTTGTAGTTGCACTCCGACTCAGTCATGCCACATCAAAGATGATGGTGGTAGTTGTCCCTGGAGGGCAATGTAGTGTAGCTTGGTGCAGATGTTCCTAGTGGGAAGGAGCTCCAGGAGATGAGGGTAACACGGTGAAACAGTAGAACCTATGTTTGTTTGAAGGTTTCAAGGCAAAACAAAGTAATATCCAAGTACAGTCCAATTCTCCTTTTATATCCAAAATCCAGAGGTTTGGTGACTGGAGATACCGCCCTCAATATAATCCGTTGTATCTGGCGCCTTTTTCCTCTTTTCTTTAGATTTAGGGAAATAATTTTTCATTTTTTTCCCTTATTCTCTCTGTTTCTTGCCTCTAGCTTCGTTCTTTCTTTTTCACCACTTCATTAACGTGGTTACTAACTGACTGAACAACAACTCTTCTCTGAAAACTAAACTCTCCAGAACTGGGCGGGTATATATGGATTCTGGGTCCCCCCATGAGCATAGTGCTCAGGGGCAAGACAGGAACATCAGAATGCAAAGTCATAGGCTACACTCTGGTTCTTGAGCATGTTGGTTCTCCAATCACAAACTACACTTTAGTGATATTTCTTAAAGGGAAAATAACTACATCATAAAAATATTTTTTCACAAATGTTATGTAATGACAAGGTCAGGGTCACTATATGTGCTCCACTTGTTCCTCAGAGTGACATTGACATCCTCCTCTGACCTCTTTTGGTGATGAGATATTTCCATCCACACGATCTCCTTTCGCTTGATGTTTTCCTCGATCACACCGTTCTCTCATATACTCTCCACACTGCTGCACGAGATCTCTCTCCACCCCCCCCCCCTGATTCCCCACCGCCCCCACGCATGGTGCTCAGGCGAGTAGTCAGTTACTCGAAAAAAATAAAGCTCGCTCGAGCATCAGCCTTTAACGAGCGTGCTCGCTCATCTATAGTCAGGTGATTTCATGCTGCACTTCAGGGTCATGGGGCTAATTTCCGTACAGGGAAGCTCCAGTCGTGAAAAGGCTGAAATCTGTAATAAAACGGCCAATCACTGTATATATCAAATGCAATACATTTTGTGAGGTTAAAAAAACGCATATTAATTTAGTATAGTGTGTGAATGAATACTAGGTCACTGGGATATTTGCTTTGACTTAAGGCACTTTTACACGCAACGTTTATCACTCAGAATTCGTTCAAACGGACGAAAGTGAGTGATCATCGTTCCATGTTAATGCGGGCAGTCGTGCACTATTTGTTCAATTGGCGCTTAGCGCTGGTTTTTAGCCCGCATAAAAACCATTGTTTGATTTTTCAAAATTTGTTCCATTGGAATGGAATTTTGAGCGGCTGTACATTATGTATTCTGCCAGGAGAAGACAATGGGATCCGCTGAGCAAACAACTCGTGGAGGAAATGCAGGATTAAATCCATTATCTGTACGTGTAATTTTATTCAAAAATGTCAGTAGCTTGTTCAGTCATGCGGTTGTTTAAGCCATATTTGTTGCGTGTAAAAAGGCCTTTAGTCCTTCTCAGGCCACTTCAGTGTAGTCATGCTGGTGGTAGTTGCACAGTTGGCACCATCATACATCATCATGGTCAGCACATTGAACTTTTCCATAGTGTTCTATAGTTGGAAATAATTTCTGTCCCCGTATGGGCTGATTCTTGCTTGGCCACCATCAGATCAGACCATGGACTTGGGGGTCTACTGGAGGTTCACACAGGCAAAAGAAAAATGATAATAAATGAAGGTGATAGTACTGAGCATGTTACATGACTAGTACCTGTGGTTCACTCATAACTATCGCTAACTACAGTTTTAGGGACAACTACTGTAGAACCCGTTCAGCAGTACAACAAACAATGGACATAATGTAAATGGGAATATACATGACTCAATATTAGCGGTTTATCTCACACAGTCCAGAAATAATGAGAAGGTTCTTCGAATGATGGTCTGAAACTGTCAGAAATGCATCAAAGTTCCCAGAGTCTCCACTGTAAACCTAAATTATTGAGCTTTCCTTCTGGATTATGACTAGCAGTCCTGCATAGTCCCTACAGTCTCTATATTCGTGTGCACACAATCAGGTTTTACTGAGGCTCGTCCTCACTTACGCAACTCCTAGCATGCTACACACTGTAGTGTGAATGAAGAGCCTCTTGACGACTGTAGACAATTCTTAATCCTAAGAACTGTAAGATAGTGCTTCACGCTCTGTAGCAGTTTCACCCCCCTCCTCCTCCAGTCCAGAAGAAGTTCTGTTAGTGCAGCCACCACATGTTATGCTCTCACGTGTTGAGCGCTAAGATCAAGTAGTTAGCTCCAGTGAGGCCGTACACGGCCGCAGCTCATTAGTCCATTATCGTGAGGTGCTTTTTGTCACAGCAGACAAATATATAATGTAACATGGCAGTAGGAAATATATCAAGCTGTGGATTTGCTTGCTCATCATGTATCATCTTGGCTTTCATCCGTTTTTTTCTATTGCAGTGCTGCTCCATGCAGATGAGGAAGATGATGGTGAAGATCCCTTCGACCAAGAGGTAGCAGAAGACATTGTGACGACGATAATTAAGAGGGAGAACAGTCTACACAGGAGAAAGCTCAGCAGGTAAGTCCGGTTGATTGAGGACGTGGAGACTCATATACGATGCCCAAGACTATTGTGATTTACGTGATGGCATACATAATAACATGCATGTACTCTACACTGCCCCTCTTACAGTATGAATGGCACTCTACGGAAGTCCCTGAAGGATGTAGCAAAGGACAAAGGAGAAGACAAGAAAAATATTGCAAAGGGACAACAGCTTATTGAGAAGGAAACAATGGAGACAGGAAAGGTACAGATGGACTACTTGCTCTGACATCTGATCAGTTGCTCGGAGCAACTTCTCCCCACTTCCCTTGGACTAGTTTTGATGAATCTCCTCCACTGTATTTTTTCTTTGCAGGTGAAGTTCTCTGTGTATTTGAAGTATCTCCGTGCGATCGGATGGGGTTACTCTATCTGGATATTAGTGGCCTACATCTTGCAGAACGCCGCCTTCGTCGGACAGAATATATGGCTCAGTGAATGGACGTCGGACTCTGTGACTTATTTTAATGAGACCTATCCGGCCTCACAGAGAGACATGCGGCTCGGGGTGTTCGGAGCCCTTGGGGTGGGACAAGGTAATTTTTATTTGATTCTTTCTTCATTAAAACCCCACTAGTTACTGATGTTGTCCCATCAAGTCAAGCCCTGTCCATATGCCCTAACGTCATCCTTCCACGTATCATGTAGGTCAGAGATAGGCATTATAGTATATACAGCCTGTTCAGCTGCATAAGGGCACAGAAGTTTTTAAACCAAAAAAACTTCACCTCGATCACAGTGCCTATAGGTCTTTGCTGGAGTAAACTGACACTGCTTGATCCCAGTCAGCCAATTAGAGTCTATATGGTTGGAAGAGCTATTATGTGATCAGCTGATTATGCAGTGTCTGTGTGTCTGAATAGAAACATATTGGGATTTACCATTCACTTGTTCACTATTCTAGATGGCCAGGGATGTAATGATAAACCTCTTCACTGTCCTAGATCATTAGTGATGAAATTATAAACTCCTTCAGTACCCTAGACCACCAAGGATGTAACCATAAACTCCTTCACTGCCATAGATCACTAAGGATGTAAGACTTCTTAATTTTCCTAGATCACCAGGGATGTAATCATAAACTTGTTTACTATCCTAGACCACAAGGTATGTCAACATAAACCCCTTTCACCTACTTAGACCACCAGGAATGTAATCATAAACCTGTTCACTACCCTAGACCTCCAGGGATGAAATCATAAATCTGTTCACTACTCACTACCACTAAGAATATCACCATAATTCCCTTCATAGCACTAAACCACCAGGGGGGTCTCCATAAATCCCTTCACTTTCCTAGGCCCCATAAACCAATTTACCTTGTAGACCACCAGGGATATCACCATAAAGCCTTTCACTGACCTACACCACCAGGGGTGTTCTTATCAACTCCTTCATTGCCCTTGGCCACTACCCTAGATCATCCCTAGTTAAAAAAGATTCCCAAGTTCATATGTTAATAGGTTAACTACTTAGGGATGTCATTGAGGAGGTTTTCCCACTCTGAACCCTTAGACCAGAGAGAGGCGCTGCAAAGAGCGGCCCTGGAGATGCAAACTCTAGCAGACAGGGATTCACACATTATTCTAGCCTCAGTTATCTTTGTCTGACCCTGACGTAGACAGCCATTCATTTTATGCTTGCTGCAATGAAAATGTCTGGCTGCCTGGGCCGCACTCTTGCAAAACTAGCTATTTGCTGCAACTGCCGAGATTTCAACCACCGCTCCTTTCTGAAAGGCGTTGTCTATGATGAAACAACCCTTAACCCTTTCCAATCCACTGTCTGACGTCTGAAGACATTGTGATTTAAGGCTGTACAGCTCCAATGTTAGAAGACATCCGTCGGGGTTCTCTTACTGTATATTGCCAGCCTCTCTGCTGTCGGAGCCTATCCAACGTGCCACCTCATGCAGTACTGGCTTTAGCCAGCAGATAGCGCCGTTGTATAATGGCAGAAAAAGAGTAAGCCCCGTGGGAAAACCAGGATACAAATTGGATTGGAAAGGGTTAATCACAAATTCCAACATTGTGTGGTAGTATTTTGTGCTGTAGAGGTAGCAATGAGTTGTATGTGTGTGTTTTTCAGGTATATTTGTGTTCCTCGGTGCTTTTCTGGTTGCTGCCGGTACGATGCGTGCATCACGGCTGCTCCATACACAAATGCTTCGAAATATCCTACACGTTCCCATGCAGTTCTTTGATACTACTCCAACTGGGCGCATAGTCAACAGGTTTGCCAAGGTCAGTTCTCTTAATTCTATTGATTCTCAATGACAAGTTGTTCCAATACCCTGTTTCCCCGAAAATAAGACATACCCTGAAAATAAGACATACCATGATTTTCCAGAATTTTTGAGGATGCAAAATGATTTTTCAGACTTTTTGAGGATACTTGAAATATAAGCCCTACTCCAAAATTAAGCCCTGCTAACAGTTAATTTAAAAAGTCAATTTAAATAGTGTCCAGGCAGCTATACATGTAAAAAAGGTAAACCTTTTTGAACAAAAATTAATATAAGACACTGTCTTATTTTCGGGGAAACACGGTAGTAACCTATAAGTTGACAGACCACTGGAAGCTTCAAGTTACGCCATCTTGGAAAAAAAAATGTCAACCTCCACAATACTGGTCAAACAAAAAGTATGATAGCATCTAATGACATTGTATGTAATGTGCTTATAGGACATCTTCACTGTGGATGAAACCATCCCTATGTCGTTCCGTAGCTGGATTTCTTGCGTCTTGGGAGTGATCAGTACCCTGTTAGTCATCTGCTTAGCCACACCCATTTTTGCTGCCATCATCGTACCATTGGCCATTTTCTATTATTTTGTCCAGGTAAGCATTTGGTTATCTAATCTTGCCAGAAATGCGACACATGCGTGGGCAGTGTACTGTCTACGGTAGGCACATAATCGGCATCACAGGTCCCCGTTTCTTCATTTTTTTAACTGGACATGTGCTGGGGAAAGTTGATGGTAGCACACAAGCATCACGTGACATCACCTTAATGGAACCCAGCCAGTTCCTGGCACATGCTCAGTCCAATAATGAAGCCACATGTAACTGTGATCACCATTATGCGCATGCACTGGACAGTACACTGCCCGCACATGCGCAGGATTTGATCTGCAGGAGGTGGTGGGTGGGGATGAAGGACGGTGGGCTTGGATGTCCAATAAGAGGAGTTGCAATTAGCTCTGCATGTCAGAAAAATGGCGGATTCGTCTCTCCTCATTCTCATGTAGCATCAGCAAAATGGGAGGTAGAATATTGAGGTACTGGGGCTCCATTACAAACAATTGGGCATTTAAGGAAGAAAGGGGCAGATGTATTAACATTGACGTTTTGTACACCAGTCCTTAAAGGGGTCATACCAGAATTACAAGTTATTCCCTATCTACAGGATATCAGATAACTTGTTGATCGGTGGGGTCTTACCGCTAACACCCCCACCAATCCTGAGAATGGGGGTCCCATGTCCCACTGTGCCTATCACTGTGAGGTTGCTTATTCCACCTGCCGTGACAGTGAATGAAGCGCTGGCAAAACATGCATGGTCGGCGCTCCATTCATGTCAGTGGGGCTAACCGAAATATCTGAGTGCTTGCCACTCGGCTATCTCCATTCATCTATCAACGAGCAACAAATGCATTAACCCTTTCCAATCCACTGTCCGACATCTTCAGACATTCTGATTGAAGGCTGTACAGCTCTGGTGTCAGAAGACATCCGGCAGGGTATTCTTACTGTGTATTACTGGCCGCTCTGTTGTCGGGGGACCTCTCCAGCATGTCCCATACCTCAGTACTGGCTCTAGCCAGCAGATGGCACCATTGTATAATGGCAGAAAGCGAAAAACCCCTAGGCTACCCTAAATCCAAAATTGGATTGCAAAGGGTTAACAGCATTTTAATAAATTTGTACATACGTCTCATCTGGTGGCACGCCTGTGTGCCAGCTCCGAGCTAGAGTAGGTTCCTGTTATATTATACAGTATACCACTTTCTGGGTTAGATTATTGTAAAGGTGACAGGCCATGCACAGCAGTGCCCCTAATTACACTTTTTGAAAAAGTGTGATGGTGCGGTGTAAGTGACCAAAAAGCTGCAGTTTCAGCACGCGCATGCGCCAAAGTTGCAACTTTGGAGCCCAGCTCATAATGAATGGGCCCCAATGAATTTAACATTTTGCCCAGATTCTTTTGATACATGACCCTTTATTAAATCACCATTGTGTCCATAGAGGTTTTACGTCACCACCTCACGTCAGCTGAGACGTCTGGATTCAGTCACGAGGTCTCCCATCTATTCTCACTTTGGGGAGACAGTCTCCGGTCTGTCAGTGATCCGAGCTTACGGACATCAGCAGAGGTTCCTGCAGCACAATGAGGACACCTTAGATATCAACCAGAAGAGCGTTTACTCCAGTATTGTCTCCAACAGGTAAGAAATACGTAAGATATGACACCTTGTGATACCTACTAGGAGGAATCTCCAGTCATCTCCTTATTGTGTGATACCTCTACAGGTGGCTCGCCATTCGTCTGGAATTCGTAGGGAACCTGACTGTGTTCTTTGCCGCACTCTTCGCTGTGTTAGCTCGGGGCACCGTGGACAGTGGAACTGTTGGACTATCCATTTCCTCAGCGCTCAATGTGAGTCGGAAAAGCCATAACAATAAGATACATATGAGATTTTACCTAAAGGGACACTCCGGTGAAAATACATTTTTCCATCCTTACCCCCTCCCCTAATTGCCTGTCACATTCTGGAGGTCTCTTCCATGTATTATAATCACTTCCATGCAGTACAGCCCCGTGTCGGATAATTATAAAGCACCATCTTGAGAGTGAGATTTCTTACTTTCACTTTTATATCTATCCCATGATGCATTAGCTGGAGGCTGACCATTTTTGTTAGCAGGGAAGGTTAGTTTAATTATCATAACCCTCTATATTCACCTAAATAACCTACAGCCCATGTGTATACAGTCAGGAGGATGAACTGTGATCTCCTCTATTACAACTGTGTGACAGGAACTGTGTGATCATCATCAGCAACATTCTGTGTGTCCCCTCTATGCAGTTTCTATGATAGGGATCATGCAACAGCATCACACAGATGGAGAAATTGACTAGTTTCAGACAGCATAACCCCAAGTAGATCCGCCTGATGAGAAAGAGGATGGGATATACAGTAAGAAAGAAATAACTAACCAAGGTAACACTAGCCCACTTATATATACTAGGTGGATAGCTACAGCAGATAATGAATGAATAAAAAAAAAAATCACCGGAGTGCCCCCCTTAATGATCCACACAGCGGAGGAGGGCCCACCGCTAAAAACAATATGGTTTCACTACTGGTTCTGATTTCCTCTAACCATTTTTTAAGGGAGCGGTGCAGAGGTCCAATAAGATAATGACATTAAAGTGGACCGGTCACCATTCCCAACGTCTGTTTAAGGGCTCGATTACATCCGCGCTATTGTTTTCCATTTAGCCGTTCCATCTGAGGAGCAGCCAAACAGAAAATATCGGTTCCATTTAAGTTCCATGTTTTTCATGAACATGTGCAGAAGGTTACAGACTAGAGATGAGCGAGTATACTCACAAAGGCACATTACTCGAGCGAGTAGAGCCTTAGCCGAGTATCTCCCCGCTCGTCTCTAAAGATTCGGGGTCGGCGGTGGGCGGGTGAGAGCAGGGGGGAACGGAGGGGAGATCTCTCTCTCCCTCTCTCCCCCCCGCTCCCCGATGCAACTCACCTGTCACCCGCACCGGCCCCCGAATCTTTAGAGACGAGCGAGCAGGGAGATACTCGGCTAAGGCACTACTCGCTCGAGTAATGTGCCTTAGCGAGTATACTCGCTCATCTCTATTACAGACAAAAGAATAGAAAACGGATCCGTTAAAAAGACATGTAAACAAAAGCAAACAAACCGATAGAAACCGTCGGGTTTTTTTTCATGGATCCATCTACTGGGTCCTTAAAATAAATAGAAACTGTGGTTTCTGTTTGAGTTCCATTTTGCTCAGTTCCATTTTTAAAAAAAAAACAGATGCGGTCAAAATTGATTTGAAGTCAAACGTTGATGTAAACGAGCCCATAAATGTGTCAATAAAATGACGATTAGTTGCTAGCAGTCTCTTTGTCAAATAGGTGTGTCCTTACGTGATCAACAATGATTGAATAGTGTGAGACTATGAAGGGACCCCCCCTTCCCCAAACTCATAACGCCCAGGTGTCCATTTATATATTATTTTCCAGGAGGATTAACAGAGGAGTTGCACAATTCTAAGAGAAGATGTTCCAGATTTGTTATTTCATGAAGAATACAAGTATTCACTAAAACAGACATGTGATCGTTCTCCACACAATGCGGCCTGTTTAGTTAAACAGATGTTTCACGCTCCGATCTAAGTAATCCCTGCGCCAAGCTACTAGTGACAAATGTAATGAGAGGCACAAGCCTCCTAACACATCTGTCTCATCTGGCGACCCTTCCGTGTGACATGAACTATGCCAGTTCCAAGCTGAAGCTAATGTATGCCAGCAAATGATAATGGCTGCATGAGGCGCCAGCCCGGGCCCTACCCCTTTTTTTTGAAAAAGTGATGTGGCATTGCGTAAATGGCAGAAAAGTTGCAGTTTTTTCGTGTCCACAATATACTTAAGTCCTGGCAGTGCCTTATCTTCCCAGGCCTGTGCCCTCAGACCATCTCCTCTCCCATAGACTCATATAGGAGAGCACAGTATTCTGAAAAGAGTCAGATTTGTGGCCAACGAGTGGCCTACACAGGCAGGCAATGCTGGAACAAGTAAGCGGGTGAGTATGAAAACTGCAGCACCCGATCACCTCCCCTAGCAGCCCCAGGAGGTAGTTTATGGTGTTGTAGGCAGGAGACAGGTTCTCTTTAAGACTTCAACTCTGTATTGGTCATACATGTATTATGCACAAACATGACACACATCATATAAGGTGACTTATTTCTTATATTTACAGATTACGCAGACACTGAACTGGTTAGTACGGATGACGTCTGAGCTGGAGACCAACATTGTCGCTGTAGAGCGTGTGGACGAGTACATTAAAGTAGAGAATGAAGTAAGTTCTGAAGACGCTGCTAATACTGCAGAGCTCTGATTGGAGGGAACTAGTCACATTGTACATACAGTCTGATCTGTGGACTGCATATTATAGAGCAGGAGGGGCTGAGAAGACTGGTATACACTTATGTGGGATAAGATTTAGCGGGACTTCTTTTTGTTTACATCCCTGCTTATTCTGGTCTTAGGAGTCCAGTGGGCGGTGTCATCAGTGATTGACAGCTCTGTCTCTATACACACTCATACAGGGAAGGCTGTCAATCACTGATTAGGAACGCCCACTGGACTAGTATGATTGGCTGCTTCAAAGCAGGACATGTACTAATAATTTTAAATATTTCATGTTTAACCCTTTCCAATCCACTGTCTGACCTGTGAAGACATTATGATTTCAGGCTGTACAGCTCCGATGTTGGAAGACATTCATCAGGGTTCTCTTACTGTATATTGCCAGTCTCTCTGCTGTCGGAGCCTATCCAACGTGTCACCTCATGCAGTACTCGCTTTAGCCAGCATATAGCGCCGTTGTATAATGGCAGAAAAAGTGTAAGCCCCCTAGGAAAACCAGGATACAAATTGGACTGGAAGGGGTTAAGAACAATTCTAAAAAAATACATTGGGCCGCTGTGTAAAATGTAAAGAAAACAGAATGCAATGATTTGGAAACCTCATATATTTTATTCACAATAGACGACATATCAGAAGGGGGAAGGGAGACATTCTTCCATTCCATGTAAAAAAGTTACTTATTTAGAAATTGATGGCAGCCACACATCTCAAAAAAGTTGGGGCAGGGCCGTGTCTGCCATTTTGTAGCATCCACTCTTCTTTTTAGAAATCTGTAAACCTCTGGGAAGTGAGGAGACCAATCGCTGGAGTTTTGGGAGAGGAATGTTGTCTTGTTCTTGTCTGATGTAGGATTGTAGCTGCTCAACAGTTCTGGGGCGTCTTTGCTGGATTTTTTGTTTCATAACATGCAAAATGTTATCCATTGGTGAACGGCAGGAGGCCAGTTCAGCATCCAAGACTCTACTGTGAAGCCATGCTGTTGTGATGGATACTGTATGTGGTTTAGCATTGTCTTGCTGAAATATGCAAGGCCTTCCCTGAAAGAGAGGTTATCTGGATGGGAGCATGTGTTGTCCTAGAATCTCTATATACTACTCAGTATTGATAGAGCCTTTCAAGATGTGAAAGCTGCCCATGCCAAAGGCACTAATGCGACCACAGACGATAAGAGTTTCAGGCTTTTGAGCTGTGGGCTGATAACAAGCTGGATGGTCCCTCTCCTCTTGAGTCCGCAGGATGCAACATCCGAGGTTTTCAAAAAGAATTTCAAATTTTAATTAATTTGACCACAGAACAGTTTTCCATTTTGTCTCCATCCATTTGAAATAAGCTTTGTCCTAGAGAAGATGCCGAAATTTGTGGATTGTGTTGATATATGGCTTCTTCTTTTCATGATACAGCTTTAACTTACATCTGTAGATTGGACAGTGAACTGTGTTCACAGACAGTGATTTCTGGAAGTATTCCTGAGCCCATGCAGTAATTTGCATTACTGAATCATACCTGTTTTTAATGCAGTGACGCCTGAGAGCCCGTAGATCTCGAGCATCCAATATTGACCGTCGGCCTTGCCCTTTGTGAACATGAATTTCTCCAGATTATCTTAATGTTTTTATGATATTATGTACCATAGATGGTGGGATATTCAAAGTCTTTGCAGTTTTACGTGGAGGAACATTTTTCTGAAATTGTTCCACAATTTTTAGATGCAGTTTTGTACAGATTGGTGACCTCTGCCCATCTTTGCTTCTGAGAGACTCTGCCTCTCTAACATGCTCTTTTTATACACAATCATGTGGCTTAGTAGAAAATTGACCCTCCAGCTGTTTTTTATTAGGACCGCTTACTTTTCCTGCCTTTTGTTAACCCTGTCCCTACTTTTTTGAGATGTGTTGCTGCCATCAATTTCTAAATTAGTTAATTTTTTAACATGAAATAGAAGAATGTCTCCCCTTCTGATATGTTCTATCTTCTATTGTGAAGAAAATATAGTTATATGAGATTTCCAAATCATTGCATTCTTTTTTTTCTTTACATTTATCTAAATTTTACACCGAGTTCCAACTTCTTTGGAATTGGGGTTTCAGATTCGAATAGATTTCCCATGCATAAAGCACCTTTGTAGCAGAATATTAGGGACGACCATCGCTCCTCTGCTTTCACATACAAGCAAAAGTGAATGGAGCGGGCTGGAGATCTCTTCCAGCCGCCCGCCTCCATTCACTGTGAAGAGGCAGTCGCTCATAGATGAGCGACTGCCCGTTTACAGTGTGCGAGAACTTGCTAAATGGAAGCGACTAGCAACTAATAAAGCAATTTCTCATTCAGTAGCCTATACTGTCCCGTGCTTAGACGGGGAAATTATCGCTTAGAATTGCTTGTTTATCGCCCCAGAAATTGTTTAGTTGTCCTGTGTAAAAGCAGTCTTTTCTATGCATCCCTGTATAAAGTCAGCATTCTTTGCTTCATTTACTTACCAGGCAGAGTGGACGGCTCAGAAGCGCCCCCCAGAGAACTGGCCAGATAAAGGCATTATGCAGTTTGTGGATTACAAGGCCCGTTATCGATCTGAATTAGATCTTGTTCTACATGGGATTTCCTGCACTATAGACAGCATGGAGAAGGTAAGGAATGACTAGATAGATAAGAGAGATAGATAGATAGATAGATAGATAGATAGATAGATAGATATGAGATAAATAGATAGATAGATAGATAAGAGAGATAGATAGATAGATAAGATAGATAGATAGATAGATATGAGATAGATAGATAGATATGAGATAGATAGAGAGATATGAGATAGATAGATAGATATGAGATAGATAGAGAGATATGAGATAGATAGAGAGATATGAGATAGATAGATAGATATGAGATAGATAGATAGATATGAAATAGATAGATAGATATGAGATAGATAGATATGAGATAGAGAGATAGATAGAGAAATAGGAGATAGATAGATAGATAGATAGATAGATAGATAGATAGATAGATAGATAGATAGATATGAGATAGATAGATAGATGATAGATAGATAGATATGAGATAGATAGATAGATATATAGATAGATAGATATGAGATAGATAGATATGAGATAGAGAGATAGATAGAGAAATAGGAGATAGATATGAGATAGATAGATATGACATAGATATTAGACAGATAGATATGAGATAGACAGATAGCTATGAGATAGATAGATATGAGATAAAAAGATAGATATGAGATAGATAGATAGATATGAGATAGATAGATAGATAGATAGATAGATAGATATGACATAGATATTAGATAGATAGATATGAGATAGATAGATAAAGAGATATGAGATAAAGAGATATGAGATAGATAGATAGATAGATATGAGATAGATAGATATGAGATAGATAGATAGATAGATAGATATGAGATAGATAGATAGATATGACATAGATATTAATTAGATAGATAGATATTAGATAGATAGATATTAGATAGATATGAGCTGGATAGATAGATAGATAGATATTAGATAGATAGATAGATATTAGATAGATAGATATGACTTAGATATTAGATAGATAGATAGATATGAGATAGATAGATATGAGATAGATAGATAGATATGAGATGGATAAATATGAGATAGATAGATAGATAGATATGAAATAGATAGATGGATAGATATGAGATGGATAGGTATGAGATACATAGATAGATAATCTCTGCTACGTGTGACTACTATATGTGACATTTTCCTATAACTGTGGATCTGTCCTGCAGGTTGGAATAGTCGGAAGGACGGGAGCTGGAAAATCTTCCCTTACTAACTGCCTCTTCCGGGTCATTGAGGCAGCAGGAGGGAAGATACTCATTGATGGTGTGGACATTTCCACCATCGGCCTCCATGACCTACGCAACAAGCTGACTATAATTCCTCAGGTAATTCATGAGACAACCAAACCCATCGTTCATGGCAGATTACTATAAACTGTATTATTGACAGCTGGGCTCTAAACATAAGACGACACCATGGATCCTGGTATAACGTTTGTAGTGGGGCTTTTAGTTAGACCCCCCTCTCCCCAGAATGTGCTTGGTGGGGTCATGTACATTAGAGCATCAGTGCATCTCTAATAACTAAATCTGTCCATCAAGTCGCAGCATACTGCTTTTCAGTGTGCACTTAGCAAACATGACACTAGATGGCAGCAGTCACACATATAAAGCCATAGCAAACGGCGACTGTTTACTCAGCGAAAAATGACTTTTGCGCGTCTCCACTATTTGATGTTTGGTGAGCCTTCCTGGCAACAATTCGCTTGTAAAATTAAATTTCACAGACAGCTTAACAGCACGAGGATATCTAATATGTAAGGATTATGTCGCTCACATGGAGCATTCAGAATACTGTTAACGGTTGGCAACGTTTCAGCATATCTTACAACAAATAGCTTTTGTTTTGTGGGATGGAAACTATTGCAATTCCTGAAAAATGATGTGGACACAATGACGGCTCACCCAACAAAGGGGGAACTTTGGTTTACACTACAGGAAAAGTGAAATGTAAAGTGACCCCCAACTGTGTGTGGTTTAAAAGTAGTCATCAAATTCTCCTATATGTGCTAATCAGCTTTAGGAAGGTATGTAAAGAACTATATTATTGTACAGTTTGCCCTTGAAGACAGCTCATTCTTCTGCTCTTATTTCCCTGCACTCTTTGAATGGGCAGAGCAGCTCCGAGTCATATCCAAGGACACAATGAGTTGGGTCTGCCTCTCAATGCTCAATGTGATGGAATAGAGAAGAAAGTAAAGTATGTAGTAAAAGATACAAAAGGGAATAATAAATGTAATAAAAGAAATATAGCTAAGGGTCTTTTACATGGCCCGATTCACCTGAACGTTCGAGTGCCCAATTGATAGGTCATTTAAAAGGATTAGCTGACGAATGAGCAAATGCTTATTTATTGGTTCATCTGTATCTTTAGGGAGAGCAGCAAGAAGGGGAGTGAGGAGACTTATAAGGTCATGTTGCTCCTCTGGGTAATATATGCAAATAAGGAAGATGGAGCAATACCTCTGCAGCGCCACCTATTGGATAGCAGCATTCCTTCAAATCAATGCTTGGCCCTTTATACAGGTCTGTAGAGCAATGATTGAGAACTTAAAAAAACAAGCCAGAATCCATACGCAGACAGCTGTTTTGGGGTTTTGCCCCTCATCGGTGTAAAGTAAGATCCTGGCTTGGCTAGTGAGAGGCCTATGATGTGGGACGGGAGGGGTAATATCACCCCTAAGGCAGAGCACCAAGAAGGTGAGTGGGGAGACTTATAAGGCCATCCATGCTCCTCTGGGTAATATGCATGGCCTTATCAGTTTCCTCACACCTACTATGTGGTCTTCCTAAGGAGACACTTTACCCCTTCTGACCTGAGTGCTGACCAAGATGCCTATTGTTGGTCAGCACTCATTTGCATAGGCAGAGGATATGGCAGTGTAAAAGGAACCTTAAAGTGTCCATACACATTGAACAACTTTTTGGACAACCAGTTGTTTTCCTCAGCTCCCCCATATACATGAATGTTTATGTTTAGGGGGGGTAAGCTGCAGCCAGACAGCTCTGGCAACAGCTTTCTCCCAGGGAATAGTCAGATGGGTTATTATAAGTCAACATCCCTGATCCTTCTTTATCGCTATATCACCTGTTGAAGGAAAGTTAAGTTGCCTCCAAAGACACAAGAGAGTTGCACGGTTCCACCTTAATCTGTGGGGGTTCAGATGACTAAAGTCTAATGTCTGTGAACCTTTACAATGTTGCTATATACATCAGATGATACTGTACTCTCTGTATCACTTACAAATAGACAGGGATACAGCACTATCTGTGCCTACACCATTCACTTAAAGGAGATGTCCCGCGCCGAAACGGGTTTTTTTTTTTTTTAAACCCCCCCCCCCCCCGTTCGGCGCGAGACAACCCCGATGCAGGGGTTAAAAAACCCACCCGCACAGCGCTTACCTGAATCCCGGCGGTCCGGCGTCTTCATACTCACCTGCTGAAGATGGCCGCCGGGATCCTCTGTCTTCATGGACCGCAGGGCTTCTGTGCGGTCCATTGCCGATTCCAGCCTCCTGATTGGCTGGAATCGGCACGTGACGGGGCGGAGCTACACGGAGCTACACGGAGCCCCATAGAGAAGAGGAGAAGACCCGGACTGCGCAAGCGCGGCTAATTTGGCCATCGGAGGGCGAAAATTAGTCGGCACCATGGAGACGAGGACGCCAGCAACGGAGCAGGTAAGTATAAAACTTTTTATAACTTCTGTATGGCTCATAATTAATGCACAATGTACATTACAAAGTGCATTATTATGGCCATGCAGAAGTGTATAGACCCACTTGCTGCCTCGGGACAACCCCTTTAAGTGAGACAAGGAGATAATATCTGCTACTCTAATAGGTCAGTTAAAGGGAGGCAGTACTATGTGTCTAGATGATTTACAGATAGCACTACCTCCATGTTTCTCACTGTAAATAATGTTAGCACAGTTGCCCACTGTTTCTATCTGTGCCTACATAATGTCCAGGGAGGCAGCGCTGTTTGAGTTTGCATTGTTTAGGGTTCACACCCACTTGCGTTTTTTTAACGCTGCGGTAGCACTGCGTTTTTTTCACGCGATTGTCAATGGGACTTTCTAATGTTAAAAACGCTTCGCAAGTTGGTGCTTTGTAATTTTTGTGCGATGCGTTTTTAACATTAGAAAGTCCCATTGACAATCGCGTGAAAAAAATGCACAAGAAAAACGCAAGTGTGCAGGAGTCCTTAACAGGGATGGACAACTGCAGTACTATCTGTGCCTACATTATTTACAGGGATAGACAGGGGGCAATACTATCTGTGCCTACATTATTTACAGGAATGGACAGCTGCAGTCCTATCTGTGCCTACATTATTTACAGGGATAGACAGGGAGGCAGTACTATCTGTGCCTACATTATTTAGAGAGATAGACAGGGAGGCAGTCCTATCTGTGCCTACATAATTTAGAGGGATAGACATGGAGGTAGTGCTATCTGTGGCTACATTATTTACAGGGGGGCAGTACTATCTGTGCCTACATTATTTACAGGGATAGACATGGAGGCAGTACTATCTGTGTCTACATTATTTACAGGGATAGACAGGGAGGCAGTACTATCTGTGCCTACATTATTTACAGGGATAAGCAGGGAGGCAGTACTATCTATGCCTACATAATTTAGAGGGATAGACATGGAGGCAGTACTATCTGTGCCTACATTATTTACAGGAATGCACAGCTGCAGTCCTATCTGTGCCTACATTATTTACAGGGATAGACAGGGAGGCAGTACTATCTGTGCCTACATTATTTACAGGGATAGGCAGGGAGGCAGTACTATCTATGCCTACATAATTTAGAGGGATAGACATGGAGGTAGTACTATCTGTGGCTACATTATTTACAGGGAGGCAGTACTATCTGTGCCTACATTATTTACAGGGATAGACATGGAGGCAGTACTATCTGTGTCTACATTATTTACAGGGATAGACAGGGAGGCAGTACTATCTGTGCCTACATTATTTACAGGGATAAGCAGGGAGGCAGTACTATCTATGCCTACATAATTTAGAGGGATAGACATGGAGGCAGTACTATCTGTGCCTACATTATTTACAGGGATAGGCAGGGAGGCAGTACTATCTATGCCTACATAATTTAGAGGGATAGACATGGAGGTAGTACTATCTGTGGCTACATTATTTACAGGGAGGCAGTACTATCTTTGCCTACATTATTTACAGGGATAAACATGGAGGCAGTACTATCTGTGTCTACATTATTTACAGGGATAGACAGGGAGGCAGTACTATCTATGCCTACATAATTTACAGGGATAGGCAGGGAGGCAGTACTATCTATGCCTACATAATTTACAGGGATAGACAGGGAGGCAGTACTAGCTATGCTTACATAATTTAGAGGGATAGACATGGAGGTAGTACTATCTGTGGCTACATTATTTACAGGGAGGCAGTCCTATCTGTGCCTACATTATTTACAGGGATAGACACGGAGGCAGTACTATCTGTGCCGGCATCATTTATAGGGAGAAACAAAGAGGCAGTACTATCTGTGCCTACATCATTTATTTCAAGAGCACAGTATCTGTGCAAATAGTATTTATGGGGATATATGGGGAGGCAGAACTACATATGATTAAATGTTTTGTAGGAAAATGGATGTCCTATAGATGCATATTGAAGCACACGTGGAAGTTTTGATGGTGTCTTAGAAAGAAAGTCTAAATGTTGCCCATGATTTTATCCTCTACACCCAAGTCTGGCTGCTGTCAAGCAATAGAGATTTTATTGGTGGAGTAACTTGAAATCCGTTGGCATTTCCTCTCTAACAGTATGATGTTCCTCTGTAGGACCCAGTGCTGTTCTCAGGGACACTGCGGATGAATCTGGACCCATTTGAACAGTACACGGATGAGGAGGTCTGGAAGGCTCTTGAGCTCTCTCACCTCAAGCCTTATGTAGAAGAGCTTCAGGAAAAGCTCTTCCACGAAGTGAGTGAAGGAGGAGAGAATCTAAGGTAAGAGCAGAGCAGGGGCGGAGGGTCTTCTATCTTGCTTCTTTTAAGATAGACAATTTGCCCAACCCCTAGGTTAAATGATGCACACTATACCACAATGAGATGAAGCAGATTTATTAAAATAACCCTTCAGACAAGACTGTTGCATTGTGTTATATGCCTAGTGCAGCTCCGCGGGGGTGGAGCATCACGCAAAGCTGCAGCTTCCTCAGGCCCTACACTATGCATAATTTGATTGTCTGGAATGTTTCTTTTATTATTGTCCTCTTTTAAAAACTATCACTGCTATTTATGAAGATACAAAAGGTTTTGCATTTCCCTTACACGTGATGTTCTGTGCAGTGTGGGGCAGAGGCAGCTGTTGTGTCTGGCTCGGGCGCTACTTCGGAAGTCCAAGATCCTCATTCTGGATGAAGCAACGGCCGCTGTGGACCTGGAGACTGATAATTTGATCCAGAGGACCATCCGCAGCGAATTTGCAGATTGCACAGTGCTGACCATTGCACATCGGTTGCACACCATCATGGACAGTAACAAGTAAGAACACTACTTATCCTTACAGTTATGATAGACATCACAACCACAGATTTGGTGTAGGGCCAATACAGATATCTTTAGACCGTAGCCACAGGCAGGATTTTTAAAAAGGAATTTTTAAGCATATCCTTGACTAGGGTCGTTAAATCAAAAAACAACTCCCTTTGTGCAGATTGTAAGATCTGTATGGTGTTAGTAATATCCTTTAACTATTGTTCTTGAATGGCTCAAAGGAGGAGTTTTTGGGTACCACCCCCCCCCCCCCTCTGTAGTCCTTCCCTGCACTCAGTCATAAACTTGTGAGGGTGGGTGGGATGGTAGCTGGGGGCATTCCCTGTCCTCTGTGGAAGCTCGGATTGGTTTGGCCGATACAGGGAGTGTCATATCAATCTGGGTTTGCACCAGCAAAGGAGTCATGGTGCTTTTATTTTCCACTGTGGGGAGTAAAACCATTAACAGTTGATGACCGGAATCTGGCCAAGCTAGGGCAGGGGTTGGCAGATGTACCATTTCACTATATTGGCTCCTGGGAAGTGGTGCCCAACACAGTTATAGAGGGAAGTTTTCGTAGCCAGACATGTTGATGCTCCTTGAACTCTATTAACAAGAAACAACCAGGTTGATTGGGCGCACAAAGTCTCTTTAGAGTTTCCATAACCAGGAGAAGTCTCTTTGGTAGCCCAGATACAGGGGTAGAATCAACAGTAAGGTAAGGCCTTACCGAGGCGTGCCTACTGGTTTGCGTTGTGGCAAGTCCGTGAGGCTGATCAGTTGGGATGCACAGCCGATTCCAAAAGCGCAGCATAAATCTAGGAGAGGATCATGACCATAGGGCTAACTGGTACAAAGCTTTGTTTCACTTCAGGTATGTAGGGCGTAGAACATGGTTGTTAACAAGACTTCAGCAGGAGAAATGTGCAACACACCCTGTTTGTTTCCTCTCTCTGCCCAACTGCCCTCCTCCCGGAAACCGGTCAAAGATGGCGGCATGGGATCTGGTGTTTTACGGACCCTCCTCCACCACAATAACATCAATTGCACATTAAACTACGTAAAACAGAACAGAACCCCCTTGCATAGACTACTTATATAAACTCTATACACTACTTCATTGCATTTATGTCTTACTCATTTGCAGAGTCATGGTGTTGGACACTGGAAAGATAATAGAATATGACAGCCCGGAAAACCTCCTGCAAAGCCAAGGACACTTTGCCTCTATGGCCAAAGATGCTGGTATAGAAGGCACCAACAGTACGTCATTCTGAGACCTGGAGGATGTAGGCATGATGATGAGACTCTCTTAAGACTCGCCGAGTACTGACTGCTACAGACTTAAGACAAACTGTGAAGACGTCTAAACTTTGGGAGCAGAAAAAACCCTCAGCAGTGGAGGAAATTATTGTTGATTGGACAGAGGATTCTAAACGATGGCGGCTAATGATATGTGACGTCATTGAATCCTTAGTAGCTGGTGAATAATAGCAATTGTGTGACTGCAACTCGGCCCACGTGACTTCCTCATACGTTCCTGGGTACTTGGCCATCGCGAAGCAAATGTTTGAAGGTCTTTGTTCTTTAAAGGACACTGAAAATATTGTATGTGGTGCTAACATAAGATTATGGCGTATGATGAACCACAGTCAGCGGCACGCCGAAGAGGGGAAGGTTTCGAGTTCTTATGGTATGGTGCACAAGTCTACCCTTATATTGTCCATTTGGCTTTGATATAGGAGATCATATAACCCCTTAGCTTTATGCCTTGTAGTTACTTTTTTGTTTGCCTACCGTTTTGTGTATACAGCTCCTATGAAGACCCATATGTTTCCATGGTAATAGACTACAAACATACGCTCCTGCCAACCAAAATTCAGTAAAAGAGGATGCAGAATCTAAGGGCTGTCCACAAATCGTTACAGAGCCTGCTGTGTTCAGGCATCTTTTATACATTTGCTTGTAGGATTTCTGTCTTTTTGGGATATTTGATAATGTGAATATATAAACCGTTGTTGAATACCATCTTAAAACTTAAAGTGGTTGTATGAAATTTAAGAAAAATATGTTTTTCTACAAGAAACAGCGCCACTCTTGTTTATGGGCTATGTTTGGTATTACAGCTCAGCACTATTGACTGAAATGCTGCAATACCGGACACAGCCATGGATAAGTGAGGCACTGTTTCTGGCAGTAAGCAATAGTGTATGTTTTTCTAACTGAACTGGATGAACATTTGTCTTTTTTTCAGCCTAGCATACTATGGTAATCTTGCACAACCCCTTTAAGGCTGCAGTCATACTTAGGTGTTGGCTCTGTATCCAAATGGAGGTGGTCATGAGTGTGACTAGAAAAGGCTGGGCCTCTTAGCAAAATTTTGAAAGCCCCCTCCACCCTCGAATATGAACATTTATCAGCCTCATGTAAAACTTCAGATGGCAGAATGCCACCACCATACTGATACAGAACAGAGACCACTACAAAAGATCAATATTACCAACAAGAACACTATATGGGGCCAAATAATACCGCCTGACTGTGACCTAACATTACCACCACAGTGACTGCAACACCTCTGTACAAAGACCAATATTGCTATTATACATTCGCCATATAGCATTAAATACCAGCTCTACGCCTGCGTTCTGCAGACTGTACAAGTGATTACATTACCATTATATCCAGTGATCACAGGCAACATCCCCTTTGACTGAAGTTTTTCACTCTTCATTTTCGTCATCTGACCCAGTTTGCCTTGGTCTGCAAAGTTCCGTAGCTCCGCCGGTCTTCCTGCACTCCTCGGCCGCTGACAGATCATCACTTCCTGGTTGCGGTGTTCATAAATCCCGCCTCCAGGAAGTGATGGCTCTGATTGGCCAGCAATCAATGGATTGTCCAGAAATCAATGCAACGCTCGCTGAACCAACATTATGGCTGTGACTGCCTGAGAGCAATAAACTGTAATATATACTGTTAATAAGACTTGTGTAGCAATGTAACGTCTCACGGTGTAATCGTGCTCTAGTGTATATTATATGTACAAATTAAAAAAACTTTTTTTTTTTAAACATGGTATTTTTTTCATTTGTATACTGGAATTTATCACTAGAAAGACCCTTTGAAAAGTGTTTTCTACTCTGGACAACTTCTCTAAATACTGTAATAGCAGAATAGAGGAAAGGTATTTAATCAGGACTCTTAGCCAGAGTGAAGAGCAATTCTCGCTTTGGAAAACCTGCAATGTCCATGCATTAAACAGGTAGTTCATTGGAAATGTGTAAGTGTCAATTTCTCCAGTGGAGGTGCAGGGAAACTGAACAGTTGTTCCTGGATTCTTAATAGTTAATAGGGATACACTTAAAATAAAAAGTAAACCAAAGCCTTCAAACTGTATGTTGACTAATGCTAGAAGTCTGACCAATAAAGTTGATGAAGTAGAAGTAATAATGTCTGAGGAAAACTATGACATAGTTGGAATAACTGAGACCTTGCTGGATGAAACCTGTGAGTGGGTGGTGAACTTACATGGTTACGGTTTGTTTAGAAGAGATCATAAAAAATGGAAAGGAGGAAGGTTTTTTTTTTGTAAAGTCTTGTTTAAAGCCCACACTAGGAGAAGATATATGTGAGGGAGATGAACATGTGGAGTCTCTATGAGAAGACTTGGGGACATGGCTAACGCTTGATATCTCCATAGACTGTGAATGGAGCGGTGCTAACGCATGCACACTGCCACTCCATTTATCTAGGCCACTTGGCGGTGTACCATTCAGACCCCTATGATCAACCATTTATCACCCATCCCTCTATAGTTCAGTGACAATGATATTATAGATTATCAGATCTAAAATTAAAGGAATTTTACTGCATTTTTCTATAGCAAAAGAGGAGGTACAATGCAAAAAAAGAAAATTGCCAAATATACAAAAGCACACAACGTCATCAAGATATCTGAGGTTTATTGGTTCCATTATAGCATTGCACAATTGGATCAAACTTGATTTTCCTCATTGAACCACAGCTTCTAGAAATGAGCAGGAACCCTCCTCCCATAATGTCTTCCTTCTGTCCAGTTTGCAAAAAAAAAAAAAAAATACACAACGGTATAAAAAAAATACACAAAATGTATCATACAACGTTTGTTCTAAAACACAAAATTATCAATAAAAAGAACTCTAAAAAGGTGCCTATCTGGAAATGTGCAAAGGCTACATCTGTAAAACACATATACAATGAGAAAAAAATACATAATATCCGCTCTGTATTCTTATTACACTCCCTTCAGTAGTCAGATCTGAATGTTCGTTACTTGCTACAAGTGTCCGGTCTGTGTGATACACATAGTATATAATGCTTAATTTCATAGGAAATCGTATATTCTACAAAAGTCGCTCTCATCCGTCCCCTTCCAGACTGAACGCTGAAAAGGACCAGTCAATGTGTAAAAAAAAAAAGGTAAAAAAAACACTAAAGAAAAAACGGAAGAGCCCAGAGAATAGTGGAGTGCTGTGATGTCTGGGAATCTTGGTAGGCAAGGCGGTCTCTATAACCTCCGGGGTGAGATGGTGTCTTTAATCGCAGGACTCTAGAGGGTAACTAACATATAACAACAGAGTCCCATAGGAGGAAATGCTGTGTCTTAAAGGGGTTGTCCTGGGTGAGGCAAACATAGCCGCTTTCTTCCAAAAACAGCACACCCCTGTCTGTAGCAGGTCAGCTCCAATAAAGTGAATGGGGCTCAGATGCAGTACCACACGCAACCTGTGGACAGGGGTGGCACTTTTGAACTCCTTTTCAAGATATCTGTTTTTTTTTTCTCCAGTTACAGCACCACTTTTATCTATGGCTAAGCCTGGAATTGCAACTCAGCTTCATTCACTTGAATGGGGCTGAGCTGCAATACCGGACATAGCCACAGACAAGACCAGCACTGTTTCTAGGCAAAAGTAGACGTTTTTCATTTCATGGAACCCCTTCAATGAATTTAGCATCAAGCTCTAGTTCACCACAAGTCGATCACAGCCTTAGGGCCCGTTCACACGAGTGTAATACACAGTGAATAGAACCCATTGATTTAACGGAGTTTGTTCACACGAGTGTATTTTTCATGTATTATGCGCTGCAGTAGGCCATTGAAGAGAATGGGCTGGCGTAAATATGCAGTGCATACTAAAACCCAGGCGAAATACATAGGTGTAATTGAATTTCGGTCGTGTAAATAATATTTGCGTGACCAAAATGTGATTATGCCTGTGTGAATGGGTGAACCCGCCACTTTTGGGACAAAATGCTATCCAGGGACAGGAGGGGTGGGGATATGTTACCTGCAGTTTCTCTCTGCTGTCCGTCTGATCTGCTGGTTTTGGGTCCCATTTTCAGTTGTCCAAGATGGCGGGCAAAATCTTCAGACTACCTAACCCCCATAGGGCATTGGTAGTGTTAGACAACCAATCACTATCCCAGAGGCGTAATTTTAAAGCTTCTGGGCCCCGGTGCAAAACCTGTAACAGGGCCCCCAACTATAATGCTTTAGGCCTCATGTCCACGGGGAAAATCAGGCCCGCTACGGATTCTACATGTAGAATCCGTAGCGGGTCCCTCCTGCCCCGCGGACATGAGCGCTGAAAATAAGAATTTAAAAGAATTTACCTATCCGTAGCGGGCGGGGAAGGTCTGCTGTTCCTCACGGCCGGATCTTCTTTTTCGGCCGGCGGATGAATTCGTCACGCTGGCGGCACGTCGCCGGCACATCCGCCGAGCCGAAGCAAAAAAGATCCGGCCGTGAGGAAGAGAAGACCTTCCCGGTCCGCTCCGGATGGGTAAATACTTTTAAATTCCTATTTTAGGTCTCCCGCAGATCCGGACGGCTTCCATAGGCTGCAATAGAAGCCCGCGGGAGCTGTCCCCGCGGGAGACCCGCACGAAAATGGAGCATGGTCCAGATTTTTTCATGCTCCATTTTTTTTTAAATCCCTTTTATTGACCATCCGCGGGTATTTATCTACCCGCGGGTGGTCAATGCATCCCTATGGGATGCGGATCCGCATGCGGGAGATCCGCTGTGGATCTTAAATCATATTTTGCCCGTGGACATGAGGCCTTACTCATAGTATTGGGTTCCCTATATGCAGAAGAGAGGCCTTATGGGCCCCCTAAGGCTCCTGGGCCCGGGTGCAACCGCATCTCCTGCACCCCCTATAGTTACGCCCTTGCACCATCCCTGCTTTCTGGTTGACTGGTGCCACTCATGTGTTCGGCATTGGCCAATAAGAGCAGTCCACAGTATGCAGTAATCAAGATGAAAAATGACAGCTTCCACCATGGATAGACGAAAACCGGCACAAGAACTGGCAGATCGGACGGACGGCAGAGAACAAGTGCAGGTAATATACCCCCAAAACAGAAAATCTAGTTGGCCATTAAGGCGCAAACAGTCTGGGTCACTAAGGGTTAATATTTCAAACTTTATACACACAACAGCAGCGACATGACAAGCAGATGACATCATAGACATCGTGTGATGTCACAATTGGTGCAGATGGTTAAAGTTCTAATGCTGAACCACCTTGTGTCATTTCAGCCTGACATCCTGAAGAGGACGAATCCAAGTATGTGACTCCTCGCTTAGTGCTGAGGCCTCGTCACACATCGTATAGCTGAGAACGTGTGTACATCTGGGGGTTGGGCCCTTAGAGTGTAAGCTCTTAGGAGCAGAGTTTCTACTGTATAGTATTAGTCTGTAAGCTCTTAGGAGCAGAGTTTCTATTGTACACTAGATTGTAAGCTCTTAGGAGCAGGTTGTATAACATGTCGCTTTCTTTACAGGATCCTGAGCTTATAATAATATACAGATACAGCAATAGGCAGCAGGACAGATTAGATCCGGGGTGATATCCGATCGCCACATCTGGGGTCAGGAAGGAATTTTTTTTCCCCTGATGACTTTCCGGGGGTTTTCTTCGCCTTCCTCTGGATCTCGGGGGCCAGGGATTCTCATCTCAGAACAATGGTGTGAACGGGCGCAGCACGTTCTGTGGTCTCCACCGGGCTGACATTAGAGTCTCTGAGAGCCTTCTGTTATTTATTAAAGGGCCGGTAATGTTTTATTACAATGTTGCTTATTGCTATTTCAATAAAAATATAAAAAATATACATATTGTGATGTTTGTTTTTTATCCACTCGTCTTACGTGCCATAATGAGAGCGATTGCTGCTGATCAGTGTTCCAGAAGTACAAATAGACTTATCCTGCATACATAAAGACGTGTATCATCTCCTAAAGACATGGCGGCAGCTGCTGAGGGACAGAAACTCTGGTGGACTCCATATACAGAGCAGAGAACATATCACTCCACCCATAATGCCAAATCCTGTCTCAAGTTACATAACAAGTGTTATGGGGTTCAGTCTCTATTCTAGGGGGCACTAACATTGTGTGTCCTCCAGTCTACACAACATACTACCTGAAGGCTGAAGGTTGGGACAGGAAGAGTAACTGAGTACAGAAGACGAAGAGGTCTTGTATGAAAACAGGAAACAGACTGACGAGGTATCATTCAAATGTGCTTTCTGTGTTTCTGCCATGAGCCGCAGAGCTGCGATCCATTGGGGATGCATCCTGTGGCTATGAGGAAATGTTGTGTGGGGCAGAGTGTTAAGGCAGAAGAATGCAGTCTTAAGCTCTCGCTCACAATCTGAACGTTGCGGGTTCGATCCCCACATGCTTCTGTTACATCCGCTGGATACACTCAAACGTGTCCATTTGAAACCGCAACCACACAGATATAGTACTTGCATGGACCAATTGCATCTCTCCAGGAAGAAGAATGAACAACTCTCCCTAACTGATCAGGGAAAGAGGGGCACCTCGGCCTAAAAGCGGAGTCATAAAGGCGGCCCCACTGTCTTCTTCTACTGACCTGGCATCCCTGATCAGGGAGCTGGAGAGATGCAGTAAACACTCAGAACACAACATTGTTCACACACACACACACACACACACACACACAACAGGACTGCACATATAGAACATGTCTAGCACCCTGCACAGACCTAACATACGTCACTGTTCACACCACATAGAACAGGACTGTACACATCAAATGTCTGCCCATTTGCACAGACATACAACACAAGTCACTGTTCACACTAACATACAACAGGTAGTGCATACAACACGGACCCCACTCAGAGCTCACATGCATACCAATGCATACTAAAGCAGTCCAAGTGTCCCCATTCCAGGGGAATAGGGAGAGTCAGCCACCATGCTGACATAAGGAGCAGTGTCAGGCATCACCCATCTGTCACACACATAGGACATCAGACATCTGGGGGCCGCACCTGCCCAGGGATAGGGAGAAACCTGCAGGTCGCCTGCTTCTGTGTGGTCACAGTACCGCACACTACACAATGCACTGACCCCAGAAACTGTAAGGAGGGGAGGGACAGCAGGTGTCCAGACTATCTTCAGAGGAGGGGAGAGACTTCAAACTAGCATGCAACCACTAGCTCTTGGTGGGATAAACAGTGATACATAAGGCACTAAAATGACCAGCAATCTTTCCCAAGAAAGAGCCAGCTCAAGTAACCCCTACCTGTGAAGGTGTGCACAAGGAAGTCTGTAGAACCACAGGTCCCAGATGCAGAACTTAAATAGGTTCGGGTAGCCACGGAAGGTTGACTCAGACTTCTATCCTTGCGAAGTCGGTAAAATGAGTACCCAGCAAGCTGTGCTTAATCTACTTAACAGTCTGTCCTGTGCTGCATTTTCAACTACCTATCCACTGCGGGAATTACTTTTGTCATTTTGGCTTTGTAGCGCGGATCAAGAAAGGTGGTAATGTTCTGATATTTAGATGTGGGCTATGTGGTGGTCCTTCTGTAGGCACTGCAACATTAAAGCACTTATATGCCTCAAAGTACCTAAGGGTTATGGCCACCACTCCTCAGTGTCAGGCCTAAGAGTGTCATCCAGCTGGTCCCATCATCCATGTGAAATAGCTGGGGTTAGGGATAGATGGAAGGAATGTTGCATAAATCCCTCCACTGCCTCTGGACCTATATTATCCCCCTCCTCTTTCTCCTCTTCTTCCTCCTGTATACTTCTCCCATTAATGTAGAAACGTGTTGGAGAAGACACCCCCCTTTTTTGCCTAAAGCCACCCATTCTGCATTGTCGAGTAATGGCAGACTGGGCATAGAGCTGGAAGATTGGTATCCCTTCTTCCTGTGACAACAACACCTCATTATCTGTGAGGCCATATAGCGTCTGTTCCAGCAGGCGGACAGCAGGGATGCTGATACTGGTCAGTGTATTATCATAACCAACAGCCTAGGTGACAAGAGGCACATGGCCCCCGAGCTGTGGCAGGGTCTGACTGAGCAGTACGACCTCTGGCTTTCGCCGCTGAGCCTGCAACCTGGCATGGTCGTGTGTGACAACGGCCGTAACCTGGTGGCAGCTCGGCAGCTCGGCAGCCTCACACACGTGCCATGCCTGGCCCATGTCTTCAATCTGGTGGTTCAGTGGTTTCTGAAAAACTACCCGCAGCTGTCACACCTGCTCGGCAAGGTGCGCCGCGCCTGCGCACATTTCCGAAAGTCCACCACGGACGCTGCCACCCTGAGGACCCTGCAACATCGGTTTAATCTGCCAGAGCACGGGCTGCTGTGCGACGTGCCCACACGGTGGAATTCTACGCTCCACATGTTGGCCAGGCTGTATGAGCAGCGTAGAGCAATACTGGAATACCAACTCCAACATGGGCGGCGTAGTGGGAGTCAGCCTCCCCAATTCTTTACCGAGGAGTGGGCCTGCCAAGTCCTCGGAAAGTTGAGGAATCTACCCACATGGTGAGCGGCGATGCTGCAATCATTAGTGTCACCATTCCTCTGATATGCCTTCTGAGAAGTTCGCTGCAAAGCATAAAGGCTGAGGCTTTGCGGTCGGAACAGGAGATGGGGGAAGAGAGTATGTCGCTTGATAGTCAGAGCACCCTCATGTCTATATCTCAGCACGCTTTGGAGGAGGAGGAGGGGGAAGAGACAGCTGGGCCCACTGCAGAGGGTACACATGCTGCTTGCCTCCCATCTGTTCAGCGTGTATGGCCTGTGGACGAGGAGGAGGATCCTGAAAGTGATCTTCCTAGTGAGGACAGCGATGTGTTGCTTACTGGTACCCTGGCACACATGGCTGACTTCATGTTAGGCTGCCTTTCTCGTGAACCTCGCGTTAGACGCATTCTGGCCACTACGGATTACTGGGTGTACACCCTTCTAAACCCCCGGTATAAGGAGAACCTTTCCACTCTTATTCCCGAAGAGGAAAGGGGTTTGAGGATGATGCAATACCACAGGGCCCTGGTGGACAAAGTGATGGTAAACTTCCCATCTGACAGCGCTAGCGGCAGAAGGCGCAGTTCCGAGGGCCAAGTAGCAGGGGAGACGCAGAGATCAGGCAGCATGTTCAGCACAGGCAGGGTAACACTCTCCAAGGCCTTTGCCAGCTTTATGGCTCCCTAGCAAGACTGCGTCACCACTCCCCAGTCAAGGCTGAGTCAGAGGGAGCACTGTAAAAAGATGATGAGGGAGTACGTAGCCGATCGTACCACTGTCTTCCGTGATGCCTTAGCTCCATACAACTATTGGGTGTCAAAGCAGGACACATGGCACGAACTTGCGCTGTATGCCCTGGAGGTGCTTGCTTGCCCTGCCGCTAGCGTCTTGTCAGAGAGGGTGTTTAGTGCAGCTGGGGGAATCATCACGGACAAGCACACCCGCCTGTCAACTGCCAGTACCGACATGCTGTATGAACAAAGCCTGGATTTCTCCAGACTTCTCTTCGCCACCGGCAGAGAGCAGCGGAACCTAAAGAATCTTTTTGCTGCAACCGCAGATAAAAGCACTCTTCTCTATCACCGGGAAAACGGGGCATTTAGCTTTGTCAATCTGTCTCTGACAATAGTTCTCCTGCTGCTACTTCTCCTCCAGAAACAACATGTCATCGCGCTGAACGGCCAATTTTTTTGCGGCCCAAAAGGCTCATCTACATCTACCACTTTTTTTAACAATTTTTCAAAGTTTCAAAAGTATTGAAACTGTAACATGAACCCATTTTTTCAACAGGGCTGCCTTCAGACTCTGTTACAAATTAAGCAACAGTGAGCTGTATCTTTAAAAAAATGTTTATGGGTTTCACCTGCCCTCTCGGTTGATAAATTTTTCAGAGGTACACTTGTACTCTTGGTACACTAATTTTTCAGGCCCATGCCTACACTCTTATCCAACTAATTTTTCTGGCCTTCGCCTAAGCTCATGGGATGCCAATGTTTCAGAGGTTAGCCTATACTATTACTACAGAAATTTTACTGGGGTCTGCCTGCCTGACTATACATCTGCTTTAAGAAAGTTACAGGGGTCTGCCTATACTGCTGCCACTTGAATGTTACAGGGCTCTGCCTATACTTCTGCTACAAGAATGTTACAGGGATCTGCCTATACTTCTGCCACGTAAATGTTACAAGGGGTCTGCATATACTGCTGCTACACAAATGTTACAGGGGTCTGGCAATACTGCAGCTACATAAATGTTATAGGGGTCTGCCTATACTTCTGCTAATGAAATGTTACTGGGGTCTGTCGATACTGTTACTACAGAAATGTTAATGGGGTCTCCCTAGACTTCTGCAACTTAAATTTTACTGGGGTCAGCTTATACCTTTGCTACAGGAATATTACAGGGGTTTGTGTATACTATGGGTGCACTAAGTCTTCCCGGTGTTCTACCTATCTGGCCCCAAAAAAAACCCAGACTGACTAGGGCATAGATTGTTTGCCGAGGCCAACATGTGTTTTCTCTCACGTTACCACAGCTATCCGGGGCACTGCAATGGGATTTCTTTATGTACCGTCTGTGTGTTTCTGCTAGCCACCCATGCTGTGGGTGCACACAGACTTGCCACAGCGGAGTTGTACCTGCCTGGCACTTTAAAAAAAAACAAAACAGTATGTCTAGGGCATGGACTGTGGGCTGCAGCCAACATGTATTTCCTCTCACGTAACCTCAGCTATCCGGGGCACTGCAATGGGATTTCTTTATGTACCGTCTGTGGGTTCCTGATAGCCACCCATGCTGTGGGTGCACACAGACTTCCCATTGAAATGTTTTACCTGTCTGTCCCCAAAACACTGACAGACTTGGGTAGGGTGCAGAGTGCAGATGGTTTACCCCTTGCGTTGTCGATGAGGTATCCGACACCCAAACAGAATGAGTAGTGTGTGGACACATGGAGTCCCCATTGCTATGTCACTCGCAGCACCTTGGGCCACACAAGGCGTTTGCTGGGACAGACGCTGACCCAGGGCCTGCTCACATACTTCCCACACCGAGTATTGCTGCATTGTGGAGATGTGTAGAAGTGCTGGGCTGGCAGCGGAGTCCCCTTTATGCCCTCGTTTGCAGCTCCTGACGGAGGTGGCAAAGGATTGGAATGAAGATCAAACGTCAATTTCTCATCGATTCTCTACAGCATTGTGGGCTATCGCCCCCCCTTTTAAAGAGGGTCGCTGCCTGGCCCTGCCAACCCTCTGCATTTTGTGCCTCCGGTTCCTCCTCATGGCAGACGCCCTTATAAATAGACATGAGGGTGGTGTGGCTATGAGGCCAGCATGTGGCATGAGGGCAGCTGAAGGCTGCGCAGGGGCACTTTTGTGTGAGCTGCGGACGCAGGGTTGTGTGTGGGGGGGGGGGGGGGGGTTGAGCAGCATGTAACCCAGGAGAAGTGGCAGCGGTGTCCCCCGCAGGCAGTGATTGTGCTTTGTTGGAGGTAGTGTGGTGCTTAGCTAAGGTGTGCCTTGCTAATGAGCGTTTGTCCAAAGTAAAAATTGCTAGGGGTGGGGGGTGCTCACTCTTGCCGCTATTGTGGCTTAATAGTGAGACCTGGGAACTTGAGATGCAGCCCAACATGTTGCCCCTCGCCTGCCCTATCCGTTTCTGTGTCGTTTCCATCACTTTCGTAGGTTTTGAAGATTTTCACAAATGAAAACCTTAGCGAGCATCGGTGATAAACAAAAATGCTCGGGTCGCCCATTGACTTCAATGGGGTTCATTACTCGAAACGAACTCTCGAGCATCGCGGAAAGCTCGACTCGAGTAACGAGCACCCGAGCATTTTGGTGCTCGCTCATCTCTAGTTAAAATTGAATTCATAAACTGCTAATGGTTTTCTTTATATTAATTTCTTTTACAGAATCTACAAATTATATTATATTCCTTGGAATCAGTTCTGCTCCGATATGATGGCTGTGAATGCCTTATGTAGAATCACATGGCAATATAGCCCTCTGTGGTCTAAGCTCCCTGGTGGAATAATACATTACATGTTAACCAGCAGATCATTAGGCGTACCTGAGCAATATTACATAACCGCAATAGGAATTTGACGTGGAAGGTTCTATGTTATTGTAAACCATTGATTCTGTTGGTCGTGGTTTTATAGCGCTGCTATCGTAGCCACGTTATAACGCTCGTGTGAATGAAGCCTAAAGAAGGTAACTTGTGGTTCTCATATGACCAGATTTGGATTGAGGAATCTGCGATCGTCACCCGCACGGATGATCTGCGGTATTCTGCATCCCTTAACAAGAATAGTGCATGGAGATGTGCGCTCACATGAGGAGACAGTGATTCCAATTTTTGTTTGCGGAAAACACATTGTAGCATGCTCTATTCCTGTCCAGTCAATGGAAGCCGGCCGACCGGCGGACAATCTGCAATTGACTCCTGGGAAAAGCAGGAGTTTAAAAAAATCTGTACTGCACATGTCTGACGGTGACCATCCAGAGTACAAATAATTTCCATATGCTGGCCGGGGACAGGGTTGGATTCCTCTGTGGGCTCCAGCATGCAGAATCTGACCCGTTTGTGTGAGACCGGCCTTATAGTTCCCAAAGGGGTGGAAAGGAAGGACAGGAATGTGAAAATGAGTGTATTTTCATTATCTAGTAGGAGGGACGACATCATACTTTTTTCTGTAGTAGCTGCTGACGGGGCACTGGCCCTCGCCTTTGACTGATTCTATCCTAAAAATGCGCAAGGAAAAACACAAGTGTGCATGAGCCCTTAACAGGGATGGACAGCTGCAGTACTATCTGTGCCTACATTATTTACAGGGATAGACAGGGGGGGCAGTACTATCTCTGCCTACATTATTTACAGGGATAGACAGGGAGGCAGTACTATCTCTGCCTACATTATTTACAGGGATAGACAGGGAGGCAGTACTATCTCTGCCTACATAATTTAGAGGGATAGACATGGAGGTAGTACTATCTGTGGCTACATTATTTACAGGAAGGCAGTACTATCTGTGCCTACATTATTAACAGGGATAGACATGGAGTCAGTACTATCTGTGTCTACATTATTTACAGGGATAGACATGGAGGCAGTACTATCTGTGTCTACATTATTTACAGGGATAGACATGGAGGCAGTACTATCTGTGTCTACATTATTTACAGGGATAGACATGGAGGCAGTACTATCTGTGTCTACATTATTTACAGGGATAGACATGGAGGCAGTACTATCTGCGCCGGCATCATTTATAGGGAGAAACAAAGAGGCAGTACTATCTGTGCCTACATCATTTATTTCAAGACCACAGTATCTGTGCCAATAGTATTTATAGGAATATACGGGGAGGCAGAACTACATGTGATTAAATGTTTTGTAGGAAAATGCATGTCCTATAGATGCATATTGAAGCACACGTGGAAGTTTTGATGCTGTCTTAGAAAGAAAGTCTAAATGTTGCCCATGATTTTATCCTCTACACCCAAGTCTGGCTGCTGTCAAGCAATAGAGATTTTATTGGTGGAGTAACTTGAAATCCATTGGTATTTCCTCTCTAACAGTATGATGTTCCTTTGTAGGACCCAGTGCTGTTCTCTGGGACACTGCGGATGAATCTGGACCCATTTGAACAGTACACGGATGAGGAGGTCTGGAAGGCTCTTGAACTCTCTCACCTCAAGCCTTATGTAGAAGAGCTTCAGGAAAAGCTCTTCCACGAAGTGAGTGAAGGAGGAGAGAATCTAAGGTAAGAGCACAGCAGGGGCGAAGGGTCTTCTATCTTGTGATGATCCCGGGGAGCTTCTTTTAAGATAGACAATTTACCCAACCCCTAGGTAAAATGACACATACTATACCACAATGAGATGAAGCAGATTTATTAAAATAACCCTTCAGACAAGACTGTTGCATTGTGTTATATGCCTAGTGCAGCTCCGCGGGGGTGGAGCATCACGCAAAGCTGCAGCTTCCTCAGGCCCTACACTATGCATAATTTGATTGTCTGGAATGTTTCTTTTATTATTGTCCTCTTTTAAAAACTATCACTACTGTTTATGAAGATACAAAAGGTTTTGCATTTCCCTTACACATGATGTTCTGTGCAGTGTGGGGCAGAGGCAGCTGTTGTGTCTGGCTCGGGCGCTACTTCGGAAGTCCAAGATCCTCATTCTGGATGAAGCAACAGCCGCTGTGGACCTGGAGACTGATAATTTGACCCAGAGGACCATCCGCAGCGAATTTGCAGATTGCACAGTGCTGACCATTGCACATCGGTTGCACACCATCATGGACAGTAACAAGTAAGAACACTACTTATCCTTACAGTGATGATAGACATCACAACCACAGCTTCGGTGTAGGGCCAATACAGATATCTTTAGACCGTAGCCACAGGCAGGATCTTTAAAAAGGAATTTTGAAGCATATTCTTGACTATGGTAGTTAAATCAAAAAACAACTCCCATTGTGCAGATTGTAAAATCTGTATGCAGTGAGCTCCCCCTAGTGGTGTTAGGAATATCCTTTTATTGTTCCTGAATGGCTCAAAGGAGGAGTTTCTGGGTACCAAAACCCCCACTCTGTAGTCCTTCCCTGCACTCAGTCATAAACTTGTGAGGGTGGGTGGGATGGTAGCTGGGGGCATTCCCTGTCCTCTGTGGAAGCTCGGATTGGTTTGGCCGATACAGGGAGTGTCATATCAGTCTGGGTTTGCACCAGCAAAGGAGTCATGGTACTTTTATTTTCCACTGTGGGGAGTAAAACCATTAACAGTTGATGACCGGAATCTGGCCAAGCTAGGGCAGGGGTTGGCAGATGCACCATTTCTCTATAGTGGCTCCTGGGAAGTGGTGCCCAACACAGTCATAAAGGGAAGCTTTCAAAGCCAGACATGTTGATGCGCCTTGAACTCTATTAACAAGAAACAGCCAGGTTGATTGGGCGCACAAAGTCTCTTTAGAGTTTCCATAACCAGGAGAAGTCTCTTTGGTAGCCCAGATACAGGGGTAGAATCAACAGTTAGGTAAGGCCTTACCGAGGCGTGCCTACTGGTTTGGGTTGTGGCAAGTCCGTGAGGCTGATCAGTCAGGATTCCAAAAAACACAGCATAGATCTAGGAGAGGATCATGACCATAGGGCTAACTGGTACAAAGCTTTGTTTCATTTCAGATATGTAATACATAGCAACATGGTTGTTAATAAGACTTCAGCAGGAGAAATGTGCAACACACCCTGTTTGTTTCCTAACTGCCCTCCTCCCGGAAACCGGTCAGAGATGACGGCATGGGATCTGGTGTTTTATGGACCCTCCTCCTTTTCAACGGCACCACAATAACATCAATTGCACATTAAACTATGTAAAACAGAACAGAACCCCCTTGCATAGACTACTTATATAAACTCTATACACTACTTCATTGCATTTATGTCTTACTCATTTGCAGAGTCATGGTGTTGGACACTGGAAAGATAATAGAATATGACAGCCCGGAAAACCTCCTGCAAAGCCAAGGACACTTTGCCTCTATGGCCAAAGATGCTGGTATAGAAGGCACCAACAGTACGTCATTCTGAGACCTGGAGGATGTAGGCATGATGACGAGACTCTCTTAAGACTCGCCGAGTACTGACTGCTACAGACTTAAGACAAACTGTGAAGACGTCTAAACTTTGGGAGCAGAAAAAACCTCAGCAGTGGAGGAAATTATTGTTGATTGGACAGAGGATTCTAAACGATGGCGACTAATGATATGTGACGTCATTGAATCCTTAGTAGCTGGTGAATAATAGCAATTGTGTGACTGCAACTCGGCCAACGTGACTTCCTCATACGACCCTGGGTACTTGGCCATCGTGAAGCAAATCTTTGAAGGTCTTTGTTCTTTAAAGGACACTGAAAATATTGTATGTAGTGCTAACATAAGATTATGGCGTATGATGAACCACATACAGCGGCACGCCGAAGAGGGGAGGGTTTCGAGTTCTTATGGTATGGTGCACAAGTCAACCCTTATATTGTCCATTTGGCTTTGATATAGGAGATCATATAACCCCTTAGCTTGATGCCTTGTAGTTACTTTTTTGTTTGCCTACCGTTTTGTGTATACAGCTCCTATGAAGACCCATATGTTTCCATGGTAATAGACTACAAACATAGGCTCCTGCCAATCTAAATTCAGTAAAAGAGGATGCAGAATCTAAGGGCTGTCCACAAACCGTTACAGAGCCTGCTGCATTCAGGCATCTTTGATACATTTGCTTGCAGGATTCTTGTCTTTTTGGGATATTTGATAATGTGAATATATAATGTGAATATATAAACCGTTGTTGTTGAATACCATCTTACAGCTTAAAGTGGTTGTATGAAATTAAAAAAAAATGTTTTTCTACAAGAAACAGCGCCACTCTTGTTTATGGGCTATGTTTGGTATTACAGCTCAGCACTATTGACTGGAATGCTGCAATACCGGACACAGCCATGGATAAGAGAGGCACTGTTTCTGGAAGTAAGCAATAGTGTATGTTTTTCTAATCTTGCACAACCCCTTTAAGGCTGCAGTCATACTTAGGTGTTGGCTCTGTATCCAAATGGAGGTGGCCATGAGTGTAACTAGAAAAGGCTGGACCTCTTAGCAAAATTTTGAAAGCACCATCCCCCCTTGAATATGAACATTTGTCAGCCTTATGTAAAACTTCAGATGGCAGAATGCCACCACCATACTGATACAGAACAGAGACCACTACAAAAGATCAATATTACCAATAAGAACATTATATGGGGCCAAATAATACCGCCAGACTGTGACCTAACATTAACACCACAGTGACTGCAAACACCTCTATACAAAGACTAATATTGCTATTATACATTCACCATATAGCATTAAATACCAGCTCTACGCCTGCGTTCTGCAGACTGTGCAAGTGATTACATCACTATTATATCCAGTGATCACAGGCGACATCCCCTCTGACTGGAGTCTTTCACTCCACCTTTTCTTCATCTGCCCTAGTTTGCCTTGGTCTGCAAAGTTCCGTAGCTCCGCCGGTCTTCCTGCACTCCTCGGCCGCTGACAGATCATCACTTCCTGGTTGCGGTGTTCATAAATCCCGCCTCCAGGAAGTGATGGCTCTGATTGGCCAGCAATCAATGGATTGTCCAGAAATCAATGCAACGCTCGCTGAACCAACATTATGGCTGTGACTGCCTGAGAGCAATAAACTGTAATATATACTGTTAATAAGACTTGTGTAGCAATGTAACGTCTCACGGTGTAATCGTGCTCTAGTGTATATTATATGTACAAATTAAAAAAACCTTTTTTTTTTAAAAACATAGTATTTTTTTCATTTGTAGACTGGAATTTATCACTAGAAAGACCCTTTAGAGAACTTGTCCAAGTAGAAAACACTTTTGAAATACTGTAATAGTAGAATAGAGGGGAGGTATTTAGTCGGGACTCTTAGCCAGAGTGAAGAGCAATTCTTGTTTTGGAAAACCTGCAATGTCCATGCATTAAACAGGTACAAATGTGTAATTCTTAATTTCTCCAGTGGAGGTGCTGCAGGGAAACGGAACAGTTGTTGCTGGATTCTTAATAGTTAATAGGGATACACTTAAAATAAAAAGTAAACCAAAGCCTTCAAACTGTATGTTGACTAATGCTAGAAGTCTGACCAATAAAGTTGATGAAGTAGAAGTAATAATGTCTGAGGAAAACTATGACATAGTTGGAATAACTGAGACCTTGCTGGATGAAACCTGTGAGTGGGTGGTGAACTTACATGGTTACAGTTTGTTTAGAAGGGATCTTAAAAAATGGAAAGGAGGAAGGTTTTTTTTGTAAAGTCTTGTTTAAAGCCCACACTAGGAGAAGATATATGTGAGTGAGATGAACATGTGGAGTCTCTATGGGAAGACTTGGGGACATGGCTAACGCTTGATATCTCCATAGACTGTGAATGGAGCTGTGCTAACGCATGCACACTGCCACTCCATTTATCTAGGCCACTTGGCGGTGTACCATTCAGACCTCTATGATCAACCATTTATCACCCATCCCTCTATAGTTCAGTGACAATGATATTATAGATTATCAGATCTAAAATTAAAGGAATTTTACTGCATTTTTCTATAGCAAATGAGGAGGTACAACGCCAAAAAAAAAATGTACAAAAGCACACAACGTCATCAAGATATCTGAGGTTTATTGGTTCCATTATAGCATTGCACAATTGGATCAAACTTGATTTTCCTCATTGAACCACAGCTTCTAGAAATGAGCAGGAACCCTCCTCCCATAATGTCTTCCTTCTGTCCAGTTTGCAAAAAAAAAAAATACACAACGGTATAAAAAAAATACACAAAATGTATCATACAACGTTTGTTCTAAAACACAAAATTATCAATAAAAAGAACTCTAAAAAGGTGCCTATCTGGAAATGTGCAAAGGCTACATCTGTAAAACACACATACAATGAGAAAAAAAATACATAATATCCGCTCTGTATTGTTATTACACTCCCTTCAGTAGTCAGATCTGAATGTTCGTTACTTGCTACAAGTGTCCGGTCTGTGTGATACACATAGTATATAATGCTTAATTTCATAGGAAATCGTATATTCTACAAAAGTCGCTCTCATCCGTCCCCTTCCAGACTGAACGCTGAAAAGGACCGGTCAATGTGTAAAAAAAAAAAGGTAAAAAAAACACTAAAGAAAAAACGGAAGAGCCCAGAGAATTGTGGAGCGCTGTGATGTCTGGGAATCTTGGTAGGCAAGGCGGTCTCTATAACCTCCGGGGTGAGATGGTGTCTTTAATCGCAGGACTGTAGAGGGTAACTAACATATAGCAACAGAGTCCCATAGGAGTAAATGCTGTGTCTTAAAGGGGTTGTCCTGGGTGAGGCAAACATAGCCGCTTTCTTCCAAAAACAGCACACCCCTGTCTGTAGCAGGTCAGCTCCAATAAAGTGAATGGGGCTCAGATGCAGTACCACACGCAACCTGTGGACAGGGATCACACTTTCGAACTCCTTTTCAAGATATCTGCTTTTTTTTCTCCAGTTATAGCACCACTTTTATCTATGGCTAAGCCTGGAATTGCAGCTCAGCTTCATTCACTTGAATAGGGCTGAGCTGCAATACCTGACCTAGCCACAGACAAGACCAGCACTGTTTCTAGGCAAAAGTAGACGTTTTTCATTTCATGGAACCCCTTTAATGAATTTAGCATCAAGCTCTAGTTCACCACAAGTCGATCACAGCCTTAGGGCCCGTTCACACGAGTGTAATACACAGTGAATAGAACCCATTGATTTAACCAAGTTTGTTCACAAGTGTATTTTTCATGTATTATGCGCTGCAATAGGCCATTGAAGAGAATGGGCTGGCGTAAATATGCAGTGCGTACTAAGACCCAGGCGAAATACACAGGTGTAATTGAATTTCGGTCGTGTAAATAATATTTGCGTGACCAAAATGTGATTATGCCTGTGTGAATGGGTGAACCCGCCACTTTTGGGACAAAATGCTATCCAGGGACAGGAGGGGTGGGGATATATTACCTGCAGTTTCTCTCTGCTGTCCGTCTGATCTGCTGGTTTTGGGTCCCATTTTCAGTTGTCCAAGATGGCGGGCAAAATCTTCAGACTACCTAACCCCCATAGGGCATTGGTAGTGTTAGACAACCAATCACTATCCCAGAGGCGTAATTTTAAAGCTTCTGGGCCCCGGTGCAAAACCTGTAACAGGGCCCCCAACTATAATGCTTTAGGCCTCATGTCCACGGGGAAAATCAGGCCCGCTACGGATTCTACATGTAGAATCCGTAGCGGGTCCCTCCTGCCCCGCGGACATGAGCGCTGAAAATAAGAATTTAAAAGAATTTACCTATCCGTAGCGGGCGGGGAAGGTCTGCTGTTCCTCACGGCCGGATCTTCTTTTTCGGCCGGCGGATGAATTCGTCACGCTGGCGGCACGTCGCCGGCACGTCGTCGACGTGCCGCGCGCGTGCGCCGGGCACATCCGCCGAGCCGAAGCAAAAAAGATCCGGCCGTGAGGAAGAGAAGACCTTCCCGGTCCGCTCCGGATGGGTAAATACTTTTAAATTCCTATTTTAGGTCTCCCGCAGATCCGGACGGCTTCCATAGGCTGCAATAGAAGCCCGCGGGAGCCGTCCCCGCGGGAGACCCGTACGAAAATGGAGCATGGTCCAGATTTTTTCATGCTCCATTTTTTTTAAAATCCCTTTTATTGACCATCCGCGGGTATTTATCTACCCGCGGGTGGTCAATGCATCCCTATGGGATGCGGATCCGCATGCGGGAGATCCGCTGTGGATCTTAAATCATATTTTGCCCGTGGACATGAGGCCTTACTCATAGTATTGGGTTCCCTATATGCAGAAGAGAAGCCTTATGGGCCCCCTAAGGCTCCTGGGCCCGGGTGCAACCGCATCTCCTGCACCCCCTATAGTTACGCCCTTGCACCATCCCTGCTTTCTGGTTGACTGGTGCCACTCATGTGTTCGGCATTGACCAATAAGAGCAGTCCACAGTATGCAGTAATCAAGATGAAAAATGACAGCTTCCACCATGGATAGACGAAAACCGGCACAAGAACTGGCAGATCGGACGGACGGCAGAGAACAAGTGCAGGTAATATACCCCCAAAACAGAAAATCTAGTTGGCCATTAAAGGGGTTGTCCCGCGGCAGCAAGTGGGTCTATACACTTCTGTATGGCCATATTAATGCACTTTGTAATATACATTGTGCATTAATTATGAGCCATACAGAAGTTATAAAAAGTTATTCACTTACCTGCTCCGTTGCTGGCGTCCTCGTCTCCATGGTGCCGACTAATTTTCGCCCTCCGATGGCCAAATTAGCCGCGCTTGCGCAGTCCAGGTCTTCTCCTGTTCTCTATGGGGCTCCGTGTAGCTCCGCCCCATCACGTGCCGATTCCAGCCAATCAGGAGGCTGGAATCGGCAGTGGACCGCACAGAAGAGCTGCGGTCCACGGAGGCAGAGGATCCCGGCGGCCATCTTCACAGGTAAGTAGAGAAGTCACCGGAGCGCGGGGATTAAGGTAAGCGCTCCGGTGAGCTTTCTGTACGTCCCTGCATTGGGGTTGTCTCGCGCCGAACGGGGGGGGGAGTTGAAAAAGAAAAAAACCCGTTTCGGCGCGGGACAACCCCTTTAAGGCGCAAACAGTCTGGGTCACTAAGGGTTAATATTTCAAACTTTATACACACAACAGCAGCGACATGACAAGCAGATGACATCATAGACATCGTGTGATGTCACAATTGGTGCAGATGGTTAAAGTTCCAATGCTGAACCACCTTGTGTCATTTCAGCCTGACATCCTGAAGAGGACGAATCCAAGTATGTGACTCCTCGCTTAGTGCTGAGGCCTCGTCACACATCGTATAGCTGAGAACGTGTGTACATCTGGGGGTTGGGCCCTTAGGTTGTAAGCTCTTGGGAGCAGAGTTTCTACTGTATAGTATTAGTCTGTAAGCTCTTAGGAGCAGAGTTTCTATTGTACACTAGATTGTAAGCTCTTAGGAGCAGGTTGTATAACATGTCGCTTTCTTTACAGGATCCTGAGCTTATAATAATATACAGATACAGCAATAGGCAGCAGGACAGATTAGATCCGGGGTGATATCCGATCGCCACATCTGGGGTCAGGAAGGAATTTTTTTTCCCCTGATGACTTTCCGGGGGTTTTCTTCGCCTTCCTCTGGATCTCGGGGGCCAGGGATTCTCATCTCAGAACAATGGTGTGAACGGGCGCAGCAAGTTCTGTGTCTCCACCGGGCTGACATTAGAGTCTCTGAGAGCCTTCTGTTATTTATTAAAGGGCCGGTAATGTTTTATTACAATGTTGCTTATTGCTATTTCAATAAAAATATAAAAAATATACATATTGTGATGTTTGTTTTTTATCCACTCGTCTTACGTGCCATAATGAGAGCGATTGCTGCTGATCAGGGTTCCAGAAGTACAAATAGACTTATCCTGCATACATAAAGACGTGTATCATCTCCTAAAGACATGGCGGCAGCTGCTGAGGGACACAAACTCTGGTGGACTCCATATACAGAGCAGAGAACATATCACTCCACCCATAATGCCAAATCCCGTCTCACATTACATAACAAGTGTTATGGGGTTCAGTCTCTATTCTAGGGGGCGCTAACATTGTGTGTCCTCCAGTCTACACAACATACTACCTGAAAGCTGAAGGTTGGGACAGGAAGAGTAACCGAGTACAGAAGACGAAGAGGTCTTGTATGAAAACAGGAAACAGACTGACGAGGTATCATTCAAATGTGCTTTCTGTGTTTCTGCCATGAGCCGCAGAGCTGCGAACCATTGGGGATGCATCCTGTGGCTATGAGGAAATGTTGTGTGGGGCAGAGTGTTAAGGCAGAAGAATGCAGTCTTAAAGGGGTTGTCCCGCGCCGAAACGGGTTTTTTTTTTTTTAACCCCCCCCCCCCCCCCCCGTTCGGCGCGAGACAACCCCGCTGCAGGGGTTAAAAAAACAACCCGCACAGCGCTTACCTGAATCCCGGCGGTCCGGCGTCTTCATACTCACCTGCTGAAGATGGCCGCCGGGATCCTCTGTCTCCATGGACCGCAGGGCTTCTGTGCGGTCCATTGCCGATTCCAGCCTCCTGATTGGCTGGAATCGGCACGTGACGGGGCGGAGCTACACGGAGCTACACGGAGCCCCATTCAGAAAAGAAGGAGACCCGGACTGCGCAAGCGCGGCTAATTTGGCCATCGGAGGGCGAAAATTAGTCGGCACCATGGAGACGAGGACGCCAGCAACGGAGCAGGTAAGTATAAAACTTTTTATAACTTCTGTATGGCTCATAATTAATGCACAATGTATATTACAAAGTGCATTAATATGGCCATACAGAAGTGTATAGACCCACTTGCTGCCTCGGGACATCTCCTTTAAGCTCTCGCTCACAATCTGAACGTTGCGGGTTCGATCCCCACATGCTTCTGTTACATCCGCTGGATACACTCAAACGTGTCCATTTGAAACCGCAACCACACAGATATAGTACTTGCATGGACCAATTGCATCTCTCCAGGAAGAAGATTGAACAACTCTCCCTAACTGATCAGGGAAAGAAGGGTACCTCTGCCTAAAAGCGGAGTCATAAAGGCGGCCCCACTGTCTTCTTCTACTGACCTGGCATCCCTGATCAGGGAGCTGGAGAGATGCAGTAAACACTCAGAACACGACATTGTTCACACACACACTCAGCCGGACTGCACATATAGAACATGTCTGGCACCCTGCACAGACCTAACATACGTCACTGTTCACACCACATAGAACAGGACTGTACACATCAAATGTCTGCCCATTTGCACAGACATACAACACAAGTCACTGTTCACACTAACATACAACAGGTAGTGCATACAACACGGACCCCACCCAGAGCTCACATGCATACCAATGGCAAACTAAAGCAGTCCAAGTGTCCCCATTCCAGGGGAATAGGGAGAGTCAGCCACCATGCTGACATAGGGAGCAGTGTCAGGCATCACCCATCTGTCACACACATAGGACATCAGACGTCTGTGGGCCGCACCTGCCCAGGGATAGGGAGAAACCTGCAGGTCGCCTGCTTCTGTGTGGTCACAGTACCGCACACTACACAATGTACTGACCCCAGAAACTGTAAGAAGGGGAGGGACAGCAGGTGTCCAGACCATCTTCAGAGGAGGAGAGAGACTTCAAACTAGCATGCAACCACTAGCTCTTGGTGGGATAAACAGTGATACATAAGGCACTAAAATGACCAGCAATCTTTCCCAAGAAAGAGCCAGCTCAAGTAACCCCTACCTGTGAAGGTGTGCACAAGGAAGTCTGTAGAACCACAGGTCCCAGATGCAGAACTTAAATAGGTTCGGGTAGCCACGGAAGGTTGACTCAGCCTTCTATCCTTGCGAAGTCGGTAAAATGAGTACCCAGCAAGCTGTGCTTAATCTACTTAACAGTCTGTCCTGTGCTGCATTTTCAACTACCTATCCACTGCGGGAATTACTTTTGTCATTTTGGCTTTGTAGCGCGGATCAAGAAAGGTGGTAATGTTCTGATATTTAGATGTGGGCTATGTGGTGGTCCTTCTGTAGGCACTGCAACATTAAAGCACTTATATGCCTCAAAGTACCTAAGGGTTATGGCCACCACTCCTCAGTGTCAGGCCTAAGAGTGTCATCCAGCTGGTCCCATCATCCATGTGAAATAGCTGGGGTTAGGGATAGATGGAAGGAATGTTGCATAAATCCCTCCACTGCCTCTGGACCTATATTATCCCCCTCCTCTTTCTCCTCTTCTTCCTCCTGTATACTTCTCCCATTAATGTAGAAACGTGTTGGAGAAGACACCCCCCTTTTTTGCCTAAAGCCACCCATTCTGCATTGTCGAGTAATGGCAGACTGGGCATAGAGCTGGAAGATTGGTATCCCTTCTTCCTGTGACAACAACACCTCATTATCTGTGAGGCCATATAGCGTCTGTTCCAGCAGGCGGACAGCAGGGATGCTGATACTGGTCAGTGTATTATCATAACCAACAGCCTAGGTGACAAGAGGCACATGGCCCCCGAGCTGTGGCAGGGTCTGACTGAGCAGTACGACCTCTGGCTTTCGCCGCTGAGCCTGCAACCTGGCATGGTCGTGTGTGACAACGGCCGTAACCTGGTGGCAGCTCGGCAGCTCGGCAGCCTCACACATGTGCCATGCCTGGCCCATGTCTTCAATCTGGTGGTTCAGTGGTTTCTGAAAAACTACCCGCACCTGTCACACCTGCTCGGCAAGGTGCGCCGCGCCTGCGCACATTTCCGAAAGTCCACCACGGACGCTGCCACCCTGAGGACCCTGCAACATCGGTTTAATCTGCCAGAGCACGGGCTGCTGTGCGACGTGCCCACACGGTGGAATTCTACGCTCCACATGTTGGCCAGGCTGTATGAGCAGCGTAGAGCAATACTGGAATACCAACTCCAACATGGGCGGCGTAGTGGGAGTCAGCCTCCCCAATTCTTTACCGAGGAGTGGGCCTGCCAAGTCCTCGGAAAGTTGAGGAATCTACCCACATGGTGAGCGGCGATGCTGCAATCATTAGTGTCACCATTCCTTTGATATGCCTTCTGAGAAGTTCGCTGCAAAGCATAAAGGCTGAGGCTTTGCGGTCGGAACAGGAGATGGGGGAAGAGAGTATGTCGCTTGATAGTCAGAGCACCCTCATGTCTATATCTCAGCACGCTTTGGAGGAGGAGGAGGGGGAAGAGACAGCTGGGCCCACTGCAGAGGGTACACATGCTGCTTGCCTCCCATCTGTTCAGCGTGTATGGCCTGTGGACGAGGAGGAGGATCCTGAAAGTGATCTTCCTAGTGAGGACAGCGATGTGTTGCTTACTGGTACCCTGGCACACATGGCTGACTTCATGTTAGGCTGCCTTTCTCGTGAACCTCGCGTTAGACGCATTCTGGCCACTACGGATTACTGGGTGTACACCCTTCTAAACCCCCGGTATAAGGAGAACCTTTCCACTCTTATTCCCGAAGAGGAAAGGGGTTTGAGGATGATGCAATACCACAGGGCCCTGGTGGACAAAGTGATGGTAAACTTCCCATCTGACAGCGCTAGCGGCAGAAGGCGCAGTTCCGAGGGCCAAGTAGCAGGGGAGACGCAGAGATCAGGCAGCATGTTCAGCACAGGCAGGGTAACACTCTCCAAGGCCTTTGCCAGCTTTATGGCTCCCTAGCAAGACTGCGTCACCACTCCCCAGTCAAGGCTGAGTCAGAGGGAGCACTGTAAAAAGATGATGAGGGAGTACGTAGCCGATCGTACCACTGTCTTCCGTGATGCCTTAGCTCCATACAACTATTGGGTGTCAAAGCAGGACACATGGCACGAACTTGCGCTGTATGCCCTGGAGGTGCTTGCTTGCCCTGCCGCTAGCGTCTTGTCAGAGAGGGTGTTTAGTGCAGCTGGGGGAATCATCACGGACAAGCACACCCGCCTGTCAACTGCCAGTACCGACATGCTGTATGAACAAAGCCTGGATTTCTCCAGACTTCTCTTCGCCACCGGCAGAGAGCAGCGGAACCTAAAGAATCTTTTTGCTGCAACCGCAGATAAAAGCACTCTTCTCTATCACCGGGAAAACGGGGCATTTAGCTTTGTCAATCTGTCTCTGACAATAGTTCTCCTGCTGCTACTTCTCCTCCAGAAACAACATGTCATCGCGCTGAACGGCCAATTTTTTTGCGGCCCAAAAGGCTCATCTACATCTACCACTTTTTTTAACAATTTTTCAAAGTTTCAAAAGTATTGAAACTGTAACATGAACCCATTTTTTCAACAGGGCTGCCTTCAGACTCTGTTACAAATTAAGCAACAGTGAGCTGTATCTTTAAAAAAATGTTTATGGGTTTCACCTGCCCTCTCGGTTGATAAATTTTTCAGAGGTACACTTGTACTCTTGGTACACTAATTTTTCAGGCCCATGCCTACACTCTTATCCAACTAATTTTTCTGGCCTTCGCCTAAGCTCATGGGATGCCAATGTTTCAGAGGTTAGCCTATACTATTACTACAGAAATTTTACTGGGGTCTGCCTGCCTGACTATACATCTGCTTTAAGAAAGTTACAGGGGTCTGCCTATACTGCTGCCACTTGAATGTTACAGGGCTCTGCCTATACTTCTGCTACAAGAATGTTACAGGGATCTGCCTATACTTCTGCCACGTAAATGTTACAAGGGGTCTGCATATACTGCTGCTACACAAATGTTACAGGGGTCTGGCAATACTGCAGCTACATAAATGTTATAGGGGTCTGCCTATACTTCTGCTAATGAAATGTTACTGGGGTCTGTCGATACTGTTACTACAGAAATGTTAATGGGGTCTCCCTAGACTTCTGCAACTTAAATTTTACTGGGGTCAGCTTATACCTTTGCTACAGGAATATTACAGGGGTTTGTGTATACTATGGGTGCACTAAGTCTTCCCGGTGTTCTACCTATCTGGCCCCAAAAAAAACCCAGACTGACTAGGGCATAGATTGTTTGCCGAGGCCAACATGTGTTTTCTCTCACGTTACCACAGCTATCCGGGGCACTGCAATGGGATTTCTTTATGTACCGTCTGTGTGTTTCTGCTAGCCACCCATGCTGTGGGTGCACACAGACTTGCCACAGCGGAGTTGTACCTGCCTGGCACTTTAAAAAAAAACAAAAAACAGTATGTCTAGGGCATGGACTGTGGGCTGCAGCCAACATGTATTTCCTCTCACGTAACCTCAGCTATCCGGGGCACTGCAATGGGATTTCTTTATGTACCGTCTGTGGGTTCCTGATAGCCACCCATGCTGTGGGTGCACACAGACTTCCCATTGAAATGTTTTACCTGTCTGTCCCCAAAACACTGACAGACTTGGGTAGGGTGCAGAGTGCAGATGGTTTACCCCTTGCGTTGTCGATGAGGTATCCGACACCCAAACAGAATGAGTAGTGTGTGGACACATGGAGTCCCCATTGCTATGTCACTCGCAGCACCTTGGGCCACACAAGGCGTTTGCTGGGACAGACGCTGACCCAGGGCCTGCTCACATACTTCCCACACCGAGTATTGCTGCATTGTGGAGATGTGTAGAAGTGCTGGGCTGGCAGCGGAGTCCCCTTTATGCCCTCGTTTGCAGCTCCTGACGGAGGTGGCAAAGGATTGGAATGAAGATCAAACGTCAATTTCTCATCGATTCTCTACAGCATTGTGGGCTATCGCCCCCCCTTTTAAAGAGGGTCGCTGCCTGGCCCTGCCAACCCTCTGCATTTTGTGCCTCCGGTTCCTCCTCATGGCAGACGCCCTTATAAATAGACATGAGGGTGGTGTGGCTATGAGGCCAGCATGTGGCATGAGGGCAGCTGAAGGCTGCGCAGGGGCACTTTTGTGTGCGCTGCGGACGCAGGGTTGTGTGGGGGGGTTGAGCAGCATGTAACCCAGGAGAAGTGGCAGCGGTGTCCCCCGCAGGCAGTGATTGTGCTTTGTTGGAGGTAGTGTGGTGCTTAGCTAAGGTATGCCTTGCTAATGAGCGTTTGTCCAAAGTAAAAATTGCTAGGGGTGGGGGGTGCTCACTCTTGCCGCTATTGTGGCTTAATAGTGAGACCTGGGAACTTGAGATGCAGCCCAACATGTTGCCCCTCGCCTGCCCTATCCGTTTCTGTGTCGTTTCCATCACTTTCGTAGGTTTTGAAGATTTTCACAAATGAAAACCTTAGCGAGCATCGGCGATAAACAAAAATGCTCGAGTCGCCCATTGACTTCAATGGGGTTCATTACTCGAAACGAACTCTCGAGCATCGCGGAAAGCTCGACTCGAGTAACGAGCACCCGAGCATTTTGGTGCTCGCTCATCTCTAGTTAAAATTGAATTCATAAACTGCTGATGGTTTTCTTTATATTAATTTCTTTTACAGAATGTACAAATTATATTATATTCCTTGGAATCAGTTCTGCTCCGATATGATGGTTGTGAATGCCTTATGTAGAATCACATGGCAATATAGCCCTCTGTGGTCTAAGCTCCCTGGTGGAATAATACATTACATGTTAACCAGCAGATCATTAGGCGTACCTAAGCAATATTACATAACCGCAATAGGAATTTGACGTGGAAGGTTCTATGTTATTGTAAACCATTGATTCTGTTGGTCGTGGTTTTATAGCGCTGCTATCGTAGCCACGTTATAACGCTCGTGTGAATGAAGCCTAAAGAAGGTAACTTGTGGTTCTCATATGACCAGATTTGGATTGCGGAATCTGCGATCGTCACCCGCACGGATGATCTGCGGTATTCTGCATCCCTTAACAAGAATAGTGCATGGAGATGTGCGCTCACATGAGCAGACAGTGATTCCAATTTTTGTTTGCGGAAAACACATTGTGGCATGCTCTATTCCTGTCCAGTCAATGGAAGCCGGCCGACCGGCGGACAATCTGCAATTGACTCCTGGGAAAAGCAGGAGTTTAAAAAAATCTGTACTGCACATGTCTGACGGTGAGCATCCAGAGTACAAATAATTTCCATATGCTGGCCGGGGACAGGGTTGGATTCCTCTGTGGGCTCCAGCATGCAGAATCTGACCCGTTTGTGTGAGACCGGCCTTATAGTTCCCAAAGGGGTGGAAAGGAAGGACAGGAATGTGAAAATGAGTGTATTTTCATTATCTAGTAGGAGGGACGACATCATACTTTTTTCTGTAGTAGCTGCTGACGGGGCACTGGCCCTCGCCTTTGACTGATTCTATCCTAAAAATGCGCAAGGAAAAACACAAGTGTGCATGAGCCCTTAACAGGGATGGACAGCTGCAGTACTATCTGTGCCTACATTATTTACAGGGATAGACAGGGGGGGCAGTACTATCTATGCCTACATAAATTTAGAGAAATAGACAGGGAGGCAGACCTATCTGTGCCTACATTATTTACAGGGATAGACAGGGAGGCAGTACTATCTCTGCCTACATTATTTACAGGGATAGACAGGGAGGCAGTACTATCTCTGTCTACATAATTTAGAGGGATAGACAGGGAGGCAGTACTATCTATGCCTACATAATTTAGAGGGATAGACATGGAGGTAGTACTATCTGTGGCTACATTATTTACAGGAAGGCAGTACTATCTGTGCCTACATTATTAACAGGGATAGACATGGAGTCAGTACTATCTGTGTCTACATTATTTACAGGGATAGACATGGAGGCAGTACTATCTGTGTCTACATTATTTACAGGGATAGACATGGAGGCAGTACTATCTGTGTCTACATTATTTACAGGAATAGACATGTAGGCAGTACTATCTGTTTCTACATTACTTACAGGGATAGACATGGAGGCAGTACTATCTGTGTCTACATTATTTACAGGGATAGACATGGAGGCAGTACTATCTGTGTCTACATTATTTACAGGGATAGACATGGAGGCAGTACTATCTGCGCCGGCATCATTTATAGGGAGAAACAAAGAGGCAGTACTATCTGTGCCTACATCATTTATTTCAAGAGCACAGTATCTGTGCCAATAGTATTTATAGGGATATACGGGGAGGCAGAACTACATGTGATTAAATGTTTTGTAGGAAAATGCATGTCCTATAGATGCATATTGAAGCACACGTGGAAGTTTTGATGCTGTCTTAGAAAGAAAGTCTAAATGTTGCCCATGATTTTATCCTCTACACCCAAGTCTGGCTGCTGTCAAGCAATAGAGATTTTATTGGTGGAGTAACTTGAAATCCATTGGTATTTCCTCTCTAACAGTATGATGTTCCTTTGTAGGACCCAGTGCTGTTCTCTGGGACACTGCGGATGAATCTGGACCCATTTGAACAGTACATGGATGAGGAGGTCTGGAAGGCTCTTGAGCTCTCTCACCTCAAGCCTTATGTAGAAGAGCTTCAGGAAAAGCTCTTCCACGAAGTGAGTGATGGAGGAGAGAATCTAAGGTAAGAGCACAGCAGGGGCGAAGGGTCTTCTATCTTGTGATGATCCCGGGGAGCTTCTTTTAAGATAGCAATTTACCCAACCCCTAGGTAAAATGACACATACTATACCACAATGAGATGAAGCAGATTTATTAAAATAACCCTTCAGACAAGACTGATGCATTGTGTTATATGCCTAGTGCAGCTCCGCGGGGGTGGAGCATCACGCAAAGATACAGCTTCCTCAGGCCCTACACTATGCATAATTTGATTGTCTGGAATGTTTCTTTTATTATTGTCCTCTTTTAAAAACTATCACTACTATTTATGAAGATACAAAAGGTTTTGCATTTCCCTTACACATGATGTTCTGTGCAGTGTGGGGCAGAGGCAGCTGTTGTGTCTGGCTCGGGCGCTACTTCGGAAGTCCAAGATCCTCATTCTGGATGAAGCAACAGCCGCTGTGGACCTGGAGACTGATAATTTGATCCAGAGGACCATCCGCAGCGAATTTGCAGATTGCACAGTGCTGACCATTGCACATCGGTTGCACACCATCATGGACAGTAACAAGTAAGAACACTACTTATCCTTACAGTGATGATAGACATCACAACCACAGATTCGGTGTAGGGCCAATACAGATATCTTTAGACCGTAGCCACAGGCAGGATCTTTAAAAAGGAATTTTGAAGCATATTCTTGACTAGGGTAGTTAAATCAAAAAACAACTCCCATTGTGCAGATTGTAAAATCTGTATGCAGTGAGCTCCCCCTAGTGGTGTTAGGAATATCCTTTTATTGTTCCTGAATGGCTCAAAGGAGGAGTTTCTGGGTACCAAAACCCCCACTCTGTAGTCCTTCCCTGCACTCAGTCATAAACTTGTGAGGGTGGGTGGGATGGTAGCTGGGGGCATTCCCTGTCCTCTGTGGAAGCTCGGATTGGTTTGGCCGATACAGGGAGTGTCATATCAGTCTGGGTTTGCACCAGCAAAGGAGTCATGGTACTTTTATTTTCCACTGTGGGGAGTAAAACCATTAACAGTTGATGACCGGAATCTGGCCAAGCTAGGGCAGGGGTTGGCAGATGCACCATTTCTCTATAGTGGCTCCTGGGAAGTGGTGCCCAACACAGTCATAAAGGGAAGCTTTCAAAGCCAGACATGTTGATGCTCCTTGAACTCTATTAACAAGAAACAACCAGGTTGATTGGGCGCACAAAGTCTCTTTAGAGTTTCCATAACCAGGAGAAGTCTCTTTGGTAGCCCAGATACAGGGGTAGAATCAACAGTAAGGTAAGGCCTTACCGAGGCATGCCTACTGGTTTGGGTTGTGGCAAGTCCGTGAGGCTGATCAGTCAGGATTCCAAAAAACACAGCATAGATCTAGGAGAGGATCATGACCATAGGGCTAACTGGTACAAAGCTTTGTTTCATTTCAGATATGTAATGCATAGCAACATGGTTGTTAAGAAGACTTCAGCAGGAGAAATGTGCAACACACCCTGTTTGTTTCCTAACTGCCCTCCTCCCGGAAACCGGTCAGAGATGACGGCATGGGATCTGGTGTTTTATGGACCCTCCTCCTTTTCAACGGCACCACAATAACATCAATTGCACATTAAACTATGTAAAACAGAACAGAACCCCCTTGCATAGACTACTTATATAAACTCTATACACTACTTCATTGCATTTATGTCTTACTCATTTGCAGAGTCATGGTGTTGGACACTGGAAAGATAATAGAATATGACAGCCCGGAAAACCTCCTGCAAAGCCAAGGACACTTTGCCTCTATGGCCAAAGATGCTGGTATAGAAGGCACCAACAGTACGTCATTCTGAGACCTGGAGGATGTAGGCATGATGACGAGACTCTCTTAAGACTCGCCGAGTACTGACTGCTACAGACTTAAGACAAACTGTGAAGACGTCTAAACTTTGGGAGCAGAAAAAACCTCAGCAGTGGAGGAAATTATTGTTGATTGGACAGAGGATTCTAAACGATGGCGACTAATGATATGTGACGTCATTGAATCCTTAGTAACTGGTGAATAATAGCAATTGTGTGACTGCAACTCGGCCCACGTGACTTCCGCATACGTTCCTGGGTAGTTGGCCATCGCGAAGCAAATCTTTGAAGGTCTTTGTTCTTTAAAGGACACTGAAAATATTGTATGTAGTGCTAACATAAGATTATGGCGTATGATGAACCACATACAGCGGCACGCCGAAGAGGGGAGGGTTTCGAGTTCTTATGGTATGGTGCACAAGTCAACCCTTATATTGTCCATTTGGCTTTGATATAGGAGATCATATAACCCCTTAGCTTGATGCCTTGTAGTTACTTTTTTGTTTGCCTACCGTTTTGTGTATACAGCTCCTATGAAGACCCATATGTTTCCATGGTAATAGACTACAAACATAGGCTCCTGCCAATCTAAATTCAGTAAAAGAGGATGCAGAATCTAAGGGCTGTCCACAAACCGTTACAGAGCCTGCTGCATTCAGGCATCTTTGATACATTTGCTTGCAGGATTCTTGTCTTTTTGGGATATTTGATAATGTGAATATATAATGTGAATATATAAACCGTTGTTGTTGAATACCATCTTACAGCTTAAAGTGGTTGTATGAAATTTAAAAAAAATGTTTTTCTACAAGAAACAGCGCCACTCTTGTTTATGGGCTATGTTTGGTATTACAGCTCAGCACTATTGACTGGAATGCTGCAATACCGGACACAGCCATGGATAAGAGAGGCACTGTTTCTGGAAGTAAGCAATAGTGTATGTTTTTCTAATCTTGCACAACCCCTTTAAGGCTGCAGTCATACTTAGGTGTTGGCTCTGTATCCAAATGGAGGTGGCCATGAGTGTAACTAGAAAAGGCTGGACCTCTTAGCAAAATTTTGAAAGCACCATCCCCCCTTGAATATGAACATTTGTCAGCCTTATGTAAAACTTCAGATGGCAGAATGCCACCACCATACTGATACAGAACAGAGACCACTACAAAAGATCAATATTACCAATAAGAACATTATATGGGGCCAAATAATACCGCCAGACTGTGACCTACACCACAGTGACTGCAAACACCTCTATACAAAGACTAATATTGCTATTATACATTCACCATATAGCATTAAATACCAGCTCTACGCCTGCGTTCTGCAGACTGTGCAAGTGATTACATTACTATTATATTCAGTGATCACAGGCGATGTCCCCTCTGAATGGAGTTTTTCACTCCACCTTTTCTTCATCTGCCCTAGTTTGCCTTGGTCTGCAAAGTTCCGTAGCTCCGCCGGTCTTCCTGCACTCCTCGGCCGCTGACAGATCATCACTTCCTGGTTGCGGTGTTCATAAATCCCGCCTCCAGGAAGTGATGGCTCTGATTGGCCAGCAATCAATGGATTGTCCAGAAATCAATGCAACGCTCGCTGTACCAACAATATGGCTGTGACTGCCTGAGAGCAATAAACTGTAATATATACTGTTAATAAGACTTGTGTAGCAATGTAACGTCTAACGGTGTAATCGTGCTCTAGTGTATATTATATGTACAAATTAAAAAAACCTTTTTTTTTTAAAAACATGGTATTTTTTTCATTTGTATACTGGAATTTATCACTAGAAAGACCCTTTGAAAAGTGTTTTCTACTCTGGACAACTTCTCTAAATACTGTAATAGCAGAATAGAGGAGAGGTATTTAATCAGGACTCTTAGCCAGAGTGAAGAGCAATTCTTCCTTTGGAAAACCTGCAATGTCCATGCATTAAACAGGTAGTTCATTGGAAATGTGTAAGTGTCAATTTCTCCAGTGGAGGTGCAGGGAAACTGAACAGTTGTTCCTGGATTCTTAATAGTTAATAGGGATACACTTAAAATAAAAAGTAAACCAAAGCCTTCAAACTGTATGTTGACTAATGCTAGAAGTCTGACCAATAAAGTTGATGAAGTAGAAGTAATAATGTCGATGAAGTAGAAGTAATAATGTCTGAGGAAAACTATGACATAGTTGGAATAACTGAGACCTTGCTAGATGAAACCTGTGAGTGGGTGGTGAACTTACATGGTTACAGTTTGTTTAGAAGAGATCATAAAAAATGGAAAGGAGGAAGGTTTTTTTTGTAAAGTCTTGTTTAAAGCCCACACTAGGAGAAGATATATGTGAGGGAGATGAACATGTGGAGTCTCTATGAGAAGACTTGGGGACATGGCTAACGCTTGATATCTCCATAGACTGTGAATGGAGCGGTGCTAACGCATGCACACTGCCACTCCATTTATCTAGGCCACTTGGCGGTGTACCATTCAGACCCCTATGATCAACCATTTATCACCCATCCCTCTATAGTTCAGTGACAATGATATTATAGATTATCAGATCTAAAATTAAAGGAATTTTACTGCATTTTTCTATAGCAAAAGAGGAGGTACAATGCAAAAAAGAAAATTGCCAAATATACAAAAGCACACAACGTCATCAAGATATCTGAGGTTTATTGGTTCCATTATAGCATTGCACAATTGGATCAAACTTGATTTTCCTCATTGAACCACAGCTTCTAGAAATGAGCAGGAACCCTCCTCCCATAATGTCTTCCTTCTGTCCAGTTTGCAAAAAAAAAAATACACAACGGTATAAAAAAAATACACAAAATGTATCATACAACGTTTGTTCTAAAACACAAAATTATCAATAAAAAGAACTCTAAAAAGGTGCCTATCTGGAAATGTGCAAAGGCTACATCTGTAAAACACATACAATGAGAAAAAAAATACATAATATCCGCTCTGTATTCTTATTACACTCCCTTCAGTAGTCAGATCTGAATGTTCGTTACTTGCTACAAGTGTCCGGTCTGTGTGATACACATAGTATATAATGCTTAATTTCATAGGAAATCGTATATTCTACAAAAGTCGCTCTCATCCGCCCCCTTCCAGACTGAACGCTGAAAAGGACCAGTCAATGTGTAAAAAAAAAAAAGGTAAAAAAAAACACTAAAGAAAAAACGGAAGAGCCCAGAGAATAGTGGAGCGCTGTGATGTCTGGGAATCTTGGTAGGCAAGGCGGTCTCTATAACCTCCGGGGTGAGATGGTGTCTTTAATCGCAGGACTCTAGAGGGTAACTAACATATAACAACAGAGTCCCATAGGAGGAAATGCTGTGTCTTAAAGGGGTTGTCCTGGGTGAGGCAAACATAGCCGCTTTCTTCCAAAAACAGCACACCCCTGTCTGTAGCAGGTCAGCTCCAATAAAGTGAATGGGGCTCAGATGCAGTACCACACACAACCTGTGGACAGGGGTGGCACTTTTAAACTCCTTTTCAAAATATCTGCTTTTTGTTTTCTCCAGTTATAGCACCACTTTTATCTATGGCTAAGCCTGGAATTGCAGCTCAGCTTCATTCACTTGAATGGGGCTGAGCTGCAATACCGGACATAGCCACAGACAAGACCAGCACTGTTTCTAGGCAAAAGTAGACGTTTTTCATTTCATGGAACCCCTTTAATGAATTTAGCATCAAGCTCTAGTTCACCACAAGTCGATCACAGCCTTAGGGCCCGTTCACACTAGCGTAATACAGTGAATAGAACCCATTGATTTAACCAAGTTTGTTCACAAGTGTATTTTTCATGTATTATGCGCTGCAATAGGCCATTGAAGAGAATGGGCTGGCGTAAATATGCAGTGCGTACTAAAACCCAGGCGAAATACACAGGTGTAATTGAATTTCGGTCGTGTAAATAATATTTGCATGACCAAAACGTGCTTATGCCTGGGTGAATGGGTGAACCCGCCACTTTTGGGACAAAATGCTATCCAGGGACTGGAGGGGTGGGGATATATGACCTGCAGTTTCTCTCTGCTGTCCGTCTGATCTGCTGGTTTTGGGTCCCCTTTTCAGCTGTCCAAGATGGCGGACAAAATCTTCAGACTACCTAACCCCCATAGGGCATTGGTAGTGTTAGACAACCAATGCACCATCCCTGCTTTCTGATTGACTGGTGCCACTCATGTGTTCGGCATTGGCCAATAAGAGCAGTCCACAGTATACATTAATCAAGATAAAAAATGACAGCTTCCACCATGGATAGACGAAAACCAGCACAAGAACTGGCAGATCGGACGGACGGCAGAGAACAAGTGCAGGTCATATACCCCCAATGCCTTCGGTCCTAGTATAGAATTTTTTCCTGAAACCGGAGGGTTGTTGTATATGCTGCATTCAAAGTTGCCATCGACTTCGGGCTGTGGACAAGACAACCATTTATTCCTATGGGCCATGTATTACACATATTGCATCAATTCAGCACATTAGGGATATAAATGATTGAAGTCATTGTCTATGTCCTGTCTAGTAGAGTGTTCAGACACATCATGGAGGATGAGAAAAACATGGCTGCTCTCTTCCTAAAACAGCACCACATCTGTCCAGGGTTATGTCTGGTATTGCAGCTCAGCCCCATTCACTTTAATAAAGCAGAGCTGCCGTATCGGACAACCTGAGGACAGGCATGTTTTTCTAAGCCTGTACTGCCCCTTTAAGAGTGACTCTTCATGGCAACTAGCTTTAAGAATCTCTCTTCAAAAATAAATTTAAAAAAAATCCCAAAAATAGTAATATTGCTTTGCAAACTGCAATCAGCACCACACACTGGAGAGAATGTAACGCTCATCTCCCCGCCGTGCCCAGAAGAGTCATTTTGTGAAGGAAACAGTAAAAGCAGAGATTAGTTTCCCCCAAGAGAAAAAGCATTCTTAAGTAATCGCCATGTAACTAAAATGAAGAAATCTTATCATAAGAGCCGCAACTCGCAAAACGAGTACTCGCAATAGCCAGAGGGGGGCGCATTCTCACCACTCCGATCTACCAACCAATCATAGCACAGCAAACCATCCCTACAATAATGCAATCCTTTATCAGAAGAAGTGTGTTTTGCTTTACTGCTTCTGTAAAGGAGTTTAGAAAGACATGGCTGCTTTTTTCCCCCCAAAACAGTGCCACACCTGTCCACAGGTTGTTTGTGGTATTGCAGCTCAGCCTCATTTACTTCCATGGAGTTGAACTGCAATCAGATACAATCCATGGTCAGTGGTGGCTATGTCAATGGAAGAAGGTAGCCATGTTTTTCTTATCATGGTTTTCCACTCTTACAAAGTAAAAAGTGGGAACGGGTGTGAATACTTTTGCAATACTTCGGTCAGTAAGAGGTTTCATGAACTTTAATTGGCACCCAAAATTCAACCACAGCCCTTAATGACTGGACTATGATAGTTGGTTGTCAATGTTTAAGATCTACACAACTTGGGTCCTCACAGAAGTGTAAAGTGGGCCACAAATCTGTAACAGGACCCCACACCAATCATCTGTCATCTGTAATACTGGTGTTTTATTATATATGTACCAGGGCCCGGGTACAGCTATACTCCCTATAGTCATGCCTATAGATCCCAGCTTGTTACGTGGATCGTCAATGGCTGCCCTCGTTCTCTCCCTTAAAATGGGCAACACCAGGTTAGGCGGCCCGTATTAGATAACTCTACTCACTGCATTGGTACAATGTACCAGCCAAATGCCAAACAAATTGCATTCAATCTACTTCTCTCTTAGTATGGACGTACTAGTGGATACCAAATCCTGCTATATAAAACCACATTCTCAGTAAATAGTGTTCAAGTGATTTCAGCAGCAAAAGTAAAAAAAAAAATTAAAAAAAAGTCATTTCAGAAAAAGGCACAGACGCCGTCCTAATGGTTGGAGAAGAAATCCTGGTACTGGCCATCGAGGGGATTCGATCTCACGTGTACTCTGTCTTTCGGATGTAGCTGGATGGCACGTAGCCCCGCTTTCCTTCCATTTCTGCCAACCACCATTCAGGGTTTCCATTCATGTCTCGAAATTCTAGTATCTTGAGTCTTTGATTGGCTGTAACCGAGAGTTCGTTTGGAGAGCGAGCTTTAAATGAGTAAATCGCAAAATACACCTAAAATGACAAAATACATCATAAGTATTCTGTCACAACACATCGGACATTAATAAAGCAGGAGATAAGTCTAGTTTTTCCCCTTTCTCTTCACTGAAACAGTGCCACCGTCAACTGGCTGCGTCTGGTATTGCAGCTCGGCCACATCTATAGAAATAGGTCTGATCTGCAATACCAGACTCAGCCTGTGGACAAAATGTGGCACTATTTCTGGAAAAAAAACAAAAAACTTTGTTCATGATCCTACAAAACCCCTACAGTGAACCGGTCAATTACTAGTCAGAAAAAGTGAGCCAATAATGCAGGAAGTTACTGTATTACAAAATGCTATCTGGCATTGGTTCTATGTCAGTGCAAAGACCAATTCTACAGGACAGACTGTGCTGCCAAGTGTCTGATAGAAGACTGACTCAGGATCAAGTACCAGTAATATCAATGTGTAAATGTCAAGTGCCAATGATATAGCTGTGACCCCGATGGCAAGAAAAAGTAAGTGAACCCTTTATTGTTACACACATTTCTGCATTGGTTACTAATAAAATGTGGCCTGATTGTTATTTCTGTCACATTTATAAACAATCTAACTAATAAAACCCAAATAATTGTACCGTTCATGTCTCTTACTGAGCATTGAGTTAACCACCACAGTGCAGGGATAAAGTGAATCCTTGAATTTAATAACCTGTAGAGTCCTCTTTAGTAGCAATCACCTCCATTAAATGTTTCCTGTAACTGCAAGTAAGATTTATACAAGGTGGAGAAGAAATTTTGGACCATTTATTCCAACAAAGGTATTTCAGTTCATCAATATTTCTGGGATGCCTTTTGCACAGCCTTCTTCAGGTCAAGCCGCAATAAGGTCAAAGTCAGCACTCTGGGCTTGGCCATTCCAAAACACAAAATCATTTTTATTACCATACCATTCTTTAGTTGATTTACGTGTGTGCTTTGGGTCACTGTCTTGTTGCATCATCCAACAACTCTTCAGCTTGAGATCATGGATGGTGGTCCTTACATTTTACTTTAAGAGGTTTTGATCCACATTGGAATTCATTGTTCTTAATTTCACAAAGGTGTCCAGGGCCCTGAGAGAGAGGAAAGCATCAAACCATGATGCTCCCTCCACCAAGCTTCACAGTTGGATGAGGTTTTGGTGATGGTACATAGCATTGTGCATATAAGCTAAAAAGTTCCTCTTCTGTTTATAGAAAGTCAGAAAAAGATCTGTGCTCAAAGATGGAGTGAACTGAGGACAGGTTCACGTGAAAGTAATGGTGAGGTGTAACACTTACTTGAAAGGAGGGGGGTATGATGTGCAGATGCCCCCTCCTCAGAGTGTCCTCCACACAGTGTAAAGCTATGCTCCAAGGTGCATAGTAATAGTCCAGAAGTTGAAATCAAACGAAACTTTTAATGAGGCAACGCGTTTCGGTGCAAAACAAAGCACCTTTCTCAAGCCATACCTTCTGTTTATAGAACATTTCCCAGAAGCATTATGGAACTTTTAGCTGTTCTTAAAATTGGGACAAGCTATGTTTTTTTTTGACAGCAGTAGCCTCCTTCATTGTGCCCTTCAATGAACACCATTCTTGATCACATGGACATGTAAACAGAGACTTAAGCAATTTATAGTTTTCTGTAGGACGTTTGCTATTCCACTTGAGTTCTCTCTCACTTCTTTCAGGTTTGTCCATTGTGCTCCCGGAGTGATCTTAACAGGATGCCCACTTCTAGAGAGAGTAGAACAGCCCTGAATCTTCTCCATTTGTATGCAATCTAAGCACGGATTGATGTACAACCAAGATCTTTAGCTTTTGTAGCCTTTTCCAGCTTCATACGTCTATAGAACACTCTTCTGAGGTCTTTTAAGAGTTATTTGTTTTGAAACAAAGTACATATTAACCAATCTTTCCTGAGATGACCAGATCTGTTAGTAACCAGGCTTTGTGTGCCTTTATTTAAGTGGGCAAAGCACCGGTGAAATCCATACACTTCAAATCTCATCATTTCAACTGAAACATTTTCCAGTTAAGTACTGGAGAAATTATGAACACAAAAGCTTGTTTACAACCTGCACTGTGGATGATTAGTCAGTGTGCTCAATAAAAGACATGAATGGTAAACGGTCTCTGTTATTAATTGTTCTGTTTGTCTACAATTGCGACTTTGATAACAATCAGACCACATTTTATTACTAATCAATGCAGAAGTCCAAGTCATTCCAAGGCGTTGACCAAGGCCCCCTTGTCCATGGGCGATGGAGCTGGGGAACAAGGGGGAGAACTGACATTTCTCTGCGGTGAACCTATCTGACAGATAGGCTCACCACGGAGAATCGCGGCAATGCTGCTATTTGAGTTCCGCGAGCGGAGAATCACTACGATTCTCTAGTCGAGGACAGGGGGCTAGGCTTTGCATAGCAACACTATGGAAAGTGTGCACTCCGTTACTCGCAGACGGACTATTGCAGCGAGTAACGCAATGCACTATCATCCGTAGACAGGAGCCCTAAAGGTGCATTTACACTGCAAAGATGATCGCTCAAAAGATGGCTTTTGAGCGGTCGATTTGCATAAACTACTACTTTGTACTAATGCCTATTAGTACCGATTAGTAGCGTGTGAGCTGCCGGGAGCTATTTTCAGGGAACGCACCACCAGCTGTTCCCCGATTACATTCCCTTTGTTCTGCTGGCCGGGCTGACAGCTGAGACAATACAATCAGCTGTTGTCAGCTCTTCCCGGGCAGAGCACAGCGTGCGGTCCGTCTTATCAGCTGTTCTGCTGAACGACGGTTTTCAAGCCGAACTGAAGACCGTCGTTCTGCAGAAAACTGAAAGATGGGCACATTTAGATACAATTTTGAGCGGTAATTGTTGTGTCTAAAAGGGCCTTTTTACTAATTCTTGCAATTGTAATGGAGTTATAAATAACCCCGCCTTCTAAATACAACACTTTCACTGCACTAGTGAATAGTGAGGAATGAACTTTTGAAAAGTTTGGGTCGGCCGATTTGCCAAATTTCTGCAAAAAGCTTGGTTTGGTCCGAAATAATTCGAACAGAACCAGAACTTCACCAATCCCCCTGAACTGATGTATAACACGGTTTAAGACCCATAAAAGCCCCGTATAACACTCTTACCTAGGAGTGTATCTAGGTACTTTTAAAGGCAAAGTTAATAAATACGCTGGCAGCAGAAATAAAGGGTATTACGTTTCAGTAAAGCAATGATATATCTGGTACTAATGATAGTACCGTACTACTATGAAATTCTCAATAGCAAGGCAGCCACTTGTAAGAGGGGGTTGCCAAGAGCAACTGCTTGGAAAGCACAGCTGTATGTAAAAAAATATATACTTTTAAGCTTCACAATATTTTTACCATATACTATAAATTGTAACATCTATAAAACCGTATATTCAGACAATACATAATATATGAAATGCGGAGGGAAATAAAGAATATTGATAATTGGTATATTATAATTGATGGTTTCAAGAAAGCTCATCTGGTAGTAAGACAGACATCTAACTAGTCTCACCTGGTTGCCTTCTAAGTCACATCCTTCTGGCTCCAAGTCACTTCCCATTGGTGAAGGAGTCTTCCTTCTATACAGTTTGCGATTCCCATCATTTAACCCTTTGTTTCCATTGTTCTGTAATGTTGAGATACTTTCGTTCTCGTTTTGTTCCCCCCTTCGATTCGAGTCACTCTGTTCGGCACAGTCCGTGGTGATCACGTTCTCCTTTTCCGTAATTCGTGGTAGTGGAGTGGAGTCTGTTTCACTCAACCTTTTTGAGGCCACCTCAGTATCAAAACTAGATTTGGAAGGGACACTGGCATCTATGTGCCCACTGCTTGGTGCAGAAGACTCCACTGAAGGCTTTGAAGTGGAAGCAGCGTTGAAACTCACAGAGCCGATAGTTGCGTTTATGGTTAAAGTGCTGTTACTGTTTTGCCTTGAGAAATTGGGAGAGGAGCCACCATAGCCAGACTCGGTGGAGGAATGACTGCCTATAGACGCATCTGAATGGCTGTGGCGGCTGTTGTATGGCTTCAAGAAGGAGCTGTATACAAAACCTTTTGTCACTGTGGAAGGAAACACAAGGTACTATTAGTAGGTAACTCCTACAAAGTCCAATGTATCCAGCCCAAGAAACTTTATTGAAACTTGCCTCTAGGCAGGTGGAAAAACATAAAAAGCCATACTCCGCTCACCCGATCCCCTGCCGGTTCCATTCCACCAGTGCCCAGTACTCACTTTTCTTCAATGCCTGTTGAAGCAGTTATGACATTCCGACAAAGGGACATACAAAGTGAGACAGTGATTGGCTGCATCTTTTAGACGCCCCTGATGTCGATGACGTTCCCCACTACAGTAGGAGCCCAGGCACCGGCAAAACAGGAGTGTTGGGGATCAGGTGACTTCTCCATATTGCCTCTTATGTTTATTCACCACCATGAGCATGGTTCAAGAATTTGGGGGAGCTGAATAACCTCTTTAAGAGCAATCATACCTAAATCTTTAGGTACTAAGTACGGTTATGCTGTAGAAAAAAAAAACTTGTGGTATTGTAGCATTGAATTCCTTAAATTCAGGGCCAGATTATAGGGCTGGGCATTTCAGTCTTGGGGATCTACCAACACTTGTTCATGCAGCATTAAACAAGGTAAACCAGCATATCTTACCTCCATTGTCTACCAGCCATCGATTTGGACTCCCCATTGGGTCCTGCTGTTTAATGACTCCCACCAGATCTCCCTCCTGCACACAAACATCCAGGTCCTGGGCAGCATTGAAGTTGCGATCAGCCTGGTAAAGTTTTTCAGGTGGGTACCTGGCAAGTAAGAGTGTCCGATGTTCATCCAGCTGTGGGATGTATTTGGCCTGGGAAGGTAAAAGGACTTCATTTAGGAAATAGATACAATATTCATTTGTTGTGCTGCTTTCGTGCACTTGGAGTATTTACGTGTTACAGCTGCACATCACTCACCGGGCTTGGTACAGTCTTTCTAGCAGACTGGCGCTCAATAGTTTTTCTCTCAAAAGGCTTCTTGGCCGGAGGAGGGTTCTCGGGGAAGAAAGTGAAGACCTGGAGCTGTTGTAGAACCTTGCTGTGCTCTTCTTGGAATAATGAAATGAGGTTCCCCTCTCGTCCTCCGATCCCCAACAGCTAAGATGAAGCAAATATTAGTCAATATTCCTAAATACAGACATGAGCAGGAGACTACTGAAGAGTGCTCAAGAGATCCACCCATGCGAAAATGGTGAGCACTGGACATAAAATGCCATATTTCATACCAGCATAGTCAAGTGGCTGCCTATACCCACCCAAGAGGGAAGATACCACCGCTGCCCACAGTGCTGATCATTCAGCCCTGTTGAAGGGGACGTTCTCTATTAGTAGTGGCCATCTGGCCAATTCCTGCAAACATTAAAGACTAAATTGCCAGTTGCCAGGGCTCTGCCCAGATCATTGAACAATGCCTTGGTCCTGCCGAGCTACCTACCCGGTTCTTCTCTGGGGCCCTGTATTATATGACCAGAGTCCAGGGACAGACTGTGTGTGCAGCGAGCTTAAGGAAGTTGTGTGAGAAGGAAGGAGGCAGCATGGAGAGCAGCTGAGGAGGTTGCAGAGGGACTGTGTGTTGGATAAAGTAAAGCAGCCACATCAGAGTAGGGGCCGCCTGTGAGTTGTGTGTTGCCTGAACTATAGCTGTCTCCAGTAAGCAGTGCTGGGAGTGCAACGCTGCAGGAGACCATACTGCAGAACCACAGATACTACAACCAGAGGGACTGCTGCTGATACTACTACAAAAAGAAAACATTTTACAGTTTTTTGGATCTGAGATCGCCAATGGAGTGCGGGAGTCTCCTCAACTATATCACTGTACAGAATCCTCCAGGAGGTTGTAAGTGAGGTTTGGCCTCAGTAAAAACCGAGTGTACACACAAGTACAAAGACTATTGAGAGGAAAGCAGTCCTGCTAATCACATTATATCATTCAGCATACAGTTAACCATTTGCAATCCAATTTTGGATTCAGGGTTTCTTAGGGGGCTTTTTCTTTCTGTCATTAGATAATGGTGCCATCTGCTGGCTAGAGTCAGTACTGCGGTATGTGACATGCTGGAGAGGCCCCCGACAACAGAGCAGCCAGTAACCTACAGTAAGAATACCCTGCCGGACGTCTTCCGACATCGGAGCTGTACAGCATTCAATAAGAATGTCTTTAGACGTCAGACAGTGGATTGGAAAGGGTTAAGGCCCATTTAGACACAATGATTATCGCTCAAAAGATGTCTTTTAAGCGACTTTTGAACGATAATCCTTGTGTCCATTTACATCGCAAGGTGATCGCTCAAACGTTGAGCGATCACCTTGCACTCCCAGCGGGGGATACAGAAGACAAGCGGGGCCGCTTGTCTTCTGTATCCAGCTGCTCCCCGCTGGGAGCGCCCGGCTGTAATACAGCCAAGTGCTCCCAGCGGAGGATGCAGAGGACAAGCGGGGAGCCGCTTATTCTCTGCAGCCAGCTGTTCCCCGCTGAGAGCGCCCAGCTGTCAAACAGCCGAGCGTCCCCAGTGGAGGATGCAGAAGACAAGCAGGGTGGCCCCGCTCGTCTTCTGCATCCAGCTGTTTTCTGCATGGAGCGCCCGGCTGTTATACAGCCGAGCACTCCGTGCGGGGTATGGAGAACACAGCTGGACCGCTCTGTTCTCCATACCCAGCCTGTCATCGGGGAGCTGGATACAGCTGAAACAATAGTATCAGCTGTATCCCGCTGTGATTTCCTGATAAGGCTCATCGTCGTCTTTCAAATGATGAGTGATGGCTTAACGAAAACTGCATGATGTAAGTGCAGTTACACACAACGATTATAGCTCAAAAGAAGGCTTTTGAGTGAATTTTTAGCAATAATCGTTGTGTCTAAATGGGCCTTTAGGGAAAAAGACTGAGACTTCTCTTAACAATTAAGAGACTTTTCTTTGGGAATCTTTAGCAGCTTCATATTCTTTGCTTAAGGACTATCTTCCAGATGAACTGTGTGTGGTCAGTCACCATTAGTTGGGTTAACACGTGGTGTTTATATGTTTACCATTTATTCCTTGGTTGAAGTGAAGGGCAAATACTGTGGTTACAAGTAGTTAAACCACTGAATAGAACAGTGGTGGCGAACCTCTGGCATGCGTGCCAGAGGTGGCACACAGAACTCTTCCTGCTGGCATGCATCGCCGTCGGCCTCTCACCACATTAGTGAATCACACTGTGATGTCAGTGTGCAGCAGGGATCCTCCTCCCCCCTCTCCTGACGTCTCCTACTTGGTTCCGCAAGAGCAGGGAAGGAGGCATCCGGCAGCACACTGACATTACTGTGCACCTGCGATCAGCGCTGCTAGCGGCACCCCGGGCAGAGGAGCAGCGGGCTTTCACGAGGAGGAGTGGGTAAGTATGTGGGTCTCAGGGGGAGGGAATGGGGGGCCCCTGTCAGGTGTCATTATTACACTGGGGCAGCTGTGGTATGTCACTATTACACTGGGGCAGTTGTGGGAGGTCACTATTACACTGGGGCAGTTGTGGGAGGTCACTGTTACTTCTGGGGGCCGCTGTGGGGTGTCGCTATAACACTTGGAGCCGCTGTGAGGTGTCACTATTACTACTGAGGGGCTGCTGTGGGGTGTCACTATGATACTGGGGGCTGCTGTGGGGTGTCACTATGATACTGGGGGCTGCTGTGGGGTGTCACTATGATACTGGGGGCCACTATGGGGTGTCACTATGATACTGGGGGCCGCTGTTGGGGAGTCACTATTGCCACTAGGGGGTGTCACTATTACCGCTGACGGGGGGGGGGTCACTATTACAGCTGGGGCCGCTGAGGGGGGTCACTACTATTGCTGGGGCCACTAGGGGGGGTCTTTATTACCGCCGCGGTATGTTTACATGTGGCGGAAATGGGCAGGGCTGTTTCAAAATAGACTTCTTTTGGATGCGGAAATGCTGCAGTATTTTCCACAGAAATTTCCGCTGAGGACATTCTGCAGTATTTCCGCGTCCAAAAAGCAGTCAAAATCTGCACGCTGTCTATTTTAAAGCGGTCTTGTGCTTTTAAGACAGACAGGGGTAAAATCCTACGTTGTGATAAGCCCTGCCCCCTGACATGTTGGCACTTTGCGATAAATAAGTGCGTTTTGGGTTGAAGTTTGGGCACTCGGTCTCTAAAAGGTTTGCCGTCACTGGAATAGAACATGCCACAAAAGATGACACCATAAGTCCACTAAGTTTACGCAAGGAATGGGAAAGAACATAACTGAAGGGGAAAGGGTGAGGGAAACACAAATTCTATAAATTTCCATAAGCGTCAATGTTATTTTGTTTTAAGACATCTCCAGGCATGTGATGTATAAGATCTAGGTTTATAGCATTAAAGGGAACCTGTCATGTCCCTACAGCACCGTAAACTAAGGGGACATGATAATAGGAATCTGCGTGATGTATTTTTTACCCACCAGCTCCTGTGATCCAGCGCCATCACCTCCTGAAGATTGTGCAGCACTGAAAAATCTGACTCTTTTCAGAGTCCCAAGCGCGCACTTGTTCCATAGACTTGTATAGGAGTGCGTGTGCACGGGGCTTTGAAAAAGAGTCCGATTTTCCAGCCCCCCTGCTGTGCAATCTTCGGAGGGTGACAGTGCTGAATCGCGTGAGCAGGTGCGTATAAAGAATACATCACCTGACTCCCTGTCAGATACCCCATCAGCACCGTAACTTACGTTTACGTAACGGTTTCCCTTTAAACAGGGGTAACTTGGGGCATTGATGGTCTGCAGTCTACGAATAAGATACAGTCAAGGATATTACAGAAGGCAATCAGACTTACTGATAGAAGCGGTTTTAGTTCCTCCAAGGCGAGTTTCACAAAGTCACAGTGGGCATTGGCGTAGCCACGGACGCAGCTCGCAAATAACTCCTTGGCGTAATTGTGAAATTTGGGCAGCTCGTCCAGGAGTTGAGCGTTCAGAGCTTCATAGTTGTTTCTGGCCGACTGTAGCTCCTCCAGAGTCTTCTTGTCCTTCAGTTTCTCTGCTCGCTCTGTGCAGTTGTGATAGTCCAAGAGCTTGTCGAACCGTTTCTGCACCAACTTATGAGGTCCAGCAAACATGGTAAGGAGCTGATTCAAAGGCGAGATCACCAGCTTCTCTGTTCTTTCTTTCTGCAAGACAAAAATACAAAAAAACCAAGATCAAAATAAATCTCTCACATACTAACCCTTCAACGTTTCTTAATGGGCTTGTCTTGTTCTGCGCCCTCATCTATTAGCTAAAGTGGAGAGCTCCTAGCAAAGATCGCTCCTCTCTGTGTTTATGTGTAACATTGACAGCCATTTGATTCAATGATAACCATGTAATGCTTTATCTGTCCTGCGGAGGCACTGCAGGGAAATTGAAAACTTGCTCACACCTGATCTATGGAGTTCCCAGCAAGTCGAAACGAATTTAACAAACTGGGATTGTAAAAAGTGGACACCCCCTTTAAGGGATATCTCTATTTTGTATGAGAAACTACTAAAAAAATGAATCATTGTAACATGTCTCCAAGAGAAGGATCTCGAAGCTCATGGGCTCATGGAATAAACCCACTACTGGTGTCCAACCACAACAGGTGACAACTTGTAATTCGCACTAAATCAGTGGCAACACACCCAGTGGCTCTCTAGTTGTGGCAAAACTACAATTTTGAGGCCCTGCCATTTAAAGCTAAATTCAGAATTCTGCGATGCATTCTGGGAGCTTGGGTGGAGCGAAGCCATTTGCCACATATCTAATGTAAAGGTAGACTGCTCTCTTTTTCCAAGGGCAATGGGCAGAATTTTGAATGCAGCTTTGTCTATGGAGTAGAGAACATGATAGAGTTGAACTTTGGCTTTAATGTTCTTTTCAAAACAGCAGAGCATGTACAGGACACTACCATAAAATTATGTATCTGCCATTATGATCCAACCAGGTTATCTCTGTCGAGGGCGCACCTAGATGATCTGTAGAGGGTGGAATGTAAACCGTATAATAATCAGACAGATATCATCCAGAGGGACATCTGCATGTGCTGTATAAAGGTCATAAAACAAAGTTTTCTCCGCACTCCTGAAAACATTACAGAGGTTTTCTGAGACTTTAATATGATGGCCCATCCTTAGATAGTCTTTAGAGCGGAAGCCAAGACTCCCAGAAGGAAGTGATCTGCAGTACCAAGCACAACCACAAAAATATGTATGGTGCTGTGTAAGCTATGAAGAGGACACTACAGTATAAATCGTGCCCACAACCTTATGTATGCCTGGGTATACTCTGATGATCGGGCACAGGGCCTTAATTAATCTGATTGGCAAGAGTGCCCAAAATCAGACCTCCATTGTTCATACATTAATGGCCTTTCCCAAGCACACAGGCTTGAAGTCCAAGGGTATGGATACACGTAGCATTCACTGGATGGCCACAACACTGCCACATTATGGCTGAAAACTATGCCAAAATGGGGTTAATGCCTGCACAATTTGGGAATAGACTCTTATTGTATCAAGATTGCAAGTTATCTACTCTCCACATCTGAAAACTTGCTGATCGGTTGTGGACTCACCAGTGAGACCCCTGTTGATCTCAACAACGAGGGTCCTGTCTCCCCCTCTGCAATGCTACTGTGGGGGTCACTTCTCTCCCCGCAGTGACATTAGCATGAAAGGAGCTCTGACAGAGCATGCCTAGTTAGCACTCCATTCATTTCAATAATGCTGACGGAAATACCCAAGTATTTGCAACATGGGTATCTCCGCAATTCTATTGAAAGCAAAAGGAGCGTTGATGCATTTACGTGACCAGCGCTCCATTCAGTCTCCTTCTCACTGTAGGAGAAGAAGTGACCCCCACAGTGGCAGGCAGAAGGAGTCACAGGACTACGGTTTTTGAGATCGCAGGGGTCTCCGTGATGAGGCCCCCACTAATTAGCAAGTCATCCCCAATCCTGTGGAGAAGGAATAACTTATAATCTTGGTACAACCCATTTCCTGGATGCACGATTTTACGACTAAACAGCAATTTTACCCACAAAACCACAGGGCCCTTAACAAGCGATTAGAAAACTATGTTGTCTCAGCCGTCTGGCACATGTTACATGTGTCCGTACCAAAGTCAGGGGTCTTTTAGAGGGGCAACTATGCAATATTTCCTGGGACAGGAACACTATCTTTTCTCCTTAGAGAGAGCACCTAGTGAGTGAGTAAGGAGACTTGGAAGATCAGTCATGCTCCTCTGGGTAATATGCAAATAAGGGAGATGGAACAACACCTCTGCAGCGCCACGTGCCTTCCAATAGGTGGAGCTGCAGAGGTATTGTTCCATCTCTCTTATTTCCAGCTGAAGACTGAAACAGCCAGCATTTTTATATTATAGTTAATGAATCCTTTAATCTGGCAATGGGTAATCCAGAAAGTGTGATAAATTGGCACAGAAACTGCAATATAGTGTGAATTAAAGGAACAGTCCTATTGATGCTGGATTAAAGTTATTTTACTGTACAGATACACAAATATAGCAAATGTTAACTTAACATTTTGCTCATTAAATGCACAGTTTCAGCAAACTTTAAAATTTGCTATTTAACAAATCGAAAGCCATTGAAAAAGTTGAAGTTTGCTGCAACTGGGCATATTTAGGATAATATCAAGAAGACCGTTTCCGACAACAGAGATTTCTATGACAACCACTCACAAAGTCTGTGAACAGTTTCTCGCTGATGTGACGATGAGCCTTCTGAAACTTCTCCAGGTCACTGGTTCCTTTGTCCGTGTATAAATCCCACATACTCATGGCAGCCAGAACTTTCACGCAGGCGGATTCCTAGAACACAGAAGTAAAACCCGGCTTGGGAACGTCCTTTACAATGAAGGCTGGAACAGAATACAGTTTCTGCTGTCGGGTTGCTATGTAATTTTAAGGGTCACTTCACACCTCTTTATCCTTCTAGTCAGTTCCCCTCCTTTTATGGTAAATAGTCTGGGGTTAGCGGATCCCGTTGTCTTCAATGGCAATCAAATATACATCACAAGTTGAGAAAAGTGTTTTAGCAAACTTTTTGCCCCTAACTCAATAGTTTTGAAACAACTTCTAAAAAAGGGGAGTGGCTACGTTCATAATGACACTATTTTTGGTGTACATGTACGGGCAGCTATGAGGTTGCATAAGGAATAGCAATAAGTGTTGTGTGTATGGGGGTTAAAGATGACGTTGTGACATCACCCGAGGAGTCAGTCATGGCTTGGTGCTTGCACCAGGGGACTTTACCTTTTACCTTACTATATCCACCAGGTCTTTGGCTGTCACTGACATCCGAGGACTGGACTTGCTCCACCAGGTCTTTGGCTGTCACTGACATTCGAGGACTGGACCTGCTCTTGCAATATAGCAGGAGTTTCAATCCCACCCCATTTTTTTTTTACTATGGCACAGGATTAAAGCCCACAAGCAAGCACCCTATATTTACTGAGCTTGGTACTTATCAAGTTAATTTCCCTGCAGCATCCGTAAAATAGCAGAAACCGAACGAAAGCAGACAGATGGCCAATCAATTATTTTGAAAACCCATTGAAATGGAAAAAAAAAACGTTTAATTCAGTTTTCTGTTCCCAAAACAGGACAGGAAGATGGAACTTTGCAGGAAAGCCTAATAGAGGTGTGAATGGACCCTAGAAGAGGAGGGTCCTGAACAAGTTACCCCCTCTATTAACTCAATGTCATTAATGGGGTATTTGAAAATGGATTTTCCAAACCAGACAATTCCTTTAAGGATGATCATTCACAGATATCAAATCACCTGATTGGGGTAAATTTTTGTGTTCGTGCTCAGCTTGCTAGTTACAAGTTCAGGGTGTCACCCAAAGACTTTCCGAAGGAACGGACACAGAAAAAGTGTTCCGTAATGTTACTAAATGTTACTTATTAACCTGGATGAGAAGAATGGCGAGTCCTCGTATATAAAAACATATGATAAAGTCACGATTTACCGCACCGCTATGGGGGCCTCACCCTAATGTGCTGCAGGTACACGGAGAGGTCACGGATGAAGGACTTGATCAGCCGCTCCTGCATTCTGAAGTTCTTCTCCGTTTCCTCAAACGCTTCGTCTTTGATCTGGTGACAGAATGGACATTTCCTTCAGGTTATTATGACCTATAACAATTTTACACTGTAAGATCCATTTTTAATGGGGCTGAGCAGCCATACTGGACGTGGTGTATGGACTAGAGTGGTGCGGTTTCTGCAGAATTCCAAAAACCCTTTTATCATTACATTTATGCCCAATTTACTAATCACTGTAAGAATAAGTTCCATTACCTGGGGGGCGAGCCCGGTGAGATGCTTCAAGTGACTGCTCACCCGGTTGGATTTTTTGATGATGCTGTGGATATTTAGCTTATAGATCTTGTTTATTAGACTCTCTTCATCGCCTTTTCGGTATTTAACAACTGTAGAAAACAAACTTTAGTTAAGCCATGTCTTTTTTGCAGGCACAACAGGCTTTACTGCAAGCTTATCAATCAATCCCAGTGTTCTGTAGCCATTAATAATTAGGAAGGCTGTGATGACAGCCATATGAGTTGTCACCCAGCCATTCCAGAAATCGATACCACAAAAACAGTTGAATAGAACCGGACTTCGCTGGCTGATTTTAGGAGACATGATCTGAAGGGGTTGTCCGCTAACATAGTTTTTTGATCTTGGGCTGCCCATGTATTACCACAATGTATTACGCCATGTAACTTTCCCCGGCAAAAACAGCAGTAGGGATCTGTACCCATGGCTCTCCGTGATTCTCATTAAAAGGGGTTACCTGTGACAAAACAACCCATGTAACAGTTGCCCTCTTGCCAGTGAACATTATAACTCACCCAAATCCTTCCTTCGTTTGTATTCATTAATATTGACATTAATTTCCTTCACGGCTCGTACAGCATCCTTAATGGGGTTCTTATCCGGGTGAGACTCGGGGGTTGCCCCTTGAAGCTCCATGAGGAGTAAAGGGTAACGCATTATTCTCTGCACCGGCTTGATGAGAAATGATCCCAAGTTTATATAGTTGGTGCGACCCCTGCAGGAGAAAACATAAAAAGTTGGAGAATGTACTGAACTTTCAATTTAGAAGTCAGCAAAGCATAAAACCAAGATGTTTAAAAAGAACTTCATGGAAATTGTCCATTCCACTTTACGCAAGTAATGGTATACACAACAAGAGGGGGGCTGGTTTACAAAAAGTATTGCCTAATAGGGCATTCTGAGTTAATAGAGGGGTCCTCTATAAATAAGTCGGGACAGAGTAGCAAACCCTCTCTTTCTGGAGGACTCAGCATATCCACACATAACACAGACAGCCCATTGGTTTCAATAGATACCATGTAATACTTTATCTCTCCTGTGGGGGTGCTAAGAGAATTGAAAGCTTACAAATCAGATCAAACCTGATTGCCAGGAGCCACAGTGGCATTTAAAACTTATCAGCTTATTTTTGTGGGACCTTTAACAAAAAAGGATTTTAGTAAGTGGACAACTTCTTTACTATAAAACATACATGTGTGTAAGTAGGTAAATAGCTAAAACCGTAAGCAGTAATATATCCATCATTGCCTTATCACTGCATACCTAGGCAGATGTGCCATTTGGGGGTAAAAGAAAGTTGAGTGAAAACTGCTGTGGGAGCTGTACTGGCCTCTATAATGGTTATCACCCGGCTTTTCCTAGATCAGATCCAAATGACGAAGGGCTGACTAGAACATGACATTTGAATGCATACAACTCAATGACTTATCTGTACAGGTGGTAAGTCAACTACTAGGATCAGCTTACACATTGTGATCAATGGATGTGGTTTTCCCAAGATTTTGCACCCAACATGCAAATTAAAGGTATAGTCCCATCTCAGGTACTTCTAGCATATCCACAGTTGGAGATACTCCTTTAAAAATGCATAGTATAGTAAGACATGAAGAACTACTCACCATTCCTGGTATAGGCTCCTACATCACCCAACAGCACAAAGAGGGAGAGAAGCGGAAAGAAAAAACACAAACATAGTTACAACCCTCGCAGATGTTTAGGGCAAGGCAAAGAAAACTTTTTAAAATCACCATTAAGTAAAAGACACGGCGTGATAGTAATGAATGGTAAGCTCTTGTGTTCAGTTCTGGTATGCACCACTAAGAAAGGGACAATTAGGATAAGGGATCATAAAAGGGACAAGTGTAACCTGAAACTTGTCCTGAATAGACGACTAATACAAACAGCTCTCTGTAACGCTGCACTGATGCATGCAGAATGAAACTAAACCTGCCCGTCTGAGGTGGGATTCATGACCCCATAGTCAAGCTTGCAGGTACCATACAGGCAGCTGCTATAAGGCTCAGAGGGGACTCCGGCCATGTTGGCCTCAACGCTTTTTGTTACATGATCTTCACCTATAAACTATATTGGTGGCCAGACCAATACTGATAGGATCCCCAATTAAGAAAATAAATTGCTGGTGGTCGCCTCCCCCATAACCATGTCATAATGTGCTGCGTAGCCAAGACGACCATATATACAAGAAAACAGTGGGCAGACTCCACCAATATCTACAGAACTTCCGAGAAAGATTATATCTAGGGGCAGTCCTGCTATGATTACGGTTGCGGAAAACAAGGATCAGGTATTTAAACATGAAGGATTGCCCATTCTGGAGATAGTCAGAGTCAAAGGTGTCTGGTAGCCACTTATTTACATCTCCCTATTGCCATAAATACGCTGACATGCCAAAAGTCAAAAGTCACAGGACAGGAATATTGCATAGCTCCCCCTTCTAGCCCAATGAAGTGCAGCAACTCGACATGGCACCTATTCCACAAGTTGACGAAAGACATATGGAGGGATATTGAGCCATTTCATCTGGATAGTCACCCACAGCTCCACAGTTTTTGTAGCTGCAGGATCTTGGATGCAAATGGACCTCTTCCTTCACCATATCCCATAAATGCTCAACTGGGCTCATGACAGTTGAACCCACACACCACACTATTCATAGAAACTCTCCAGACCAATTCAGGACAAGTTGGATCTGATGGCTTGGTACATTATCCTGCTCTAATATCCAATCAATGTGGGGTACATGAGGTCCATGAAGGGCTAAAATTGGCCACCTAGCGGTGAAATGTAGCAAGCACTGATCAATGAAATGTTTAGGCGGATCAATGGACCCAAACCCAAGCCATGGGAACTCTCCCCATACCAGTATGGAACCACCACCAGCCTGCACAGTGCCTTGTTAAGAATTAGAGTCCACGGCTTGATGGGGTCTGTGCCATACACATCCATCAGCCAAAAACAACTGACATTGTTACCCATCGGACCACACCACGTTGCTAGTCCTCTAAGGTCCACTTAGCAACCTCATGAGCCCAGGTGAGGCGCTGTGTCCAGTGTCATGTGGTAACAGAGGTTTTCTGGAAGGTCTTCTGCTCTCATATGACATGGAAGCGAAAGAACGCTGCGTTGACCTGCAGGATATACATGTGGGGCCTCATGCATTGAATGTGGATGTGATTTCTGACAGAGCTGCTCATCTGTTCACACAGATAATTCTGGCCTCCATCATTAAGACTCATGGGCGCCCACTTCGCTGTTGACTGTGCATGGTAATGCCTTTTATAATGTATTTCCTGTACAATCGTGACACTCTGGACCAAGGAATATTTAACGCCCGCACAGCTTCTGAAATGCAATATCCCATTCACCTGGAACCCACTATTGTGCCTCGTTCCAACTCCAATCATTCACATCGCCTTAGCATGAGCTCTCTGATCAGTGTTTAACCTTACTCACAAGAGGACACCTTATAACGTATACAGGTGTGGGCGTTCCCAAGCCATTACCTGCGGTAACACCACTACATTAGTCATTTACATACTGCTACCCCATGACTTATGGCACATCAGTGTGTACATACTCAGTCCCTGGATGTCTTCTAGTTAGTAAAACTTTTTAGACTCTCATATCTTCCTTCTGGGAGTATCTGGAGGAACTAAGAGATGAAGGCCCCTAAGATGGTGGAGGTCCCTGGCCATTTGCACCTTTTGTTCCCCCTATATAACCAAAATGTTGCCAAATAGTAAGGTAATATAGCCAAGGTTCAAGGGTGTGGAGGAATAATCCTGCCATACTTGAATTTAGTGCCCTCTGGTTTTATGCAAGCCCCACCACTTAAGTACAGAACTACTTTATGAACTCTGTCTTACTTTACAGTCTCCATACATTCCTGCAGGCTTCTCTGGAATCTTTCGTTTTTCTCATAGGCTTCCAGCAGTGCAATGGTCTCCTCGTGATTCTGGCAATACTCCTTGTATACAGACTCCAGCTCTAGGCGCTGCTCAAGGAATATCAGCCCTGTATGAACATTGATATAACATAGGTTACAATGCTGTAGTGCAGTTAGGGGTCTAAATACTTTTGCATTGTGATGAAGGGAGGGGGGGGGGGTGTTATCTGGTTCTTCTTGTTGAGGTGCTCCATAATATTTAGTTTCTAAAATAGACTGCCCCCTTAATAAATCATTGTCCTCCACCACACAGTAGTAGGCCTAAGGCCCTATTCACACGGGCTAGGTTAACATCAGAGTTTGCAACTTATAGAACTCGGGGTGAATGAAGTCTTTCACGTGCTATTTTTTTCATGGACCAATGGTCTATATTAAATGCAAAAGTATTGCAGCATTTCCTCACACCAAAATCTCTCCAAGTCAAATGGATGTGTGGAAAAATGGAATGAAGTGACAGGGCATAGGTCGGAATTATTTTTTCACGCACCCACTGACTTCACTGAGTGTTTTAAATTGCGGCAATTGCGCCACCTTTCTTTTTTGACACTTTTATGACATCTGTATTTGTTCATAACCCGCTACAGAAGCCATATATCAAACTTTAATCCTCTATAGGCCACATCCTCACCGACTGAGTCGCAGTTCTCCAGCGCTCCCAATAATGTCTTTGACACGCAGATCACCGAATGGATATTTCCAAACAGAACATCGAAATCCACGTTTGCCAGCTGTTAAAGGATGAAAGTGTTAATCACATGCAATATAAATCCTAAATTGACCAATAAATAAGTTAATAGTAAAATTAGAGGAAAAAACTTGAAACTTTCTGATAAGAATATTTACACATTTTATCTATTGGGAATAGCGCCTCTGGTGGCCATTTTTTCTTTTGTCGTTTGTATTCTATAGCCAGTTTTGGAGTATTGGGAAGGATTCTTCTGGGGATTTGGGCTCTGAGCTTGCAGTTGCCACATGTTGAAGGCATGTAAAAAAGTATCCATTAAACAAAAACCGAGCCAAAACGTAAACCATTCCACGGAGTTCCATCATCCATTAACTGAGGTGTAAAAAAAACCAGAAGGGTCCCTCCTTTCCATTTTTGTTTCCTTCCCCTTTTCAGTGGAAAATAAGTGCTGAAGTCTGTGCTATTTTTTCTATTAACCCTTTGCAATCCAATTTTGATTTCAGGGTTTCCTAGGGGGCTTTCTTTTGCTGCAATTATACAATGGCGCCATCTGCTGGATAGAGCAGTACTGCGGTATGGGACATGCTGGAGAGGCCCCCGACAACAGAGCGGCCAGTAATATACAGTAAGAATACCCTGCCAGACGTCTTCCGACATCAGAGCTGTACAGCCCTCAATCAGAATGTCTTCAGACATCAGACATTGGAAATGGTTAAAGAAGAGAAATGGAAAGCAGGCTGAACCGAACTGAGCATGACTGAAGCCTAGAAAATCCCATTGAAATCAATGGTAGCTAAAACGGAACTGGTTTTCCTTATTTTATTGCTCCCCTGATGGAATAGCAAAGCTGGAAACAAAAGCGCTGATGTGAACGAACCCTTAACTGGATACAAGTGTAGCGAACTCTCAGCTGTACGTCCAGGGTGGACACAGACAAGTAGCCCGGCACCACACTCTTATGGAACTTGTCTTAAACTAAATCTTATTTTCCCAAAGCAACCAATCACAGCAGCTTTCATTTTACTTCTACAGTATAGGAAATGAAAGCTGAGCTGTGATTGGTTGCGTTGGGTAACACAGACTTTCTATTGGTCAGTTTCCAGAAGAGCGTGGTGTCGGCCTACTTTTCTGTGGCGGATCCTGTAGTATTAGGCCTGTATAAGTTTTCAACCTCAGCAATGTCAACTAAAATCTTCCCATCCACTGACAGCAAGCAGAGATCTTGAGAAATTGTTAATATATTTACACAGGGACTAAGCTTTGTTTTCGTAAATCCATTAGCGCAGTCTGTTAGACTCTTACCTGCGGGGTCTGTAGGGGGATCATGATGTGCTCTACACACGTTTCCAGGTCCCTCAGGTAGTCTCGCTCCGTCTGTAACAGCTCTTCAATGACCTTCGACCTCTTCTCCAGCATTCTCGTCTCGGAGTTCTCGGCGGTAGACGCGGCAGATGGACTTCCTTCCAGGATTTCGGGTTGTGAGGACAGCAGAGTCATGTCTACAACGAGAAGGCATTGTTCTGTAAATGCTCCTTAAATCAGCAGACTGGAAGATATCGTCCATCATGTCTAATCACTTCAGCCTGTGGATAATCCCCACTACTGCGGTAGGCCACGACGTGCTTTACCAGCACCATACTGGCATCATATTCAGGACTCCACATCTTCACACCCATAACCAAACCAAATATTATCCATTAAAATACTTCCAATTAGCAAATGTCCAGAAATGGGCGGAGCTTTTAATAAACGTAAAGCAATCAATAACATTGTCTTCTATATAATCTGTTAATAAGGTGCAGAGAATTATGCGCTAATCTCTCCCACCGCCACCTGCTTTCCAAACTAATCTACTCGTTTCATGACGGGAAACAATGAAAACATAAACTAGATAAACGCTGTGCGGACGCCGTCTCGGCTTATGCCACGGCTTGGATACTTCTGCCGCCATATGTTGTGTTGGCCAAAGTATCTGCTGAGTAGGGGGAGTACAGAGATAGAAGAGTTGAGTTTGCTTGCACAATGCAGTGTGATACCATGATATGTTATTCCTGAACCCACCCAGTATATTATGACCAATTCAGCTCTGCTACATCTGTGTGTTCTCAACCCGGGTAACGCTATGTATGTAGAATAGAGTAACTGGCAACATTGTGTTCATCTATGAATATACATATACATTTTATTCACATGAAAAGCTGATTACATTGTATTACTTATCCTGTACTGATCACGAGTTATACTCCAGAGCTGCACTCAATATTCTGCTGGTGGGGTCACTGTGTACATACATTATTTATCCTATACTGATCCTGCGTTATATCCTGTATTATACTCATTATTATTACTTATTACTTATCCTGTACTGATCCTGAGTTACATCATGTATTATACTTCAGAGCTGCACTCACTATTCTGCTGGTGGAGTCACTGTGTACATACATTACTTATCCTGTACTGATCCTGAGTTACATCATGTATTATACTCCAGAGCTGCACTCACTATTCTGCCGGTGGAGTCACTGTGTACATACATTACTTATCCTGTGCTGGTCCTAAGTTACATCCTGTATTATACTCCAGAGCTGCACTCACTATTCTGCCGGTGAAGTCACTGTGTACATATATTACTTATCCTGTACTGATCCCGAGTTATATCCTGTATTATATACTAGAGCTCTATTCACAGTTCTGCAGGCTTGAGCGGAAATTTCCTAGCTGATTCACCATGTACATACAGGATAAGTAATGTATGTACACAGTGACTCCACCAGCAAGATAGCGAATGCAGCTCTTGAGTATAATACTGGATGTAACTCTGGAGAAGTACAGCAGAAGTAATATGTGTACACAATGACTCCACCAGCAGAATAGTGAGTGCAGCTCTGGAGTATATAATACAGGATGCAACTAGGGATCAGTACAGGATAAGTAATGTATGTACACAGTGACTCCACCAGCAGAATAGTGAGCACAGCTCTGGAGTTTTATACAGGATGTAACTCAGGATCAGTAATATGTGTACACAATGACTCCACCAGCAGAATTGTGAGCACAGCTCTGGATTTTTTTTTACAGGATGAAACTCGGGATCAGTACAGGATCAGTAATATGTGTACAACATGACTCCACCAGCAGAATAGTGAGTGCAGCTCTGGAGTATAAAACAGGATCGGAGAAGTACAGGAAAAGCAATGTTTGTACAGCTGTGGGATATAATATGAGAAGTAATGTATTTACAAGGTCATTAAAAACCTTATTCACTGTACACACAGTATTATATATATTTATTATTCTCATACATATACCTTATTAGACAAATATCAGTATATACTAGTTTAGGAAGTGACAATATAATCCAACATATTTATTGTACAACTGGTGGATATGTATATATTACCTCTAACTTTCTACAGGTCACCATGTACATAGGTGGCAGACTGAGCTTTACTGAATGTAGACTTGGTAGAACTATTTGCATAGGTGGTTGGAGAGTCGTGTCAGGACAGGTACAAGAAATCACACACCCAGGTAATAACTTCGGATCTAACTTTCACTAAAATATGTTCACCTGTTCAGGGTGGATTACCATCACAGGCAAAAGGGGAAATGCACCAAGACGTTCTCCATAAAGGGGTTTCCACAACCACACTGACATCCTATTCATCCTATTTGATAGGTTGCTGATATCTCTAACCCTGCTGGAGTATTATTGGGGCAGCGTACAGCCCTATTACATGCTACTTGTTTACTATATGACACTATTATTTAGACTGTGACTTACAAGAGCAGAGGGGCCACAATGCAAAAACTATTATGGGGCCCCAATGCTAATACAAAGTATCCAGGGACAGGAAAGTTTGTGAATTCCCCCTCGCCTTCTGTTGTAGGACAACATGACTATCTGCCTAATGTTGGGTAGCATTTCTAGGATGAAGGAGACCTTTGCAGATTTACAGGGCCAGGTCGAACCAGGTACGCTCTTCCAATTACCTCTTCGCAACGCCAAGTCGGACCCGGGCAGCAGGATTGAGTCTGAAGAATGTTACCTCGTTCCAAAATAATGTAAGACCCCTTCCCAGGGCATCTCAGACCTTGATTTGAGAACAAGTTCAGTGCAAACCATCGACGACACCTACATATCAAGGAAAAGGTGTGCCTTCACGAAAATCATAATGGGGTACCCCCTGGTTTTTGAGCGTCCCCACATCCCATCAATACAAATATTATGTCACACAGGGTGTATGGAGAGAATGTCAGCCATTTTTCTGTGCTGCGTCTCACTGTCTGGTTTCAGGATACACCGCTCACTATCAGGGCGGATTACCTTAAACAGGTTGGGCACCTAAAACCTTTGACACTGATAAATGACGTGGTGACAATCATCACCCGGCAACGCAAACAAACAGGAATGATTCTGTACCTGGTTGTGTCACATCTGCCTCTCACACGGAGAAAAACAGGCGCAGGAGTTACAGACTTGTCAGAGTCTTCATACAATTCCCAATAGTCAACCCTCCCAATATGTCACTAGTTGTACCCGATAGATGGGATAAGGTTGTATTCACACCTGCAGATTCTGTTCACTTTCTTTGATGCAGTTTGTTAAACCAGGTGAGGGGATCCTCATAGGAGAGAAAGAATAAAGAATGGATACAACTTCACTTTGGCTTCGAAACCTGCAAGTGTGAACGCGCCGATACTGATCAGCCACAATAACCACGTTATCAGCCGTGAGGAGAGCGGTGGCTGCAAAACACATCAGGTGACGCTCGTCTCAGTAACACATAGTAGGATCACACAGACAAACTACATATGAGGCACAAGTGTACAGTCCGTGGCCTGAAGCTTTTAGAAAACTTTGAGTCTCAGTATCTCAGAACTGTGCTGCGAGTTCTAGTTTTACAGTAGCAAAAAAGTATCTTTCTGCCTGGGATGAAGGCCTCATGTCCACTAGAAAAATACAATCTCCGCAGATTTCTGCAGCAGATTCTGTGCAGATTTGCTTTAGGGCTTATTCAGACGACCGTATATCGGCCGGGTATTCACGCCGAGCCGATATACGGCGTCCCTCTCTGCAGGGGGAGGAGGCTGGAAGAGCCGGGAGCAGTGCTCTGAGCTCCCACCCCCTCTCCACCACCTATCCGCCCCTCTGTACGATTTGCAATGAGGGGAGGGGCGGAGCCAATTCCCAGCACTTAGCCCCGTCCCCGTCCCGCCTCTTCTCATTGCAAATAGTGCAGAGGGGCGGAGAGGGGGTGGAGAGGAGGCAGAGAGGGGGCGGGAGCTCAGAGGACTGCTCCCGACTCTTCCAGCCTCCTCCCCTGCAGAGAGACACGCCGTATATCAGCCGTCGTGAATACCCGGCCAAAATACGGTCGTCTGAATAAGCCCTTAAATGGTATTTTTTTCTTGCATGCGGATATCCGGCTGATCCGTGCGGAATCCGCACTAAAATGGAGCATGCTGGGTTTTTTTTTTCACCGCGCGTGAAAAACGCAAATCGATTAAAATGCCATTTGCGGGTGCAAATTTCAATTTAATTGACTACTGGTGGCCAATGATATTCCTATGGGCAAAATTTCACCCGCAGAATCCGCAATTCAATTTTGCTAGTGGACATGAGGCCTTAATGGGTTGTACAAGTTTAGAAAAATATGCCTGCTTTCTTCCAAAAACAGCACCACACCTGGTTGTAGCTGGTATTGCAGCTTAGCTCCATTGAAATGAAGCAGACAGAGCTGCAATACCAATTACAACCTGTGGAAGGTGTAGCGCTGTTTTTGAAAGAAAGCTGCCATGTTTTTCCAATTCTGGATGGCCCCTTTAAGTGCCCATTCACACGGATGTATTTTCTGTTGGTACTCAGTCGGTATTTTTTACGGCCTGCAAATTTGCCAATGAAAAACCTTGCAAGTATAAAATAAAAACGCAATGAAAACGGATGCTACATGTATGTTTTTTTATGCATCTTGCCAGGAAACAAAGAAAAAGAAATTTACATCAATTGGGTCTCCTTGCGCGCTTTTTTTTTTTTTTGCGCGCACATGAAAAATGCAGTAAATACGGATGCAACACAGGCATAAAAAACACGTATAGACACCAAAAACGCACACATACAGACAAAAATCGCTTATGCCTGATGAATGAGGCCTAATTAGTTAACTACTTAAGAAGCCGTGAACGCATAGCAGGTTAATGAGCTGTAAACAACCGTGCTAATTAAGCGTTTAGATGATCCTCGGCAGTTCCTCACATGTTCCTGCATGAGAACGACCAGAAACTGGAGCAGCAAATACTACGGATAATTACTGTTTACCAACATATCCATCCGAGGGCAATTTCAGAGATCGACTCGCCGCAAACCGCAGCAGTACAAGTCAGATACATGTAACAGGCTCATTATGGGGGAGACTGATGCGAGGGATCACACAGCCGGTATTTGTAAGGTCTCGTTATGGGAGTACACTAATGTGCAGAAGGCTGGAGTTATTCTTCCATGACGCAAATCTGCAGCATTCACGCCCATGTGAACATACCGCAAGGTGTAAAAACCTCAGCAAATTCAGTTTTTGCAAGATTCCATATTATGCAATTCTGTGCTGGAAAAAAGGTCTAAAAATAAACATAAATGTGAAACAGAAACAAAAAGTATCTAAACATAGAAAGTTACATTGTAACAAAAATAGATATAATAGAAGCCTACTCTCACTCTCTGAGTAGACTGATACTTTCGGCATTCTGCATTCACTAATTACATTTACAATTACTAATGTTTGAAACTATGGGCATGGGAGCACAGCAGGGGGGAGGGGCAGATAATGTGGAGGCGGGGCAACAATTCCCATCCATTGTATCCCCTGGATACAGTCTTGAACTTGTGCAAAGTTCTGCAGCTCATCTCATCCCCATCCCCCATTATTTCCCACCCTGAGTAACCTGCTGCTGAAATCCCTCCCAGCCCAGGAGAATAACACTGTGATCTACAGAATGAATTCTGCTACTTCGCTGCAGAGGAATTTGAGGGAAACTTTACTTTTCCAACCTGTCAATGATTATACATATGCTGGAAACTGATTCTTGAGGCCGGGTCGGGAAATAATTACTTGTTCTCATACAGATAATAAAATTCCCCGCACGTACCTTTGTGAATTAGTCCTCTCATTGCCCAAGGCCCGCCATCCCCTTGAACACAGTTAAACCCCCCTTAGTATCATCTCTGCAGCAAGAACAATAGAGAAGGGGGGAAAAAGCCTGGAGGCAAGGATTTAGGTTGGTGTCTATGGGAGACCCTCTGGTTATATCAGTTTAGTCTCTAAGGTCTCTATATGCAGTGTCTAAAAGCCATTGCCTTCAATGGCTTCGTTCACATGCATGTCTTTGGCGCGCACATTTCGGCCATGCAAAAAAGATTTTTCGTACCAAAAGGTAGAAGTCAATGCGGGTGTGTAAATGTGCATGCAATATGCAAGGAGATGCGTGAAATTCTACATAATTCCACTGGAAAAAGAACATATATGAAACTAATTAGCCATTTCAAACTTATTTGTTTGCCACACAGATGAACATGCCATGCAGGAAGAAAAAGTACAGTGAAATACATGCACAAAAGGCGTTCATAGCGTAAAAAAGTTATGTTAAGGTGTGCGTAATTGCGCTTATGCTCACATGAAGCCAGCCTAACAAAAGTATCTCACTTTCATTGTACCTCCTAGTGCCTTTTTAAACTCTTTACCACCGACTATAATGGGGTCCGCCCAGCTTCCATCCCACCCTTTGGGACATTTTAAAGGACAAAATAGTGCAGCTTGCTATGCTAATCTGTTCCCATTTTGTGCCAAATCTACAATGGCGGACAAAGGCTAACAGAGGGGATTGTAAATTCTTATTCACACAAGGCAATAGCATAATGCCCTATTCACATCTTAACCCTTTCCAATCCACTGTCTGACCACTGAAGACATTATGATTTAAGGCTGTACAGCTCCGATGTTGGAAGACGTCCGTCGGGGTTCTCTTACTGTATATTGCCAGCCTCTCTGCTGTCGGAGCCTATCCACCGTGTCACGTCATGCAGTACTGGCTTTAGCCAGCATATAGCGCCGTTGTGTAACGGCAGAAAAAGAGTACGCCCCCTAGGAAAACCAGGATACAAATTGGATTGGAAAGGGTTAAGTGCAGAACCGGCACAACATCCCAGATGAAATAACACAGCATGCTGCACTATTTTGCCTGGGAAAAGACCGGTCAGAATACCAGAAGCCAGATGGACCACTTTAAAGTCAATGGAGTCCATCAGTTGGAATTCGAGTCAAGCATGTGCCAGATCCAGCAGTTACGGTATCTTTATTGCTCAGAGGATGGAGCCGAACAATGGAAATAGACCGAAGCTGCAGGGCACAGATGTGAACGGGGTCTAAACTCCTGGCTTCTCCATGTCTGGCAATTTTTACAAATTTGACCTGGTGCGTTTCGGTGGAGAGGATAGTCGCTCCTATATTGAAGGATGGTATGGAAGTGGGCTGATAATGAGAGAATGGTAGAAGGAGCAGGAATTGGAGTGATGGCATCCACGGGTGGTTCCGAGCAAAGTCTCTGTCTCAGAGCTTTCCACCCACGATGTATGGCACATGGAGGGGAGGTATATTAGGATGAAACGAGACCACATTAGGTGATATGATTTACCAACAATAGAAACTTTAATGCCAACAGCGTCTCATTCTTGGTAAATGGCAGAAGTCGAACTTGTGAGGCAGCATGGGGATCACGGTCTTGCAGATGGCAACACATGGTGCCCTTAGTGCCGCCTTAATATGGACCTATGTGGACTCCATACAGGTTGTAAGAATGGATAGCTTCCTACAATAATTTATTCTGAAAGAACCCAAGTTCTACACGGAGTACAACCCCCTCATACACCAACAAAACAAAGTCATCTGAAGGTTACAGAGCATTAGATCTTTTATAGCCGCAATGTAATATTGGACAACTTGAGAGAAGACGATGACATAAGGTCTGACATTACTTAGTGGCTTGTTTTAGGGAAAATACTTTTTCATATTTTTACTAGCAACATGAAGCATGCCAAAAATCAGGAAAACAAAGTTGTCCGAAGGCCTCCAAACTTTCGAATTTTGTAGTAGTGAAACAAGAAGGCAGAGCTGACTGAATACGTTTTTCATTGTGGCAGATTTCGTAGTTGTGAAAGTTCCCTTTACAAAAAAAAAAGGATTTGCGGGAACGTTAAACACCATCATTGTTGGGGTCACCACACCTCGTGCGATGGAGGACAATGTGTGTCATTCCCCAGAGGGGATTTGAAGTCACAGACAATGCAGATCAGTCAATCACGTCTGTGGAGGTTCATGAGGAAAGTCAGACGTATTTTTGAACAATCCCATTTCTTATGGTTTATGAATCTCCCCCCTCTTCAATGTACAGAAACTAAGAAACCCTATACAGATTTTGATATTGATTCTAGTACAGATCTGCTGCGGATTTCACATCTTCAACTTAATTAAAAGAGTGAAATCTGCTACAAATGTTTCCACTGCTGAAAATCTGCCACGTAGGAACAAGTCTTATTTCGGTGAAAAGGCTGTGGGGAACGTTCCCAAATACCAGATCACCTCCACACTTAAAAAATGGATCGCCAATAGAAATGAGCGAACCTACTCGTTTAGGGCGATTTCGCACTCGAGCAGCGCTTTTTTTGAGTAACTGACTACTCGGACGACAAGATTCGGGGGGCGGCGTGGTGGAGCGGGGGGTAGCAGTGGAGAACAGGGGGGAGCTCTCTCTCTCCCCTCCCCCCCCCACTCCCCTCTGCAACCCCCCGCTCACCCCCGGCGCCCCCCTGAAAAACACCCGATCCGAGTACGTTCGCTCATCTCTAATCGCCAACAACATAAAAAGTTGCCATTTATATCCAGCGATCTAATATTCAAAATATTGGTTCACCTTTGGTTTAAGGTCAATAAGTGTCTTGTACCGCAGCAGCTTGAGGCTGCGGGTTAATGCTATGCAAATTTAAGGCCGCGTGTAATATTACCTGAAAGTATCTCAAGTAAACATGGAAATCCTTAGCAAGCAAAATCACATGCTTTACATACAGTATACACCGGCAGCTGATGTGTACAGCAAAATCACAACCATAGCTTTATACGTAGTATGCCCGATAAACTATTAAAGTCAGCTGAGCATACAAATTGTTTCAGTGGGTGGAGAGGAGATAAGCAAACATGATCACACCTCTAGCACTACTTATTGGCTAGGAATACTACAGATTGAACAGGTGAAAATACCGTCAAGGAGACCACAACCGCTATCATAAGGCAGCTCTTGATTTGGAGGACCGAACCTGTATTGGCCATTCACTGGAATGGCTAACTTGTAATGCCTTTTTTTTCCTGTAGTGGCCACTGCAGAGGAATGACATGACCAGCCACAGCTTCCTGACAGTGATAACCGTTTCTGAAGTTGGTCCTGCAGCAATCATCTGATCTCCAAGCTGGTTATAATTTAAAAAGAGGTCGTCATGATAAGAGAACCCCTCCCTACACAATGCCTTAGTAACTCAGAGGCTTTGCAAATGAAGACTCATGCCAGCCAGCGAGGAGTGGATTTGCAAGGCCAAGTCAAGGTTCCTTTAAGGCCCTTATACACTGGCCGGCAGATCGTCCCACGTAAGGGCACCCTTGCGCTGCTTGATTTGCACCGTGTAATTGGCAATGATCAACGAGATTGGCGCTTGTTTGTCTGGCCTTCGCACAGGCCAATTCAAACTTAGCGTGGATGAATGACCATTCATGCAATGGTTCGACCCCCACAGAATATCATCGCTATTGGCAGCACTTCCCCCAATCACACAGGGGGGGTTATACTGCAGAGATTGAGGTTTCTTTTACTCTGCACAGAATATACGATCAGCCAACAAATGAGCAGTTGTCACCACAGAGCTTCCTGGGACAGAAGTGTCCAATGCTTAGTTGCCCTTCTCAATCCATATAGAAGGCAAGTCCAACCTTCCTAATAACCCTTCCTAATATTCCACTAGTTAGAAGCCCTATGGAAAAAGGGGTATTAAGCCTACCTGATCTGCCCCATACAGGGGCTACTTATATTGTACTTGATGTATACAGAATAACTCTATTGCATTAGCCAGTGCTTCAAACACATGTGGAATATTCATTGCAGTTTCAGACTGGCAAGAATGGTTGTAAAATATGCTCCAGCTCATTCACTTGGTCACAACGACCTTTCAGCCACTAAATGTTATTCTGACAATTGAGCAATAAACTTTTTTTCCCCTTCATATCACAATATGGGTTCACCTTTGAACACCTTGTATAATACAGTTACACTTGTTTTGTAGTCCAGAGCTGTACTCTCAATTCTGCTGCTTATCATTGAAATCCACCAACAAGCCTATAGTGAGACAACCCAGAAAAAGCTTAGCTGCGCTCAAGTAACGCAGTGTTAAAGTTTGTCTAAAGGCCCTTTAAGACACAACGATTTTCGCTCAAAAATCGCTCCAAGCCGTCTTTTGAGTGATAATCGTTGTCTAACTGCACTGACATCGTTGTGTCTAACTGTACTGACATCGTGCAGTTTTCTTTTAGCCATCGCTGATCGCTGATCTTTCAGCATGCTGAAAGATCAGCGATCAGTTATCAGGAATTCACAGCGGGATACAGCTGATACTATTGTTTCAGCTGTATCCCGCTCCCTGAAGACAGGCTGGGATTGAAGAACAGAGCGGTCCAGCTGTGTTCTTCATACCCCGCTCGGGTGCTCCGAGCAGAGAACAGCTGGATGCAGAAGACAAGCGGGGCCACCCCGCTTCTCTTCTGCATCCCTCACTCGGTACGCTCAGAGCAGGGAACAGCTGGATGCAGAAGACAAGTGGCCCAGTTTGTCTTCTGCATCCCCCGCTCGGAGCACTTAGCTGTATAACAGCCGGGCGCTCCGAGCGGGGAACAGCTGGATGCAGAAGACAAGCGGCCCTGCTCGCCTTCTGCATCCCGGTTGGAGTGCAATGTGATCGCTCAACGTTTGAGCGATCACCTTACAAAAACCACACAACGATTATCGCTCAAAAATCGCTCAAAAGTTGCTTTCAAGAAAGCCTTTAGAATAGTGAGTGCAGCTCTGAAGTATAATACAGGATGTAACTCAGGATCAGTACGGGATAAGTAATGTATGTACACAGGGACTCCACCAGCAGAATAGTGAGTGCAGCTCTGGAGTATAACACAGGATGTAACTCAGAATCAGTACAGGATAAGTAATGTATGTACACAGTGCCTCCACCAGCAGAATTGTGAGTGCAGCTCTGCAGTATAATACAGGATATAACTCAGGATCAGTACAGGATAAGTAATGTAATGTAAGTACACGGTGACTCAGATTTTATCTATTTTCTGTTATAAAATGCCGTTCAAAAATAGAAAATAGGCGTTATCGTTTGCATATTGAATGCATCCATAGGAAATCAATAGAGCTTGATACCCTCTTTATAAATACCATGCCATAGTCCATGCATCCATACTATATTAAAGTGTATGTGGAAGATGATGCATTATGGGACTTGTTTTAATGAAGGTGATAAAATCAGAAATTTACAACCATTATCTGGTACGACATTGTAAAATGAGCACACTAATAATGTGACCTGTGGATATAAGCACTGTCATCATCTTATCTCAAGGCCCAGCAGCAAAGCTATGGATATAGAGGAACGCAGACAGCAATGTAGCCCCAACCTTCAATCACCTACTTAGGATAACTTGGGCTGTCACACAGATATCCTACAGATCACAAAAAGCTAAACATTAAATGACCGTCAATCTGATCTCTCACTTCTGGAGAGATGAGGATGCAAACAAAGTGTAGAGTAATTGCAAGAGTGAGCAGACAAGAAATGGCCTTCTTAACCCCTTCCAATCCAATTTTGGATTCAGGGTTTCCTAAAAGGCTTTCTCTTTTTGCTGTTATACAACGGTGCCATCTGCTGGCTAAAGCCAGTGTGTGTGCGCCAGAGAGGCTCCGACAGCGGAGTGGCTGGCAATAGACGGTAAGAATACCCTGTCGGATGTCTTCTGACATTGGAGCTGTATAAGCTTCAATCAGAATGTAGGAAGATGTCAGACAGTGGATTCAAAGGGTTAAATGGGATGACTATTGTTCAGATTCTCATGCTCCCGCGGAATTTGAATGATAATAGTCTAGTGTAATTGCATGCGGCGACTGAAGGAGGCGCTGTTCAGTGTAAACAGCAGTCGTAGACTTTTCAACAACTGTCTGCTAGTGTGAATGTTATGGTGTGTGTTCTAAAGGAGGCTTCAAACAATGATGCGAACAAGACCTTCATTATCGCTGAACACCAGGAACCAGAGCGGGCGATTAACCACTAATGTAACCAATACTTATACAATGTAACTACTCATAAGAGAAATCTATAATGCCCAAATTGTGTAATATGCTGTCTATATTCCACATAGCATATCGGACCATGTGTACTAGTTTTCAGAGATTCCTAAAGCCCATTAATATTACATTTCATCACAGCTGATACGTTCCTTGCGGCTCTGGTGACAGGAGGTCCCATGCGGGGAAGTAACTAGTGCACCTTTTGTACTCTTTCCCTAAAGAAAGTGATAATATTACCCAGGAACTCAGAGCAGCTTTTGTTTGGAGTAAAGAAGAGCCCAGAGACTTACAATGGAAAGTTATTAGTTGGCTCTCAGGGGACTTCATCCCTCTGCACATGGCTATATGATACAATGACTGAAGATTAAAATTTCAAGATTACATTGAAAGCTCGCTCAGACACAATAGAATAATGAAAAACGGCAAAGATGGAGCTTTAAAGTCCATCTGGAGCCAAGTATGAAATTGAAGGTGGCCTCTTGTTAATGCAAATCCATAGAGAACTGAAAAACGTTCACCAGTGGTTGTGCATCAAGGTCAGGGGACCCCAAAGACAGCATATAAAACAGTTCCCTTTTAGATTCTTTTTGACCATCATGCTCCTAAAACACTCTGACAAGGAGGTCCTGGCTCACAAAGATCTAGGAACCAAATCAGACCCTTCCAGGGGCAATAAGGACATCCACAGACTACATCTGGAGACCATTGAAAAAGTTAGGGACCAGCAACACATTTTTAGGTGCACTGGCTACTTTGCTCCATGGACCTCACTTAGCACCTTCTGAAGCACCAGCCTCAAGGCTGAAGACATACTTTCTAGACCCACTGGATCCCAGAGCCTAGATGTCTTTTGAGGTGTGCAGTCATCTGAAAATAGTGGATATTTTGTTCTAAAGTGTTGGAGAAAACATCTGCAAGTAATGGATCCTAGACCTTCACCTTTTACTTAAGAAGACTCATCTCAATAGAAAAGACAATTATGTTTGGAGGGGTTGGGGAGAAGAGGAAAAGAGCCACCAGCAACAAGATTGCTGGAGACAATCAAAGATAAGAACATTAAGAAGCTTAAAGACTTAAGGCACCTATATACATTAGATAAGTGTTGGCCAAAGCCACCAATTTCATGAGGAGTGGCCAACCATCTAATGTGTATTGAGGTATCCCAAGAATCATCTAATGACAGATGTCAAGAGAAAGAAGTTGGATGGATTTCAGGATGCAAAATCCTTTAGATCTAACAGGAGATAAGCTGCCACTTGAGGAGTAGTCAGCAGCTTACTACCCGCTTCCCATTGAAAGCACATTTCCTTCAATTCTTGTACATTAGGAAGAAGCAATGTGACAACTATGGAAATATTTAGGCTAGTGTCTGTAACAGGCAAGTATTGACAATAAACCGTGAAAGTGATGGACCCTCCCATTATAAAGGTAATGAAGTATCTAGATAACCAAAGTACAATTCACACCATAAACCTGGTCATATCCTGAAGCAGTTTTAGCATAGAAGATAAGATGCACCAAGACAGTCATTGACCTTTCATAAGTGTATTTCAGCCAACAGTTGAAGTTGCAAATTTCCGCATTCACAAGGTGCTCTTGGTCTATCAGTCCCATAGACATTAGATTGGCAAACATGAAATGTATATGGCCAGCAGTAGTGTATCCTCCTAAATAATCCTGAGCTCTACTACCACACTATGGACCAGCTGTGTGATGAATTGTCATGAGAGTTGGGTCTTGATTAAGATTTTGCATGGAGGCCTAGAGGTTACAAGCTGCTTCACTGATAAGCATACCGTGTTTCCCTGAAAATAAGACCCTGTCATATTAATTTTTGCCCCAAAAGAGGTCCTAGGTCTTATTTTTAGGGAATGTCTTATACTTACCTAGCAGTCTGGGTCCAGGTCCCTCCCACTGCTGTCTGGAGCTCTGACATGTGAGCCACGGCATGATTGGCCAATTCATAAATTCTGCGTTCACAACGCGATGGCTGAAGATTGGCTAAGCATCGGTCAAAGAACCAATCAATGCAGCACTCGATGAACCAATCACAGCCATCACATTGGTTCTCGAGCACTGCTCAGCCAATCAATGCAGCGCTCGATGACCCAATCAGAGCCATCACTTCCTGCAGGTGGGATTTATTAATCCCGTAACAAGGAAGTGATCTTCTGTGGGTGGACGAGGACTGCAAGAACCGCGTCGGAGCTCCGGAGAGCAGCGTCAGGGACCGGGACTGTACCAGCTAGGTGACGTATTCTTTTTTAATGTAATGCAGCTAGGGCTTATTTTCGGGATAGGGCTTATATTTCAAGACCCCACGAAAATCCCCCCAAAATCAGGGTAGGCCTTATTTTCAGGGTAGGTCTTATTTGTGGGGAAACAGGGCAGGTGTAATAGTATCACTGTGTCAATGCATAAACAACTAGAGCCAAAGTAACAGGATATTCAGATGTAGCAGGCATGTTGTGTTTTCCTGCTGCAACATCACGGCAAAACGCTATTACTTTTACAAAATCATGGCAAAACCATAGCAAAATGCCAAGGTTTTTAAGTAGTTACAGTAGAAAAAAAGTGACATGACTGCTAGTTCTGAATATATCCCAAAAGCAACAAATGTCCGTGATAAATTGAGGAAATCTGGCATTATGTACGACTTCCTAATCTGAACTTGTCTCACCGGTATCATTCCTCATTCCTGGTCAATTAGACTTGCTGGAAGGCAGAAAGTATGTGACAATTGCAGGTTGCTTGCCCAAAACAAGAATGTATCATTCCATATATGTGAGACACAACAGCCCTGTATGACTGCAGACTCCCACGATGGCAAAAAGTCTTGTATCTAGAAGGTGGGGTTATTTATAACACCGCTACAGTCGCAGGAAAAAGTAAGTGAACCCTTTGGAGTGACCTGGATTTCTGCATTGATCACTAGTAATTGTAGTCGGTTATCCAGCTCACAATTATAGTCAAACACGAGGTAACTAATAACAGGCTGTTGTACCATTCATGTCTTTTACCGAGCAATCATCCACATTGTATGGAGGAAAAGTAAGTGAACCTTTGAGTTAATGTGTTCTCTAAGAGCTAACTAGCAAAAAGTGTTTCAATAAAGGAGATGTGAAATCCACACTTCCAAGGTGTTTGTCAATTACATCAAGGCACACAAAGCCTGGTTACTGACAGATCCGTTTTCTTCAAGAGAGATTGGTTTGTGCGAACTGCGCCGCAAAGTCAAATACTTCCAGAAGACATGTAAGGCCTCCTGTTCACGGGCAATATGTCACTCTGTTATCCGCGGCGATAACCTAACTGCGGGTAACGCAGTGCACACTTCCCAAAGAGTTAGCTATGGAAAGCACAGCCTGATATCCACGAGCGGAGAATCATAGCGATTCTCTGCTAGTTTCGCGCAAATCGCGATAAGCCTATCTATCAGATATGTTCATCATGGAGACCTGTCAGTTCTTCCCCCTGCACCCCGCGGCGGAATTTCGCTAGTGATATTCCGTCACGGCCATGGACAGGCAGCCTTACAGAGATGCATGAAGCTGGAAAGGCTACAAAAGTATGACTAAAGACCTGACTATTTGTGTAGATGACCCCTCTGGCAGTGGCTTATCTCCCATCCAAACAAAGGCTCCTTCTTCCCTCTTACAAACCCCTGACATCTGCTGTCAGGAGAACATCATATACATTACATAGTCTGTGGGTTCGGCTCAGTTTTGTCTAGTGTGTGTGGATGACCTTATTCTCGCTGCACTACTGTCACATGGATAACAAAAAAGTATATGTAACACATGCACATGCCGGGTCCTCCAGAGCAAGAAGCACTCATTGTAGTCCCCATCTGCTCTGGCTCAAGTCAAAGTGTGCTGCAGGTTAACGAGCCGGCTCCAATTTAATATAGAATTGCATAACTTGTAATTCCTTAAAGGAACACCCAGACAAAACTCAAACAATGTCTATGTCATGCTCCGCCCCCTCAGGACCTGCAATCGGCATAACAGCATCAGTCTTGCCTCGACTGTTCCTGTAAACAATCATTATGACTTCATTTTTGTTTTGCCATTTATGTTAGTGTAATTCGCTGCTTTATAAGCGGTTTATTGTGAATGGCAATCTTCCTTTTGCTGAAATACTCCCCAGGGCTACAGCGGAGTATAAAAATATCTTGATGCCAATGAAGCATTTTATTGGACTGCTCTCACATATAGCAAGTGATGGTAACAATACGGCTATATTAGGGGAATGATACTCATGTAACAGTGTTGTATGTTCTCCAAGGCTAAACTAACACTTCCATACACTAACCCAAATCTCCTATGGAACAAGAAAAAGTACAAGTATTTCTCAATGGTCCTATTAACATCAGTCCTATGAAGATACCATATAGGCGAGTGTCATACTGCTTTACATTAATGCTATAATTACAGCCTGAAATAAACAGTCTTAACGATCACATTCTCTTAAAAGGCGTCCATTTTTTTTCCCAATGACTAATTAGCAAACATTTACAAGCTGCATGCTTGTCAAGGGTGAGGTGACACCTGCGCAGATGACACAGTAAAGCACAACAGAACAACCATCTACTGAATATGAAGGGTTGAAATTTTCCTGCCCAGAATCTAGTGTAAAAGGCTAAAGGCCCTTTTACATGGACCGTAAATTGGTCGCTGTATAGAGCGGTCATCGACAAAGTATGTCAACCAGCGCTCATTCACTGCTGTTCACACATGGCAGAAGATAAGCACTATCGAGACAAGCTATCATTAATAGAGCTGTCATTGATTGGTTGGTTAGTCATCTATCCATTCGCATGGGGAGATGTGCGGTCGACCCATGAGCGATTTCATGCTTGCGTAAATGAGATCAGTCAAGAATGGGTGTTTCCCGAATTGGCTGATCCGTTGCACATTCACACAGGCCGAAGATCAGTTGACACTGCGGACAGGCCACGGATTCTGTGGGAAAGCATGAGTTTGGGAAAAAAAATATGTACTGTGCATGTGCGCCGGCCGGCACTTCTGCACACATCCACAGTACAGAAAAAAGAAGACCCGGACAGCTATGCAGGGTCCTTGGCCGCGGGCAGCGTCGGAGTCTGCTGTGGGCTCCCGCATGCAGAATCCGACCCGCCCGTGGACATGAGGCCTAAATGTTCATTGTTCAATCATTGGCCGTGTTTAAACTGATTGTTTAGTTTCAACGATCCAATGATTACCTGAACGATAATCAGGGCAATGATCCCAAGACCACCAAGGCTTAGTTTCAGAAGAAGTCCTGCAAGATTCTGGAGTAGCCGTAAGACCTGCCTGATTTAGACCTCATAGAACATCCTCGAAGGGATATGAAGAAAACAGTTGCAGCACGCAAACCCAAGAATATTAGTGAACTGGAGGCCATTGTCCATGATGAATGGGCTAAGATTTGTTAGGCGGTTGTCATTAAAGTGGCATTTTGTGGTGAATTTGAAGACACCACTTGTTACATTAGTAGCGTTTAGTTTTTAGATTGTTCTCGTTTGATTGTTTTTTGCTGAAAGTTTGTAAAATTTGCAAATAAACCTAATTCACATTGGAGGGGGGGGGGGGGCGGGATAATTTTGATTGCAACTGTATATAATTCCTATGCTTCGATGTAATTTTCTGCTCCATTTTCCCCACAAAGTTCACTTCGAACTGAATGTCTGATCTACAATCTGAAAATCAGTCCATAGCACCGCCCTTTGGCAAACATTGCATGATGCAACCTGACAGCTCCACTCTGCGATTACAAAGAAAGTTGGAGATGGAAAGGAGGAGTTGGTGAAAGTATGTCAGGCGAGGGGGAGGAGGGGTGAGAGGTGAAGTCGAGGGGAGATTATTAATTTTGTTGGGTGGAAAGAAAACACAGATTTGCTTAGATCCGCACAATGATTCTCTAGGAAGAGTAAAGCTACATTGCTGCATGGAATAAAGGAGTGGGCTCTAAGATTCTTGTTAGCCAATACATAAAGAGTTAAAATCAAACTGTACAAATCCAAACATTCTGCCATGTTGGGAATTGTAGATCCATATTGCTTACTACAAAGTCTTCTAAACTTTAACAATGGGCCCTAATACAGCAGGGCTCTAGAGGACCAGCCGAAGATCGCCCTATTTGGAGATGACTTTGGAGCTAATGACTTGCCACTGGGGTCTGTTACTTATTGGAGGACTCAGAAATAACTACTTATTAGGTGTTGCGGATGATCCGTCCTGTGTGTACCAGGATGACACTGATTACAATGTAATAAAAGGTGGATGTGCACATGTTCTGTATAGATGGAGGTGGGACCTTGGAACTGCCATTTCATCCAGCCTTGCTTTTCCAACCCCAGCCAGTGTGCGGCAGTAGAGAGCCACTGCTCATAAGCGTAGAGAAAGATGAAGTTTTCCAGCAACTCTGACAGCACAAAAGACTTACTGAAATGCTGAAAGACGTCTTTTATGCTGTCTGACTTGCCAGAAAACTTTCATCTTCTATATCTCCTGGTGGTTCCAAGAAACCCCAGTCCAATGCTAAACTACAGAGAAATAACCTCAGGGAGCTCTATAACAGCCTCCAAACTGGTTGTCACTCAGCTTTCCCCAAAACTGATCACTAAGAGCCTCTGTGCAAGCTGTAATAGTAGCTATGTGGGTTGTGAGCTCTCTGAGAACCAAATATAACAGCAGGACAGAAGAAGACAACTTAATTTTTTCTTCTTTGAGGAAACCCCAAAATATCTCAATAAATTGGACTACCATGTGAACACGGACCATTAAAAGAAAACATATCTGCAAGTGCTGGATCGTTTGTGCTAACTGCACAGCAATGTTAACAATATCTACCCACACCTATCAGAGTAAACCTGAAATACCACATGCCACCAGCTTAGCAAATAACGCGACTTGGAAATGCAACTGGAAACACAAATATCGTCCACTTCTAAAGGTTAACCACAACTGAAATGAGCAAATATGATCAGTGTTCTCCTGACCAGGAAAGCTGCAACATGCGCTAGTATATTACAGGCTGAATGTACACAGGGATATAGTGGGGTTGTCTTCTCAAAGAAGGGGCCATTATGTATAGGCTATAAGACAAATCCAAAAAGACTGTTCTGGACCATGGATGGTCTTTTGGAGATGCTCAACTGTAAATGCTATAACTTAGCAGAAAAGTGAAAGCTTTCACAAGTAGGACTAAAATACTATAAAAAGGACTCATGCACATGGCTGGTAAAGGTCTCAGATTTTTAAGAGCCCATATAGGGTCACCATAGACGTGTGTAAGGTCTCTGGTTTACCAACATATGCCTTAGTATTTATCTGGCACACTCAAATACACTACCGATACCTCCATACACATGCAGTCCAACAGAGCTTGTATGGGAGCCCACATGAAACTGGACAGCCGCCATTAAATTTCCCATCCAGGCCCTTGTTAACTGCCCTGCAGGCTCCATGCTCAGAACTCTGTTTTGGGCATGAGCCCTAAAAGGTAGAAAGAGATTCCCATGTTAAGGTAAATAATAAAAAAAAAATACCTTGTTTTTTCTTCCGGTTTTGCACAAATTCTGAATGGCGTAGACTGCTAGGAGCCGTCCTTCTGTAAATGCTATTCCGTTTCATAGAATGTGTACTAGACGCTAATTCCGCTTTCCTTTGAGTTGACTGATCGGTACTTTGAGGTCTCCCACCAGAACTGTCATCTCCATGGTTATTATAATCCTCATCTGTAGAAGACCCATGTCTTGACCTCTGATTTAAAGGGTCATCAAACTCATGATACCCATCACTCCTCTCTGGTCTGCAATGAGAAACTTGAGCTAAATCAGTAATCCTCTGATCTTCCCAAGAGCTTCCATATTGGTCTCTTTTGAGTTTTAGCTGTTCATCAGAATTCTTAAACCCATCGTAATCCCTATATGGATCATCCATTGCAATTCTGTCCACGTAGTCTTCCTCTAGATCATCGCTGTTAAGATAAAGATCAATTTCTTTTGGAGGATTGTACTCAAAATCATAAGCCATTCGTTTACCCGTAGCAGTAGGCTCAGCCTCAAAATCCAAAGACCGACTTCGGTTATAGGTTTGGTCCTCAACGTACTGCTCTACCAACCCTTGATCATCAATGGCATCAATAGAATCACAATCCAAAGGTAAGAAGTCATAACGCCGTGAGGTGGTCTTCTTGGAATTGCCTGTTGGTGCGGGTTCGATTTTATCCCTTTTGTAATCCATGGAGTCCCTCTCGGAGGGTCTACATCTACTATTTGAAACTTCAGGATACCTAGAAGAACCCATATCCTCACCTCTAATATAATTCGTCCTCCTACAATCCCTTTGGTCATAATCCAACCTTTTTCGATCCATACAACGATCAGGCCTATAATCTCTAACATCTTGGTCGGAGTACCTCTTTTCCAAAGGCTGATGTCTCATTTCAGTTTCATAGCCTCGGTCCACTTTTCTCTGGCGATAGTCCCGATAATAACGATCCTCATTTACAAGCTCATCTGAACAATAAGTGTCATATTTTCTCATATAACGAGCATCCGAGTCTCTGGAGTCTTGACATGAATACCTATAGTCGTCGTAATCATCATGATGGGGTCGCCTTTCTCCATATCGCCCGCCATCATGCCTATATTTAACAGGACTAGTTCTAATGTTCTCCAAAGTATCATAATATCGGTCCATGTTTGTCTTACCCACATAATATTCCTCTTGGGATCTTCTGTAGTCATCATCAGACACTCTGTAGTCCTTGAGCACTTTGTCTTTGGCTTGCCTATCGTAATAATATTGTTCTTTTCTCATTGGCAAACTTCTGTGTTCTTCAGCGTACTGCTGCTCCTGGTATAACCTTTCCTCCTCACGGAGCCTGGGTTTCCCCATGTTCTGGCAGTCTTCATACTCCCAGCTTGGCACACGTAGCTCTCTCGCCTGGGTTCTTGACGTGCGGTAATGTTCATGCTGCAAGGCACACATCCTTGGAAGAGTCTTCCTTTCTTTTACCAGCCTTGCGCTGGCACACAACTACGACAAGTCCATTGTGTGCACATCAACTCGGCGAGAATGCATGAACGCACAATCCACACTGCGAGAAAGAAGTATCCATTGAATGGTCTACTCTCCGGCCACAAAAAGTTGTATCTCCTGAGTTTTCACCATACCTGCAGACACTCCCTTCTCGTAGAAACTCAAACCCTTATACTCCTTTTTCTTCTCTTTAGTCTCAAGCAGCCAATCCACAGATAAGCACTACCTCTCCAACCTGACTCAAGAATTAATTAGTAACTAGTGTCATATGACCACAAACTCTTCGGAGTCCTTGAGTTTCATTGGACACAGCCTTCCCTTATTTACATACGAGGGTTTGGTTTTTCCCAGGCAGCAAAACTGGACAAATTGCTTTGTTATGCTAAACGAGAGACGGAGAAGCAGCTCTGGTATGCTAGACATGAGACTACTACATGAGAAACTATGTAATGCTAATAAAACAGCAAAGCACAGAAACAATCTAATAAACAAAGAAAGGGTAAAGTTTGACTTGCACTAATAAAATTTTTAATTCCGTCTTGATTTGTCATATAGAAACTACATTAAAAACTATAAAACATAATAATACTACAGTATATAAAAAGCAAAAACTAATGAACTAAAGTGATGTCACAGCCAAAAATAAGCGAAGCAACAATATCACTACAATAGCTTTAAAAGCTATCATTTTAGGGATTCGGAGAGTATAAAAGATGCATTTTTTTTACATAAGTTAGGTTTTCTTTCCTATATAGCAGATAATACTAAAAAAGAAAAAAAAATAGAGATTTATTTATAAATGCTTTAGCCCATGTGAACATAGCCAAAATCAAAAATACCCATACCTCTTCAATGCTATCAGATGGACCAGCTCCCAACTCCCCCATATACATGGACGCTCTCCAGGGGGACAGAAGGAGCCTTCTCTATTGGCCTATTGACAGATAAACCGATCCTAGACTGCAGTCTGTGGGTTTCCAATCAATCTTCCACATTCTGGAGATTTCTGGAAGTGCATCGAGGGACTCCAAATGCCTATAAACTTCTCCCAACTGTTCCTCCCCTCTGCCACCAACTTTTCCATAGTCATCACCTCATTTACCTCCCGTATCCACTCCACCGTTGTCGGGATCTTTTGCGTTTTCCAATATCTTGGTATAACTAAGCGTGCGGCTGTTAAAAAGAAATGTACCAGGTAGCATAGACAGGAGCGCTGTCTGCAGGGAGGCAGTAATAGAACTTTTAGTCATTTTCTTGTAAGTGAAGAACACCAAACCTCTAAAGGGCACAATGCTAGGACAGTTCCATCAAATATGCCAAATGGCAGTATTATGTGGGCTTTACATAGTAGTATTGTCTTGGCACTGGTAGTAATTTTTGGCACTATATGGCAGTATTATTTGGGGTCAGTAAGGGAGTATTTTTTAGATGCTGCATATTGTTTTAGCACTATTTTGCGATATTATGTGGGCATTACATGGTTGAGTTGTCCTGGCACTATTAGGAGGCATAATACAGGACGCACATGGCAGTATTGTCTTGGCACTGTAGGGAGATATTATGAGGACTGTACATGGTACAGATGTATTGTCTCAGCTTTAATATTGTGGCGTGCTACATAATTAACTTAAGCAGCTATGATATTTGTGTAGCCGGCAGTTAATAAAAGACAATGGACTATGCAAATAGTAGAAGGTGCCAAATAAACATTCAGTATGTTAAAGAGATGTAACGCGCCAAATGTTAGTTTGGCTGCTGCTGAATCTGTAGTATTGTCTTGGCACTTTATGGTGGTATTATATGGGCACAGTAAAGGAGTATTTGGATGCTGCGAATTGTTTGGGCACTATATGGTGATCCTATGTGGGCTGTAAGTCTCAGAATTAATTATCTTGGCACTATTTGGTGACGTAATGAAAGTTGTATATGGTAGTATTGTTTTGGCACTATATGGCGGTATTTTGTGGGCTGTACATGATAGAATTGTCTTAGCACTATTTGGTGGTATTATGTGGGCTGTACATGATAGAATTGTCTTGGCATTATTTGGTGGTATTATCTGGACTGTACACAATAGAATTGTCTTTCCCCTATTTGGTGGTATTATGTGGGCTGTACATGGTAGTATTGTCTTGGCACTATTTGGTGGTATTATGGGGGCTGTACATGATAGAATTGTCTTGGCATTATTTAGTGGTATTATATGGTCTGTACATGACAGAATTATCTTGGTACTATTTGGTGGTATTATCTAGGCTGTACATAATAGAATTGTCTTGCCCCTATTTGGTGGTATTATGTGGGCTGTACATGGTAGTATTGTCTTGGCACTATTTGGTGGTATTATGGGGGCTGTACATGATAGAATTGTCTTGGCATTATTTAGTGGTATTATATGGTCTGTACATGACAGAATTATCTTGGTACTATTTGGTGGTATTATCTAGGCTGTACATAATAGAATTGTCTTGCCCCTATTTGGTGGTATTATGTGGGCTGTACTTGATAGTATTCTCTTGGCACTATATGGCGGTATTATGTGGGCTGTACATGATAGAATTGTCTTGGCACTATTTGGTGGCATTATGTGGGCTGTACATGATAGAATTGTCTTGGCACTATTTGGTGGCGTTATGTGGGCTGTACGTGATAGAATTGTCTTGGCACTATTTGGTGGTATTATGTGGGTTGTACATTATAGAATTGTCTTGGCACTATTTGGTGGTATTATGTGGGTTGTACATTATAGAATTGTCTTGGCACTATTTGGTGGTATTATGTGGGTTGTACATTATAGAATTGTCTTGGCACTATTTGGTGGTATTATGTGGGTTGTACATGATAGAATTGTTCTGGCACTATTTGGTGGTTTTAAGTTGGGTAAAAGTAGGAGGAAAAACCCCTATCAAATGGCAAGGGGGGAGGCCTTTCCTTAACCCTTTCCAATCCATTGTCTGACCTCTGAAGACATTATGATTTAAGGCTGTATAGCTCCGATGTTGGAAGACGTCCGTCGGGGTTCTCTTACTGTATATTGCCAGCCTCTCTGCTGCTGGAGCCTATCAAACGTGTCACCTCATGCAGTACTGGCTTTAGCCAGGATATAGCGCCGTAGTATAACAGCAGAAAAAGAGTAAGCCCCCTAGGAAAACCAGGATACAAATTGGATTGGAAAGGGTTAATGTCCAAGGCCTAATTCCCTTTAACACCAGACCAGCTTCCATCACCAGATTACTGCTGGATCGGCACTATATACCAACTCTAAAACTGTTCAAGATACAACCCGTCTGTATATTCATGACCAGCAGACACCTCGAGAGACTGACTAGCCTGAACCTGCATTATCAGAAGCGTGTCATCTGCAAGCCTCTAATCACAGCCATGTTCCTGATGTGAACCAACAGCTTTGATTATGTCACAGACCCATGCCAGGAGTTACAGGCAATGTGCCATGCCGGTTGTGTCATCCAGAACGGCGATCTGTACCCTGTGATGTTACATGCCATTCCAGTGAAGGATCACGCAATCACATTTTTACCATCACGTTCCATAAGATACACAAAAGTGATATGGATTTCAAAGTCACATAAGGAAAAGTTTATATACATTCACGAAGCGTATCTTCGTAAAGTCCCCCAGTCTAGTGTCTTGGGAAATTCACTTAAGACTATATCAAGGAATTGCCTACATAATCCCATAGCTGAATGCTATTCATGCAACTGGTGCAGTTAGCCAGTGGAACAACCCAAAGATATAGGCTAGCTAGACTACCAGAAGGCAAGTTATGGGGAATCTGAATGCCCTGTATGGTTCGATAACATTATTTTAGGAAATATCTACTTAAGTAATTTTCTACTACGTTCTTGATTGTAGATTTACACCAATTCTAAACTTTGTACACGCAGAACATACCAACAAATGGCTGGAGCCAGGACTGGCAAGCTCTTCCTATGGCATTCTGTACAGGTGGGCAAACTGCACCTACAATTATTACTACAATTTTGACCCTATGGTGCCCCAAAAACGTACCATCTGAATTTGAGTTTATGCCTTCTTCAATATGGTTTTCCTTACAGGTCCTGTATAAGTGTTCTTCAAGTAAACTCTGCTGTGTATATAAGGGCTAAACTATGGCTCCCAAAAGTCCTGGACAGTCCCATAAAGCGAACCATGAAGAGACAGGTCTTATGCAAATGAGCCCCAAACGGGCATTTCTTGAGACTTTATGGGTAGGCAATGGACAGGGGTGTAGCTAAAGCCTCATGGGCCCGGGTGTAAAAGTTTATCTTGGGGCCCCCCAACTTCTCTTAACCCCTAACTCAAAGGCGTGACCTGAAGCTCCCGGGCCCGAATGCAAAACCTGTCAAAGGGCCCCCAACTATAATGCTTTATTCATAGTACTGGGCTCCCTATACGGAGAAGAAAGGCCTTATGGGGCCCCTAAGGCTCCTGGGCCTGGGTGCAACCACATCCTCTGCATTCCCTATAGTGGGAATGGAGATACAAATGTTGGCACGTATGGCGAGGCCACATTGTACAAAGACATAACAATATGTACCCTGCCTTGACCCTTAATTTCAATGTAAGCAGAATTAATTGAATGCAACAACTGAACCGTGACAGCACAGCAATGGAGAGAATGACAAGAAACAAGGTAACCGCACAGGAAAATAATGGCCTAAATGTACAACCTGCAATATTCTAGAGTGACCCAGTAAGAGCTGCAGAGTTGTTGGTTAGTCGTGAAAGGACAAATGGTTAACTGTTTACAAGAGTCAATAACTAATCAACCAGCGACTATTTTTAGGTGAGCTGAAACAAAGTGACTAGTGAATACATTCTCACTCATCATTCGGTTGGTGGTCAGATTTACTCGGAATAATGGAATAATGGTCACTTACATTCGCTCTACCAAGCTCCACAGCGCAGCACCACCCTATATCGCCTCCCTTATCTCAATCCATCAACCAGCCCGGGCTCTCCGCTCTGCTAATGAAACGAGACTGAACGCCCCTTTAATTCGAACTTCTCATTCCCGCCTCCAAGACTTCTCCAGAGCAGCACCGGTCCTCTGGAACGCACTACCAAAGGCTACCCGAGCAATCCAGGACTCGCAGAACTTCAGGCGTGCTCTAAAAACGCACCTCTTCAGGGAGGCATACCGAATTCCCTAAACAAACCTCTCTGTACTCCGCCTGATAACATGCTCCCTGACCTACTGACTGCAATCCCTGCTAGCCATCATAAACCGCTCCTGCAGTCATACTGTTTCTGCCGTCACACGGCTAAATGTCTGACCATTGTCTATGTGTATAGCATCCCTCACTCTCCACCTCGCCATACCGTGCACATCTCCAGCCCTTTACCTTCTGTATCACCCCACTATTCGTAGTATGTAAGTTCGTTGGAGCAGAACCCTCACCCCTATTGTTTCCATCAACTGATTACTATGTAACCGTGGTTCTGTAATGTTTGTATTGTCTTTCTGTATCCCCCTGTCTATGTAAGCGCTGCGGAATATGTTGGCGCTATACAAATAAAGATTATTATTATTACCAAGCAATTACCATGTGATCAATACTCATCCTCTGCAGACGCTGCATGGTAGACCATTGTTATTTCTCACTGTTGGGGCATGTTCACACGGGAAGGATTTTCCGCAGAATGTGCACAGAGGACATTGTAGAGCAGACCCACAGCTGAAAGTCATAACCTGCATCATTTGAATTACGCAGCGTATCCAATGCTAAAATTGACATGCTGCGCCTTTAAAGGGGTTGTCCCGAGGCAGCAAGTGGGTCTATACACTTCTGCATGGCCATAATAATGCACTTTGTAATGTACATTGTGCATTAATTATGAGCCATACAGAAGTTATAAAAAGTTTTATACTTACCTGCTCCGTTGCTGGCGTCCTCGTCTCCATGGTGCCGACTAATTTTCGCCCTCCGATGGCCAAATTAGCCGCGCTTGCGCAGTCCGGGTCTTCTTCTTTTCTGAATGGGGCTCCGTGTAGCTCCGCCCCGTCACGTGCCGATTCCAGCCAATCAGGAGGCTGGAATCGGCAATGGACCGCACAGAAGCCCTGCGGTCCATGAAGACAGAGGATCCCGGCGGCCATCTTCAGCAGGTGAGTATGAAGACACCGGACCGCCGGGATTCAGGTAAGCGCTGTGCGGGTGGTTTTTTTAACCCCTGCATCGGGGTTGTCTCGCGCCGAACGGGGGGGGGGTTTAAAAAAAAAAAAAACCCGTTTCGGCGCGGGACATCTCCTTTAAATTCCACTTCACATGTTAATTTCCACACGGGTTTTGTGCGGATTTTTTCCTTACTGTGTGGACAGGATTTTAAAAAGCTCATCCACAACTTGCAACAGAAATTGGTACGCATTATAGCCTCTCATAGCAGGTAGATATTTCAATCCCAGCATATTCAATTTCCCCCTTTGGGTTTCAAGTGCCTTACCATATTCAACATCTCTGCTTGCTTTCAAGAAGCAGAACAAACTCTTAGTATGCCTTTGCAGGTGTTTCGGACTACCCCCTGAGACTAGATTAAAAAAACAAAAACAAAACATGTCCGCTTGCTTCCAGTGACAGCCCCACTCTTGTTCATAGGTTGTGTCTAGTATTGCAGTTCAGCCCCAGTCAACGTTGCCATACCAGACACAACCCACGGACATAGGTGGCGCAGTTTCTTGAAGGAAGCAACAAAAGCATAATTCTAATCTCACATGACCCCTTTAATAGAAAGGGTCATCAACTATAAACACTAAAAACTATGTTGTTATGGTGCTTATAGTTTAGTTGCCCGAGAATCTGGGGATCCGCTCTTCATACTCAACGGGACCATCATTCCTGCTGTGTCTCCTGGCGAAGTTAGCGTGTGCACAGCAAGCGTTACTCTTTTCGGACGGCTGTGCACGCTCTCTCATTAGAGGTGAATGGGAGTGCGTGCGCAGCCCGCTAAAAAGAGTCAGGCTTATTGCGCATGCGCTGACTTTGCTGGGAAGAATGAGAGAGCGGAGTACTATGAGACAGCCTCCAGGACCGCACGTCACCTAAACTAGAAGCACCACAAGTTAGTTTATGGCGCTTACAGTTAATAACAGGTTCCCTTTAAGAATAAAAAACAGTTGCACAAAGGAGTGAAGAAACGCACCGGTTGGCTCCAGATCTTGGAATACGGCTCTGCACCATCTAAACAGCGGGAACAAAGACAGTAACGTATAGTCCAAGGAATTCTGGATAATACCGATGTACAAGTATGAAAAGGCAGCAGCAAAAGGAGTACGGAGGAATGCAAGGATGGAAATCAGACGAGAGGATACGAGGAGAGAACCTCCATGCATCAGGCTGGAAAATGTAGACCGGACATGTGAATAGTTGGCGCCAGATGCTAAAAGTTACTCTCGGTAACGAGTGGAAAAGCCATTTAAAAGGTGTGGTTCATTCTTAAAGTCCCTGCTGACTGGGCACGTCCTATTACATAAGGAAAAGGAAGATACGTTGTTTTTGAGTGCGCACAGTTACAGTGAAAATCCTATAAACCAGAAAGTCCCATTCTCTGGTACAGTACTGCGGTGTATTATGGAGTTTTACTGGACTAGAAGCAGAAAGTGGAGAAGAATCAGATCAGGAAAATAATTGTGTTATAGCAGAATTTTTGCATGGCTACCACTAGTAGATGCCAGATTAGTGGGCACCGGACTCTCACATACAGTATGATGGATGGGTCGTGACAGGAGGGTAAATGCACACCAAATGGATTTGTTGCATATTTTCCCCATTGGATTTTTTTGAGGAAGTTAAAATCCAGAATTACGGCTTTCAAACACAGTCTAAGGCTGGGTTCACACGGAGCAGATTTGCCGCAGAAATTCCGTCCGGAATTTTGCCGCGGCAGATCCGCCTGCGGCCGCTAATCTCGGGTTTAGCCAGCTATGTGGACGAGATTTCTCAGAAATCTCGTCCACACGGGACGGCGAATCCGCCACGGCAAAGTCGGCGCTGCGGTGCGGATTCACCGGTCGCAGCATGTTAATTTTTTTTACTTCTTCAGCTATGGGAGCGCTGGCCGCAGCGAAAGAGTGAGCGGCCAGGCCGCTTCAAAACCCGCGGCTAAGTGCCACGGGTTTTGAAGCAGCGCTTCTCCGGGCGGAAATCTCACGTTTTTTCGCTGCGGCTAAACCGCAAGATTTCCACCAGGAATCCGGCATGTGAGAACCCAGGCTAAGGGCTCTTACCCACTGGCAATGGACTTTCCTGCAATGCGAGAGTAAGTGAAAACTTATAATTATGAAGCCAATGATTTTCAATGGTTTCATTCTCCTTTCCGATGTCTTCACTCAAGCCTCGCAGCGCTAAGAAAAATCCTGTTGTTCAGTTCACGCGCTGCTATACTATAATAGTGAGTGCAGCCTTGTAGTAGTACACTGAATATACACGGTGCATTCAAGTTCTAAGGTCTCTAAGGAGCAGATAGAAACACATTTTAGAAGACGTGCACCTTCTTCGGGGATGAGCGAGACAGATGGCAGCATCGTCCAGTTACAGAACCCACGTGAAAGCGGATGGAGTTAGAAGCGTTTGCAGTACTTGAAATGGTGGTGTTCACAATCCAAAAACAGCGTGCAATTATCCGTTTTCTTCACTTGTGTGGAATGACACTCATTGGCATTCGTCACCAGTTGAGTGAGACACGCAGTGAAGGTGTCATGGATGTGAAAAATGTGCATTCGTGGGTGCAACAATTCTAAGCATGCCGAAATTCGTGTTAGAATGAACCAAAGGAGCCTCGACCACGCACCAGCCGAACCAACCAACCAACCAACATAATTGCATGATAGGAGCAAGTGGGTATGGAGGAACACTAATTGACTGTGAAAGGGATTGCTTGCAAAGTCGGCATTTAGTAGGATTGGTGCACACTATCCTGCGTGAAGACCAGAAGATGCGAAGAGCACACATGTGGTCTTCCATCAAGACAACGCTCCTGCTCATCGTGCAGCTCTAATTTAGGGTTCTCCTCATGACAATAACTTTGAAGTAGATCCCCATGCTCCCTACTACTCACATGACCTTGCACCTAGCAAATTTTGGCTTTTCCCCAACGATGAAGGGCGTTCTCCGTGGTTGCTCTTGCATCAGCAAATTTCCAGTGGGCAAAGCAGACCTCTAAAGAAGCGTTCACAACAACCATGCAATCATGGTGCCAATAGTGTGAAAAATGTGTACCTTAAGAGGGGGGTTATGTTGAGAAGTGACAATACTTTCAGCTTTTTGGGGTAAATAGTTTTGTTAAGAAAAAAATTTGGAGCACTTAGAACTGGGATGCACCTCATACTTAGATGGAGCCATCATAGCTACATCAGAGACCCCTATGATATGTTAGATTGGCCACAACCACCCATAATCTACTGACGGACTAGCATAGAGCAATGGAGCTACAAGGAGCTCTACTTTTCCATGTCTTCCATCCCTTCCTTGGTTCTACTCTCATGTTTTAATGGCTTCATAGATGTTATTAGTGATTGCGTAGGGTACATCCTCTGGTACAAGCTGGCTACATACATAAGCCATAAATATGTTAAAACCACCGCCGACATCTACAGAAGACATTGTGTTCCTATGTGTAACACAGAATGGCCTGTACATAAAATGATAGTGGAGGAAGCGTGCTCTGGTGACAGACTATGGAGCAGAATGTCACGACATGAGGAGTCAAGATATCTGTGACCTGGGAGTATCAGCTGGATCTATGAATATCAGTGCAAGAAGTCATACGAGGCACATAGCATTCCTATGTCTCATGCTGCGTCCGCTGCAAGAACACCTGACACGGCGCTCGACTGCTACGCGCTTACATAACATCAAACGCGACTCCACCTTAAGCAAAGTCTCCAGATTAAAAATGTATCCTGGAAGCAGGCCAAGTCTGAAGAGGATTTTGCTTTGACTTCGAGAGGGCCTGCCATAGGCGTGTGCAACATGGCTACACAAGGCACATCACTACAGAGGGCATAACTGGCCAGGATGACCTGGGCACTGTGAGTTTGTACCCTTAATTCCACACTTGCTGCCAAATTTATGAAAATTTAGCTATATTCCCCGGTCTACTATATTTGGTTATAGTATGTATTACTTGGGCACCATATGGCACATCATAAAATGGGCACTTCAATGAACACCACTGCATAGGGCTGCAGCCATTTTAAAAGGAGTTGTGCCAACTTGCATAATCCCACCCATAATTTTAGGCAAACAGCTAATCGCCCCAGGTCCTGCTCTCGTCACCCCTTGCAATCAGTTAACAGCAGATAACCACACATTTCCCTAGCAGTGGCCACTACAGGGCAAATGTAGTAAAGGTAGTCTTATAGGATGACACTAGGTCCGTTAGAATAGAAGCCACTCTCACCGAACTGCTCACCATTCTGGGTCATAGAAGAAGTCCTGAGCAGGGTCCCCATTCTACAATATTCATATGCCCCAATAAGGCACATGAAGAGGGGTTGTGAAATTGTCAGAACCCCTTTAAGGCCAGCTCTAACCTTAAAGAGAAATACTGTTCCATCCAATCTGACATAATATGGAGATACAACTACATAAATTGTATTCTAATTAAAGGAACCTGTTCAGGAGGATCCTTGGGTGTCAGACAGTTGACTCCACAACTCGTCTACCCAGCATACAGTTGTGTTTCCAACTGGACAGGAGAGTATACCTGGATACCTGGACAACCATTTCAAACCTAGCATCATATATGAAAATTGTGCAAGGAAAATAATATCCACTTCAACAAAGTCCACCTTTTTACCCCCAGAAACAGCAGCACATCTGTCCATGGTGGTGTCAGGTATTACAGTTTAATCCCTTTGACTGGAAGAGGGATGAGTCCCCATTCTAATTTAGAAGTTCTATTACAGTACAATGGTTACAAAACTGTAATGCTACCACAAGGTGGTGCAGGAGCCATCAGCTCCTCCACATAAAGTGTACTTGAGTTTTCAAAAAGTTCTCAATACCAGCCTAGGTAGACTTTGGTTGCTGCTTTCGTGTTGTTTGCAGCCAGTTTGCGCTCTATCAATTCAGTTCTCCATGTAGAACTCCTATTTTTCTGCCGCCCTGCTGTTTGCAATCCTCTTAAATGGTGGGGGGTATCGTAAGTAGCCATTCTTCTAGAACTGTACTGGCTGGGACTTTCTCCCCCACGCTTCCTATGCTGCCTTGAATAGCCCTGCTCCAATCAGCTGCAAGGCAGCTAAATAAATCTGTTGCATGTAGTAACTAGCAGTATCTCCACGTCCCTTTTACTAAAGGAACCAAATGCCTAACAACAGGCGGTGGATTGCAAAGGTGCTCAAAGGAAGACCCAAATTGGCAGCCACTTCAAACTGTATTTTTAATATGGAACCAAAACATTTTTTATTGCAAGCATATTACAATATTGGTGATACACACAGGCTGTTAGCTGAGCATATGTTGTGTGAAAAGTTAATGTCCTTTAACATCACAACACCGTGTCTATGAGCGCTGGACCAAGACCTGACTCCAGATGATGCATCCAACGGTGTGGGCAGTGATATGGGTGGTGACACGACCAGCACGTCACCAGCCCAGAAGATTGGGCTGCACTACCCTGTCATCAGTGATGACTGTAGTAGGTGGTGGCACCATTTTCCCAAGATGTAGCACATGGCTGCACCCCCATGCTGTCAACATGCTGCAGCATTTTGTAGAGGCCCAGCCAGCAATTCAGAAGCAGGCCCAGAAGGTCAGGGGCCTCAGTGAAGAGAGAATAAACCAGAAAATAGATGAATTTAAGAGAGAAGAGTATGCAAAAGGCCCCAAGTAAAGGCCGGTGAAGCAGCTGCTGCATAGGTGAAGCCAAAATGGGCCTAAGAGACCAGAGGCCCAGAGCAAAAATGGGTATTGACAACTGGGTGGGCATGCAAGCCACCAGCGCATTGGAGGAATGCTCCCTACTGTACTTGGGAGAGGACAGTCTGACCTGAGGACAACCGGCGTTGATGACCAAGCCTGTAGGCATGTAGTTAAGAGACTGTTTACTGTAGCGCCATTAGGCCCAGAGATTATAGTGTTCAGGACTGTATCCTGGTACATTCGCAACGTGTGATATTGAAGTGTCTTTCTGTGGAGCAGAAGATTGTATATATATATATATATATATATATATATATATATATATATATATATATATAGCACATACAGTAAAGTTTGGAGTTGCTACACAGAACTATATCCACCAGTCCAACGGTGTGCTATTGACATTCATCTGCAATTAATCTTACGCTAATACAGTATGTGAACTGGTAAATTTACAGTTCAGGACTTTGGAAATGTTGAGCGACAAAGCCCTGGGACCGGTGACAGAGCATTGTAATTAGGGGCTATTGTAGCATGAGGAGTACAACATGGTTGGTGTGACTAGCTGCGCCTTCTATAGACACTTCTAGGTATTGCAACTCACACTTTATAATCTCGCAGCAACTGTGAGGATGGCCAAGCCAAAAGGAGGGGAAGCCTGGGTCACATTCTACACCGAGTCAAGTACAGTAACAATAGCAACCCAGGGTGTGACCTAATGTTTAAAAGAAGGCCAAAAAGTGGGTTGGGTACTGAGAACGGAGAACAGGCGAAGAAAAGGAGCATTTGTGGTGAAAGTTGAACAGTTCAGCTCAGTCAACACCTACGTACGGGTGATGCTCGATGCTTATCCACAATGTTACAGGACTTGAATGTAGCAAACAATATGATAATTAAAGGGCTTGTGCTTTCTATATACCTACTAGAGCCTCCAATTTGCACCCCTTACCCCCACTATTCGAGAGAGACTCTATAAAGAGTAGTTCTTGGGGACCCCTATTACCATTATACAGTTTCCTATTGATTTCAAAGGCTTCAGAAAAAAATGACGATGCATAATATTACCACACTGGGCACAGTTGGCAATGCGGGCATTTGGCCATACTGAAAATTGGAATTCTCTATTTAAACTCATGTTAAAATGGTTGTTCCACCAAAATAGTTTATCACCTTCACACAGGATAGATGATGGTCGATTTATCACTGGGGGTCCAACCACTGGGACTGCAAGAACAGTGCACAAATCTGCCAGGTGACTATGTAAGGGATTCATCTTAAGGGGTTAATGTTACCATGGGGCCAAATTAAAAAAGTGCGTCAAAAATTGTTCCAAATTTTAGTACAGCGTATCGGAGTATACTTACTGGACATTTGCTGATTTGCGGAGGCTCCAAGTGATCTAAGTAGGCATCAGACTGAGAAGAAGAGAGGCTGCTGACTGCAAGAGACAGCTGAGCAAGAGTTGGAGTGAAGGGAAGACCAGGAGAGCAGTCACCCGAGCTATCAGAGGAAAGAGAGAGCGTAGGATCCTACGGCCCTGATCTGGAAAGAGCTGATCCACACTGATGAGGAGACTGAAAAAGGAGCAGAGATGAGCGCTTCTGACCCTAGGCAATGAGGCAGGATCACTTGGGACAGTAGAAGTGGAAACTCCAGCACACCAAACCGTAAGTGATGCCAGCCACATTACAGATGCCAAGTGTGGGCACCAATAGGGTGTAAATAGTTAGCAGGCCTGCTGCAGAGGGAGATGCACTACTCTGGAATATTGGACTCTTGCTAGGTTTCCATTTTCATGGACTGAAATACTTCACAAGGAAAAAAGTGGCACCGGCTTTGGAAAAGAAAAGGTGTTAATACCCAAGCTCTTTTGGAGGTTATGTTCTGTGATTTGTATTCTTCCTGAGAACAAGTTGCTGTTAGCAAAGAGTTATTGAAATTGTTCACTATTATTATTACATTCTAGTTAACCACAGAGAATCTGCAGGTACTTAAAGAAAAAATCTAGTTGCTCATTCATTCCTAAGCTATTGGTCACTTTTATTTCTGCATTCTCAAATAAATATCTTATTGTTTGTTGACTCCATTGTGTCCTGAATCTTGCATTGCTGTACCTCGACCTGCGGTATGGAGATAAAGGAGTGCTCGGCTATCTCTGTCAGACCCATAGAAGTGAATGAAGCGGTGGTCAAGCCTGCTCACCACTACTCCATTCACTAGGGGGATTTGGGTGCGCCATTCTCATGATCCCTGGGGGTCCCAACAGTCAGACCCCCAGAAATCCTATCCTGTGAGTAGGTGATAAATGATTTTGGTGGAATACCCCTTTTAATAAATGCAAAATAATACACCTAGGTCATACTAAATAACAGAACAAGAGAATTTTTTTATTTTCTGACTTATACCCATGACAGAGGCCTCCTATGTATGCCACAATGTATGGATATAATGGCTTACATTACCCATATGTTCCCAATATCAAAAAAGGATAGATTTGGTTTTCATAGTGCATAGTAACATAGCATGCAAGGCCAAAAAAAGACACAAGTCCATCCAGTTCAGCCTATTACCCCTCCAATGTTGATCCAGAGGAAGGCAAAACCCCGCAATGAGGTAAAAGCCAACTTTCTCCATTTTAAGGGAAAAAAAATCTTTCCTAACTCCAATCTGGCAATCTGAATAATCCCTGGATCACCGACCCCTTTCAAGTTATTAATGATTACAACATATAATATTGTATCGCCCAAAAAAAGACGTCCAGGCCCCACTTGTACTCTTGTATTGGATTTGTCATCACCACATGCTCAAGCAAAGAGTTCCATAGTATCACTGCTTTTACAGTAAAGAAAACCCTTCTATGTAGTAGGGTGCCAGATTCCCTATGGTAATGTTGATATATGAGAGACTGTATTACCAAGTTTAAATACAAGAGTGAGCTTCAAGATAAAGAAGGACTTTCTTCAGTAGAAGTCAATGAGTAATACTAATCTAAAGAACCTGCTGGAAGGTTCTGGTAGACTGCCTGGGAAGATATGGAAGGAAGCTGGTTGTATTTGTGAAGCCTTCTAGCTTGTGGGACAGCTCTGCTGTGTTGCTGGACAAGCTAAAGTGCTGTTCTGGGATTTTTGGGTGCTGCTGTAAAATACTACCTGCTCAAGGACGGCGTCTATAGACTGTTGATGCTGTAACTACTTCTCCGCTACATAGGAAAGGTGTCTGCTGTGTATCTGGGAGCTTCCAGTGACCACCCTGGAGGGTATGGAATAAGTTGAGCTTGCCAACCAGCTTGAGCTCACAGAGGATTTATGCACATCTCCAGTATATATGTATAATCTTATTTATGTTATATATGTATATATATATATATATATATATATATATATATATATATATATATAATGAGAAAGAAAGTAAATCAAATATATGAAAAAGTTCCCAACTTTACTGGTATAAAAATGAATATAAAGCACAACCAACTTTTTACATTGAAATCTCCTCATCTATATTAAGAAAAGAAGCAGCACAACCACAATGCCACCAGTGAGACACCACTAATCATGGAAATAAGCATCTAAGAAGTACTGATTAACAGATTAAATGACTGAAAACATAATCAATGGCTGCATAGTGTGTGAGGTCACCACCTCACCATTAGAGATATGCAAATGTTTCAAAACGTCGGTCCGACTGGTTCACCAAATTTTGTCAAGCAGTTAAGTTTGGTCCAAATTAGTTTGAACAGAACTGGAAATTCATAAAATCCCCTAAAAGTACTATTGAACACTGTCTAAAGGCCCTGAAGCAACAGTGGCGGTGTCCTCCTGAAGCATGGTGGCTCAGTGATTACCACTGTTGCCTTGCAGCACTGGGGTCCTAGGTTCAAATCTGACCAAGGACAACATCTGCATGGACTTTGTAAAGCTCCATGCAGATGTTATCCTTGGTGAGATTTGAAGCTAGCATTCTAATACTGCAAGACAGCACTGATAACCACTGAGCCACCATGCTGCTTCTTTCTTCATCCTCCTCCTAGCTTCTTCCTACTCCAGATAAAACAATTTAAAGCTTCATTCAGATGATATAAGCCTGTGGTACTGTAAGTTTTGCTCATTAAAACCATGGCAAGTCCAGCTTTTATGCAAGACAGAAAGAAGGCTCCAGAAGGTTTTTTTCCAAGAACAGCACCCCCAACTGTCCATAGGTTGTGTGTGGTATTATAGCTCAGCCCTATTCTCTTCAATGGAGCTAAGCTGCAATACCAGACACAACCCCCGAAGAGGTCTGGCACTGTTTCTGGAAGAAAGCAGATAGGTTTTTCTAATCTAGACAACCTCTGGGTACAATATGCCCATTTTAATAAGGCCCAAATAGTAGAAGACTGACTATCCTAACAAATATAAATGTTAAAAAACTGCAAAAATAAGGAATATCATTGATGTACTTCATAATTAAGAACCTCACCTTTCAGCTGCTGAAGCTCCAGGTTCAAACTTTCAATGTTCGAGTCACAAAAATCTAAATTGTCAATAGTCTCGGCTCTCGTCATCTCATCCTGGTCTTCATCCTCGAGCATCTGACAAAGCTCTTCACGAGTGTTTCTGTACGCTTCAAGTTCCCGCTCCACGTCTTCAATCTTCAACAGCAAAAATGGACAAGGGGAGCTTTGTTCTACCGGTTCTAAGTCATCATCTATCACATCGTCGGATAGCAAAAAGTTCTCATTCGACGTGGTGTCCTGTCTAGGAAGTGGATTTGGTGATGGGGTGTTTCTTTGACTATTGGGTGGTGGTAGAGGGGCAGGTCTGGCTGGTCGGAGAGCAATGGGTGAAGGAGAACTGTCTACATATTCTTTTCTATGTGATTGTCGACTTGGAGATAAATAAGAACTAGATTTAGATACATTATATCGAAAAGAATTCAACTTGGAAGATGAATTGGGTCTTAGGTTAGGACGTGGCGGTGGAGGTCTTAAAGCCTTAAATTTCTCTGGAGATTTCTGATGCTTGGACACCTGTGATAATCCCCGGATGATGTCTGTTTCTGAATTGTAATCCATTATTGAAAAGTGTCGAGATACTTTGCTGTTCCCATTCTTTTGAGGGTTGGAAAGACTCTTTTCAAATTGGGAAAGCTGCTCAGTTAGCTTGGAGTCCAAGTCTATTAAATCAGGTCCATCATTGTCATTTGCTGGGCTTTCCCCTCCTGTTGTCCACAGATTTGACCAAGAATTTTGGTTCTCACATTTGTCCTTGGAGTTTATCTTTGGTTTTCTTCTATGGTCCTCCACACAGTGCACAATATCTTGGAGTGAAAGGCTATTTTTTCTGTTATTTTTGTTTTTTGACCTTTCATTGACACTGTCCTCACCTGGATAAATGTCATCTGTAGTCATCAAAGACAATAACTTCTTCATAGACAGTTTTTCTTGAGCTCCATTAGATAAACAGGTTCTACCTCTTCGGTCTTCAACCTGTGTTGTAAACGTATCGGGTTCCTTGGGTCTTTGTGATGCCGGAGGAGCATCTCTCTTACTCGGTGGTCGAGGAGGTAGTTGAGGTTTTGCAGAAGAACTGTTGATTGTTTCGTAGTGACTTGGCCTTACTTCTTTGTTGCTATTAATATAGGTTTCTGGACTTTGCATTGTTTCTTGCGTTTCTGAAGTGGAGGATGATGTTGGTGGATTGTCTATGTGGACATCCCAATAATGTGGATCTGTTCCGCTGAGTTCATGAGTAGAGGACATGTCCAGATAATTCACAGGAGAATCTGGAATGGAAGTAACTGAATCGACTAATTGATGCTCTTCAGGACTTTTTTCTTTAGTTTCTATTTTCACAAATCTATAAGGAAAAATGCCTCTATTCCCGTACAATACGCCCTCCAGCCACCCGTCTTCCAATGTTCTAATTATTCGAATTCGGTCTCCAACATCAAAGTCAAGTTCTCTCTGTTCCATAGCTTGGAACCTGTAGAGTGCGACTGCATACGTCCCCTCTTGTTCCTCCTCTTCTATAATTTTATCATTAATTATTTCAGGTGACCGATCACGAACAAAGTCTTCTCTTTCTTCATCCGATGGGGGCCCAATATCAGGGACTCTTAAAGGATTCAATAGTTCCACAAAGCCTTCGGGGAAAATTCCTCTTCTTCCATTTAGTTCCCCCTCAAACCAACCAGGCTCTGGAACTCCAGTTATTATAATGATATCTCCTTCCCGGAAGTCTAACTCTTCTTCAAGCTGCGCTGAAAGGCCCATTATTGCCTGTGCCTGGCCAATGGCATAACTGGGGAGTTCTACAGTCATGTTTTGGCAAAGCTGACGGCTCTTGGATGATAGATAGAATTCCTGCACACAGGATAGTGGGAAAAACCCTCTTGCACCCCAACAGTTTCTACCCTGAAGCCAGCTAGAAGCCAAGGATCCCTCCAGCACCACCAAATCACCTGAAGAAATGAGAAAAAAACCAATACAAATTAGGATAAAAAAATAAGGTGAATGTATTTGAGTCTTTACAAATTCCAGATTATATTTGGATAGGAATGAACCTCAAAAACCAGGGCAAATGCGTCAATTTTACAAAATGTTTGGCAAGCATGCCCCCTACTGGTCATTGTAATAAATGCAAGCCCTGGTTTGTAAATTCACTCATCCTTAAAATAGGTCATCAATGAGTAGTGGGTAGAGGCCCCAAACATAGGACCCCATGAACTAGAAAAATTAACTGAACTCTTCTGAGCTGTAGCAGTAGACAGTCACAGACATATAGATATTGCTATGCCATCTACTAATGTGAAGGGATCACAGGGCTCCAGCTAGCATAGTAGGCCCTTCATTCTGATGATTGATGAAGGTCCATGGGAGAATGGAATAGCTTTAGGGGTTGTAGAGATACCAGTCACACCCAAGCCCTGGAGCCCCAAAACCCCTATGTTGCGTAGGAAAAATGTTTAAATGGTGCATGGTAGGTGAGGGCGCTGCTGCAGATTTAGCATTGGAGTCCAGGAGCTCAGACTTATATCTTTGAGTGGGGCCCGGGTCTGACTGCTAAGACCCTGAATGCCCCACATGAATGGAGCAATGGTGCGCATACAGAACCACCACCCCATTCACTTCTGTTAAATGAAGGGAGATTGATCCCATAGAATTGAATGGATTGGTGGTCACACAAGGGCACCACCTCTCCATTCAGTTGGCGCATTCAGGGTGCACAGATCTGGAGATCAGTGGGGGGGCCCAGCAATCAGATATTTATCCCCTATTCTGTAGATAGAAGATACATATGTTTACTGGGAAAACCCCTTTAACCATTTCCCAGCCGCATAAAGGGATTGCAAAGGGTTTATGAAGCATTATTTAGTCATTTTACACACATTTAAATTTTTTTTCAAGTTTTGCAGTTCATTATATGGTACATTAAATGGTACCATAGAAAAAGAAAAAAATACTACTCAACTCTCAAAAACAAACCCTCACACAGCTATGTCAACAGAAAAATAAAAAGTTATAGCCCTCAGGCGGGGATGAAAAAACAAAAAAAAAAAAATCTTTTGACGGTAGTTGAGGTTCTGTTTACAATACCATGAGGATCCCACGATGGAACAGAAATCATCACTCGTCTGAATTAAGCCTTAAGGCCCATTTACATGCAACGATTATTGCTCATATTCGTTCAACCAATTGCATATGAGCGATAATCATTGTGTGTAAATGCTGCCATCGTTCAGTCTTCGGCTGAATGATGATTTTAAAGGGAGCTTAAAATCAATTGTTCAGCCGGAGAGAGATAACAAGGACCACATGCTGTACATTGTATTCTGCCGACAGCCCGTGCGAGCAGAATGGAGCTGTGTGTAGAGCTCCGCAAACAGCTCCAGGAGGCCCTTTTATACGCAAATGAAGCTGATAAAGTGGTAATGGACACTAGTGTCCATTAACACTTTATGCAAAACGATCTCTAAAACTGTCAATCTTTCAATCGTTTGAAAGATTGTCTTTGCGTGTAAATGGGCCTTTACTGGTAACAGTCCTATAATAAAATAAACTACAAAATCTAAAAAGACAAAGGCTATAAAAACACGTCAAAGCATGAGGACATTGGAAGAAGTCATTACCTCTTTGGAGGCAGAGAGCTCCAGGCTCATGAGAAGTAAAGTCACTAATGCAGACATAGATTTTCTCTCCATGTTTCATAGTCGGGATTGTCAGCGCTTCCACGAAACTTACAGGAAACTGCCCTGGAAACATGGAAGACACAAAAGTTAAAGAAGAAACAAATCTAAAATCCCACAGATACATAAATGGTGATCATAGCCAGCTTTAGGTGTGAGGATCCGCTAACTATAATGAAGAGGGCCCCTGACATCCGAGTCCTGTGACCGCCACCAATCTTGTATAGCCGTACTGTCTATGTAGCACGGATATTACATTATGTATGGCGTGGTGATGCACTCACTGTATCTCGGTACTATTTAAGCACTATGTGGCATTGTTACTTAGGCACTGTATGATTATATTATTTTCACGATGTATTTGGTGATGGCACTTGCTTAGGCAACCATATGGAAGTGTTGGTTGGCCAGTATATGCAATTCTTACTGGGGTATCATACTGTATGAGGCTTATAAATAGGCACTGTATGGTTATTTGTACACTGTTGACCGTATGGGGAAAGGGGCACCTACAAAAGTTTCCTTAAAAGGGAGCGCCCAACATAAGACTGGTTTTATGTAAATATTAATTATTGTATAATTATAGGGGTTGACCAGTTATGAGCTGTTGATGGCCTAAACAGCCCAGCTTCATACCGAAGGCCAAGATTCAATGGAAATGAATGGGAACTTGGCCTGTAATACCAAGGCGGGCCACTGCAGTTGGGGTGGAGCCGTCTGCTTCCTGAAGAATTCAGCTCTGCGTCCGAGTGCAGATCTGCCTGTCAAACAACTGACTGGCAGGGATCCTAGATGGTGGACTCCCAAGGATCTGCTATAACCGGACAATGCCTTTAAATTCTAATATATCTCTGCTTGTTGTTCGAGAATGGGAATGTTCTTGTTTATATCCAGAAGCTGAAAACTAAGCAGCCCTACAGTAGTTCTGCTCACGGATGAATGTGTGCTGTAAATGTATCCAGTCTAGAAAATCCTGCAAATCAAATATACTGGGGGGCCAGACTAGCCGGGCCAAGATGTCACTGCCAACCTTGTCAGGTTTTTTCATGTAACAGTGTGGAGAGTATACCAACAATGGTGTGATTGAGAAAAAACATCTAGTTAAAGGGGATCCTTTGAACATAAGCAACTCATCGCTGAAAGGGGTCAGAGGAGGGTGTCAGGAATCATTCTGATAAACAGGCACTGCAGAGTCAAACAAATTGCAGCTGAATACAATACTGATGCTCCAACTGACCTGTCTGAACACACAATTTATCATTTCTTAGCTTGGATGGACTGTAACAGAAGACAACCAATTCCAGCGCCTTTGTGTGTAAGAGAAACAAAGGCGAGACTCCAGGGGGCAAAAGAGCGCAAACATTGTATCACTGAGCAGGGGAAAAAAACATCACCTGGTCAGATTAATCCAGATCTCTGTTGCACCTTGCTGATAGGAGGTCCAAATTTGGCAAAAGCAGCATGAATCAATTAATCCTTCCTGTCAGGCTGATGGAGGTGGAGTAATGGTCGATGAATGGTTGCTTGGCATATCCTGGGTACCCCAATAATTGTGGATTGACACTATGGTGAATTGCTGCAGTTCTGAAGACCAAAGGAGGTCCAACGCTCTACTAGATGGGGGTCTAATAAAGTGGTCATTCAGTGTAAATGTCCAGCACATCATTCCCCTTTAGGCTGCTTTCACACGGCCGAGAAAATGGTGCAAGATTTCTGCGCTGCGAGTACGAACATGATTGGGGTCATATAGATGAGCGGATTTTTTTCCACATCGCTTCGCAATGCAGGAAAAGAATCGTGACATGTCCTATCTTTGTTCTTAAAGAAGCCAGAAAATACATTGCACAGAGGGCAAAGTGCATGCGAGTGCAATGCGAGGTCTCCCATTGAAAACAATCCTCATCAGTGATGGCTGGCGTTTTTTGACACAAAGACGCCTCGCATCTGTGGGAACATCGCACGTTCCCAAGCGCGATATCGGGCCAAATTTCACGACCCGATATCGTGCTCACCTGTGTGAAATTAGCCTTACTGAGACATTTTACCTGCACTGTAGCAAAATATTAGTCTGGAGTGCAGGCTATTCACTCCATAGAGGATGACAGACTAGATACAATTGTTGCAAACTCTCAGCTGTGAGATATATGTAGCTTCCAGATAAGAACAAGAATATTTCTAATTACTGACGACAAACAGATCTTATAAATGGTGAGTCTAATAGAAATTCACAGAACATCTTAAAGGGGTTGTCCCGCGAAAGCAAGTGGGGTTCAGCACTTCTGTATGGCCATATTAATGCACTTTGTAATGTACATCGTGCATTAAATATGAGCCATACAGAAGTTATTCACTTAACTGTTCCGTTGCTAGCGTCCTCGTCTCCATGGAGCCGTCTAATTTCAGCGTCTAATCGCCCGATTAGACGCGCTTGCGCAGTCCGGTCTTCTCCCTTCTGAATGGGGCTGCTCGTGCTGGAGAGCGGCTCCTCGTAGCTCCGCCCCGTCACGTGTGCCGATTCCAGCCAATCAGGAGGCTGGAATCAGCAATGGAACGCACAGAGCCCACGGTGCACCATGGGAGAAGACCTGTGGTCCACCGTGGGTGAAGATCCCGGCGGCCATCTTCACAAGGTAAGTAAGAAGTCACCGGAGCGCGGGGATTTGGGTAAGTACTATCCGTTTTTTTTTTTTTAAACCCCTGCATCGGGTTTGTCTCGCGCCGAACGGGGGGGCTATTGAAAAAAAAAAAAACCTGTTTCGGCGCGGGACAACCCCTTTAAGCTATTTATTCCTATTGGTCTCTGTGGGGAACATTTTATTCTTCCTCCTCAGTACTGGATCTCTGCACACAAATCACTAGTAAAGAACTAAACTGCAGTAAAGAATTGATCGAGACAACATTTGTAATTTGATGATCTAAATATACTAGTGATGTAAAAGTGAGGAAACAAGAATACTGCTGTATAAAGGAAGGCTTGGTGCAGCACCTAGTGGTCATCAATGGTACTGCACCTATATATTTTTTTCCTATGGTATGCAATCAATTTGGAATATCTGGGATCTGCAGAAGCAAATAATCAAATATAATCTAAAATACATGTAAAAGAAATCTGTGAATATGTTTTTACATCCCTTACAGAGAGTACCATGGGGTAGTTCCTGTCACACTGATTGTACACTGAATGTCTGCTGTGTAGATCAGTGCAGGTGTTTTAGAGAAACCTGCATTTAATTAGAAGCACTCAAACAAATAAACTAGTCCTGCATATTTATGAGCTACAGGCTGGCCACACCCAGGCAATGATTGGCAGCTGTCTCTCTGTTTCAAGTAACAGGCAGACAACAGTCAATCAATGGCTGGAGGGCAGGGTGCCTGAAGCTAACTGCAGCTCATGAATATCCAGGACTACTTTAAGGAAGTCCTCTATGCATATGCTGCTACTGATGAAATGCAAGTTTCTCTCACTGCCTTGTGCTGCCCCCAGAGAGGGCTTCAAAAAGACAGTGTCAGTCTCTCTAACTACAAAGCAACATGCAACTACAGTGCAAGCATGAAAACCTGCTGTATAGATGACTCCTAACTTCTTACTCAGGAACGATTGCTGCATTGGAAGATCCATAATTATATGAACGATTCAGGAATAAAAACGGAAGTAAAATAATGTGATTTTTTTGAGACAAGAATGATGAAACAAAAAGAAAAAACAAGCAGTATTGGAGAGAACGGTACCTGTGATTCCTTCTTTATTGCCCAGTAGCCAAAATTCATCTATCGCACTGAGAACTTCAATGACATCTCCAGCAAAGAGTGTCAGTTCCTCCGACACACTGGGGGAGAAATCGAACATTGCACGTACCACCGAACCAGCCTCCATCCCTGCGGAGAAGAAGAACGTAATCAGTCAGTGATGTTCACACATTCTACGGATGGAATTACTGAGTGTAATAGAGAGGACGCAAGTAACAAGATCAAAAGTAGCTGTAATACGACTATATTTCCTACACGTTGAGCACTTACCAATCAAGCAATTGCCTACAGCACGATCTAAAATATGAGTAGCTGTATTTTGGATACTGTAATTGGCAATTGCTCAACATGTAAGTGGCTACCCTAAAGGGTTAAAATACCGCCATGGGGATGGACTGTGACTTGAGCCAAAATCCCTGTGTGTGCCAAAATTGGTGGCCAATTTCAGCACACTGGAACTAAGCATACTGAATGAGGCCCCATTTACACTGATAGTTTGAGTGACCGTTTTGAGCGATCATCTTTGCATACCTTATAGTAGCTAATTAGCTGCTATAGAGCCAGAGCCATGCAGCCGCAGCGGGACACAGCTAAACAAACAGCTGTATTCTTCTACCAGTGTCCCCGCTGTGAATTCACAGCAGGACACAGGCACAGAGAATCTTATTAACTCAGCCGGCTGATAACAGCTGATCACTCAATTCTAGCAAGCTAGAATTCAGCGATCAACGACTCGTGCACGAAAACTGCACCATGTCCCTGCATTTAGACATAACGAGAATCACTCAAAAGACGGCTTTGAGCAATTTTTGAGCTATTCTTGTTGTGTCTAAAAGGGCCTTTAGAACTTTCTAGAGATTGAAGCCTTGGTTATAAAGTGACCTTTCTTTCCTACATGGATGTTTTATTTCTTGTATCTTTTTTTTCTGATACTCCTTATTGTACTTCCAACAGAACGGTCATTGTTCCTTGCTTGCTTTCAGAATTTAATGATTTACAATGTGATTACCCATTGATTCTACCCTACCTTTGTTGTAACCTCACCACCTCCCCCTCCTTTTTCTACTATAATGAAAAATAAAGAATATATACCAAAAAAAAAAAAAAAGAAAAGGGACCTTTCTGTCCTGTGTCACAATGGAAGGACTGAGCTGAGTAGAGAGATCTGGAGGTGGAGGTGCAGCTGAAGCTGAGACAGAGAGCTGAGGAGCTGCTGCCTCAGGCTTCTTTCACATGAGCGCATAAATGGCGCATTTTTACACCCAGGCGTATATACGTGCCCATGAGAGGCATTGATTTTCAATGCACTCGTTCGCATGGGAGAATATACAGCGCATAAATACGCCAGCAGCGTGAAAAATAGAACATATACGCGACTGGCGCATAAACGCTCAGCCAAACCATAGTTCTGTAACTATCTTTTGGCCAATATACACCGGCGGGTCCTATAGACTCCTATGGGAGCAGGGAAAGAGAAGGGAGGGGGAGGCATTTTTGCAGTCTCCAACTCTGCAAAAAGCTTACAGGTGCCTCTATATAGGCATTGGAAGGCATCCCGAGGATTTTGGCAGAGCAAGGGAATTCCGGGGTGTGGCGTATTTTTTCGCTAAAAACGACGCGTGAATGGACGAGAAAATGTTGGCCGTAATCGCGGAAAAACGCTCTTTCAGGTGCTTATATGGAGCGGGCATGAAAACGCTAAAAGCCGTCACCATTTATGCGCTCGTGTGAAAGAAGCCTTAGACTGAAATCAATGGGAACTAAAGCAGCGATTACACTTTCACATCCGTCTCTGGTGTCGGAGGCAGGAGTATGGGAAGTGTAATAGCTGAAATCAATGGGAGTAAACCCAGCTGGGGCACCTCCGCTCCCGCCCCCTATGACACATGTGCGGCCACTCACAGCAGGACGGTCGATCAGCTCATCACCAGGGATCCTGCGTGGTGGGTCCATAGCGATTAGTTATTAATGATCTATCCTGAGGAAATCCCCAGAAATCCCATATAATATACCCTCCACAGTCAGTGTACCCTATGGACCATATTCGACAGCTTGGTTGACCCTGAGTGAATTGGAAATAAAAAAAGTGTCATGGCCGACCATCCCAGCCAAATTAATATTTGGAAGGTAGGTAATACTGCTTGGGTTTCTCCAAGAATCACTTTTCATTTTTAGTCTCCACTGGAGGGAGATTACTGTACACTGATTGTACAGGGCAATTCAAAAGTCAGGGGCGCTCGGAATAAAAGAGATACAAATAGGAATCTTTGTAGAACACACAGATGGGTGGCGTCAAACTTTTTGCCATTATGGTGATGCCTGTCAGCCATCTTGGATTAAGCGCAAGAAACTTCAATGGAAGGGGGGGGGGGTCAAGGGATACATCATTTAAGGGTAGAATTTCATCAGAAACTGATTGGCACAGTAATTTTTTCAATACCTGCAACAATTTTTGAGTCATGGATGATGTCATGTTCAGCATTAATAAAGTTGTTTTGTTGAATTATGTCTTATGGAAAACCCTAATCAAGTTTTTTCCAGGTACCAGAAGATGCTGTTAACAATCCAGAACATAATGGAGATCATCGTAATGGTCAATAACGGAAATTCAAGTGAGTCGTCCGAGGCTTTCAATCAAAACAGCCCAGAAAGACAACCAGTGAGAGAATGGACTGTCAGGAAGCCGGTTCAGGGAAACTGGTAGTGTCCAGAACAAAGTTTGAACTGGTTGTCCGAGTGTAGTGACCCAGACTTGTGACTACAAAAGCCACTCTTACACATGGCATCGGTAAAACATAACGATTTTGATTGCGGCATTTTACTGTGATTTTTATCAGCGTTTTCGAACATAGGTTACTGTGTTTGACAGCGTTTTTCAACACACCCCATCATCCTGATGGGTGATGAGGTGCATTTAAAAGCACAAAAACGTGCCATAGATCATACAGAGCACAATATCGGTGTTGCGGGGCCCCATTCAAATCAATTGGAGCATTGAATTGTGATTAGCGCGGTGTTTGATACACCGCAGTAATCGCCGTAAAAAGCGTATGTGTGAAAGTGGCCTTAGTGTTCATATAAGACTTATAGAACTGATTATTACTGTGATGAATCTGTGTTTTTCCTGTGAAAAATGGTAAAATAGATGTTTAAAGATAAGTAGGTAATTGAGGAAACAAAGTTTATATGAGAAGGACAGAGTAACCACTATGATTCAGCACCAGTCTTGCCCCCGCGGCTTTATGCTGCTGGAGGACCCCAAAAGTTTATAAATATCCCTGTTCAGTTGCAGAACCTTCAGAAGAGTAAGGCCTCATGCCCACGGCCGGTCAGATATCGTCTGCGAAATCTCACAGCTGAATCAGACCCGGTGCCAGCCAGAGACCCTATGCTCACCTGTCCGGATCCGCAGCGAGTGTCTTGGCCGGTACGCATGCACAGTGCAGGACATGATGCTGACGTCGTGTTGGCATAGATTTGCGGCGACTCACCGTGGGACGGACTGCTTGCATTGACTGCAATGGAAGTTGTCTGTGCGATTTTCCGCACAGAATAGAACATGCTGCGATTCTTCCCTGCGAGCGGAAAATTGCAGTTGATTTCCACTTGTAGGCAGAGAAGAATCTTTTAACATGGCATGTATATTGATGAGCATTACTGCGGAATTCGCGGCAGGCGTCTGGCCGTGAATTCTGCACCAATAATCCGTCCGTGGGCATTTGGCCTAAAGGAGATCACCCAAGGTGTAGCAGCAAGTGCAGATAGCTTGTTAATGGACAGATTAGGCCTCATGTCCACGGGCGGATTCTTGCTGCGGAATCCGGAGTGGGCGTCCACCTCCGGATTCCGCAGCAATAACCCTCCATGGCATGCAATGCAAAAAAAAGATTCTTCATGCAGACAAGTGGAAACCATTTGCAGTTTCCGCTCGCGGTTGAAAAATTCGACGCATTCTCCATTTTCCTGTGGTTCCTGCATGGACAGCTTCCATTAAAGTCAATAGAAGCCGTTCGACGCAATTCACATTTTGGACAGGCCGTAGATTCTGCGGGAAAAGACAGGCCCGTGTGGACGCCGCTGCCTGCACACACAGGTACACAGGGTCACCTGCCGCAGGCACAACCGGATTCTGTGCGGGATTTCCTATTTGGAATCCATGCGTGCCGTGGAAATGTAGCCTTATACAGTTATACACCTGAGTCTGAGGAAGGAATTAGGTGCCAGATACAACACTGAAGTATTCTTCCCAGGGCCCCAGTGAGAAAACTGGACAAGCAGTATAGGATTTTTTTGTGTAGGAATAGCAGTATCGTCAGTCACCAAACGTTGAACATGGATGTGTGGAAATGATCTGTATGGACAGTCACCTTCTTTGCCTGAAGCTTCAATAAAAGTTAGCTTTGCTGTTAGACCCTTTCCTGATTCCTGGAACTCCTTCCCACTCGGGAACCTGCACCACATTACACTCAACACCGCCCCCTAGGAGCAGAGGCCAGCATCAAGTTTCCCCACCATTTCACTGTAGTGCAGGTAGTTGGAAGTCAGAGACTTTAGCCACTGTTGACTACAAACCCTACTGCCTTGGCGTGTTGCTACATTTTGGTGTCACGAACCAGTACACCCACTCTGATGTGCTACAGAAGCAGTGTTTCCGATCCCCAGGTATTGACAGCTGTGCTAGCCATTTTCATGAAGCATCCATATAAAACACTGACCACTAAGAGAATTCCTAACCATTTCCCATACACACACATGCTCTACAAAGTATCCTATTTGTATCTCTCTTCGTTCAGAACTTTGGAGTGGTCCTAACCACCCTGTCCATTGAACTCAATACTACAACAGTATGCTATAATCTCCATAGCTCCCCCTATTGGTGGCTGCAGGCAGGCAGAATTCCCTCTTATCTTTTTGTCTGTAGAGAATTTGGAGCTCTTAATCCAAACAACAGATCTCTGATCACTGTAAACCAATATTAGGATATCAATCACTGCAGAATGTTGGACCTATAAGGACATGATGATAAATGGTGGACTTTCACTTCTAAGAGCAACAGCTGCATTTCAGAGAACAAACATCTGTGGCTCTCATAGACCTCACAGAAAGAAGTTAAAGGAAACGCTGATCTCTTATCGAGGCTGAATTTCCACTTAGACATGAAGAACACATTCACTTATTGTCACTTATGCTGTAAAGCAGTCTAGTCCCAAACTTCATGAACTATGACAAAGCCTTGATGGGATGGTCCCATTTCTAAGACCGATGACCTATCCTCGGGATGGCCTGATTGATTGTCCTTGTGTTTGTAGGGTTTCAGTCATCTAGTGTCCGTTCCTTTATGTTTTGTTGTTTCTGTTTTGATATTTTGTTACTCTGTGTCAGTGCTTTGGGTTGGGGTGTTATCTGGTTTACTTGTATATTTTTTGAACACTTTTTCTCCCCTTTTTAACTTCATATTATTTATATTCTTCCATATGCTGAGAAAAAGAACATAAGAATATTGGATATTTTATATATATTTGTGCAACTTGTGCTGGCTGGGGAGGCTGCAAGGCTTAGGGTGCATTCACACGAACGTGAGGAGAGGCGGGACGGGGGTGGGGCTAATTCTTGGAACTTAGCCCCGCCTCTCCCCATTGCAAATAGTGCAGAGGGGCGGAGAGGAGGCAGAGAGGGGGCGGGAGCTCAGTTCCTGCTCCTGGCTCTTCCATCCTCCCCCCCCCCCTGCAGATTAGGACGACGTATATCGGCTCGGCGTGAAAACCGAGCCGATATACGTTCGTGTGAATGCAGCCTTTGTTAGAGATTTTTGAATTGTATATTATATATAACTTTTTTTTCCTCTTTTCTTGCCATATTTGATAATTTCATGCTCCAATGTAGTTTTTACCCCCATTTACATAGATTGCGTGGAGACTTTATGTCATGTTAATTTACATTTATATTCAACACTTTTTTTGTTTTTGCCATCAAACATTTGATTAGATATGTGTTTTCACAGAATGTGTGATTTCAGGTCGATTAAACTATACTAACATTTGCACATGCGTTTATTTGCAATTTTGATCAATTTTGCACATGTTTATTCACATTTTCAATTGTTTTTGTGCCTAAGTATGCTATTCAACCTCTGACCGGAAATCCTCCCTGACGGGTTCTTTCCAAGCCTGTTAGGTTTTCACGTCATTTCCACCTACTGGGACGCCAATTAAACTCCAACACACTATATATTGCAGTGTATGTATATTATGGCTACCCCTCAGGAAGCTGAGTATAGTGATACTGGTGGGGACTTTTTCCCTTGTGCTATCTTTTTTATGTTCTGTTTTTATTATTTCTCTCCCTGGCAGTATGCCTAGCCTAACTGTGATTAAAGGAGATGTCCCGAGGCAGCAAGTGGGGTTATACACTTCTGTATGGCCATAATAATGCACTTTGTAATGTACATTGTGCATTAATTATGAGCCATACAGAAGTTATAAAAAGTTTTTTACTTACCTGCTCCGTTGCTAGCGTCCTGGTCTCCATGGTGCCGACTAATTTTTGGCCTCCGATGGCCAAATTAGCCGCGCTTGCGCAGTCCGGGTCTTCTGCTGTTCTCTATGGGGCTCCGTGTAGCTCCGTGTAGCTCCGCCCCGTCACGTGCCGATTCCAGCCAATCAGGAGGCTGGAATCGGCAGTGGACCGCACAGAAGAGCTGCGGTCCACGGAGGAAGAGGCCATCTTCAGCGGTGAGTAGAGAAGTCACCGGAGCGCCGGGATTCAGGTAAGCGCTGTGCGGGTGGTTTTTTTAACCCCTGCATCGGGGTTGTCTCGCGCCGAACGGGGGGGGGGTTTAAAAAAAAAAAAACCCGTTTCGGCGCGGGACATCTCCTTTAAGGTTTACTATATTATTACTCTTGTTATTGGATGTCATATTTTGCTATTATTATTTATTGTGATTTCCATACTTTTTTAGGCCGACTGCACACTAATGTGTCAGATTCCGCTGCTGACTCCCACTTGCGGAATCCTGGACTGGCGTCCACGTGTACCTGAGTCACCTATACTACGGATGGTCTACACAGCTCGCCGTCGGATATGTGCTGTACAGATTTTTATTTATTTTTTTAATTCCTACTTATCCACGAGTCGGACGGCTTCCATTGATTTCAATGAAAGTGGTCCACATGGAATCTGCAAAAAAAATAGAGCATGCTGCAATTTTTTTTTCCACGAGCAGGAAATCGCAGTCATTGCCCACTCATGTGAGCGGACATGCCAATGCTCTATTGGTTTGGATTTGTGCAGAATGCTGCAGAACATCCGTTTGGGAGACGATCATGAATTCCGCAACTCAAACTTGTTTGTGTGCAGGGGGGAGGGGGTGACACAATAGCAACGCCCCACTTGGTTTAGGGTGGCGCCATCAATAGATAATTCTCAGGGGTCCACCACTCAGGACTCCCGGCAATAAGCTGTTTGCTGGGCCACTGGCTGCTCTGTAAACATTGCAACAGCTTGTGTTGGTAATACAGTCACTAATCCTATTGAATACAATGCAATTCCAACCTGGACCACTGCATTGTGTACAGAGCTGTCAGCTTCTGGCTCTGTCCACACTGACAGCCCTAAATGCTGGGGGTCCTGAGAGGCAGACCCCCGCTGATCAGCTATTGAGTAACTAATGGGAGTATGTATTGAGTGAACCAAAACAGTCAAACCCTCTTTCGGGTTGAACTTTCCTGAAAGTTTGGTTTGGCTGGAACCCGAACTTTAGACAGCTCATCCTGGCCAAAATGTTTTCCTCCTCCTTCATCGTTTCCTGACAACATCTGCATAGAGTTTGTAAAAACCTACACGAACATCCATGCATATGTTGTCCTTGGTCAGATTTAAAGCTAGGACCCTATTGCTGCAAGACAACAGTGCTAACTTCAGAGCCATATTTATTATGTGGAGGAAGATGGGGAATTGTTATGGCTCTTAGACAGTTTTATGCACCAGCTTCAGGCCCCCTGCTCACGGGCAAAAATTCCGCGGCCGGATTTCCACAGAATTTCCGCCCGTGGAAGCTGCCATAGGATTGCATTAGAAAACGCAATCCTATGCAGACGGACGCAATTTGTCTGCGTGGAATCACGTGTGTAAAACAAATCGCCGCATGTTTTATTTCTGAAATGTCACTCCCAGGCCGCTGGCTCCACTCTCCACATGCTCCGGCTGGCCGGCAGCCGGAACATCAAAGAGCCGGAGCCGCGGAAGAGGTGAGGGCCGCGCTGGTCACTGCAGGGGCTCGGGTCGGATCCCGCTGCAAGAATTATGGCAGCAGGATCCAACCCGGCTGTCTGCAGGCGGCCTTAGTGGTATTAGTGAAGGTCTGGTGCGGTGCGAACTAATTAGGACCAAACCAAAACTTTTTGCTGAAATTCGGCAAACTGGCTGAACCAAACTTTTCAAAAGTTTACACATCTCTAATACTAAGGATATGTCAACAGTCATTAAGAAGTGGACAACCTTTTTATAGAAAGAGAGTTTCAAAAATTAACATATGCATGATTATGGCACAGTCATGTTTATTCATGAAGGTGTCAGAGGATTCCTATCCATCACTCTATGGGTATGTCTGTACAAAGTATTCCTTTCCTATACAGAGAAGGCGGGGAATAAATCACACATGTCATAAACAGAGTTAGGATATCAGCTGAGTTTCAGGAAGGAAATAGGTGGTGGGGCCATCAGGATGCCTTTTCCTCTTTAGCTTTATCAGCCGAAAAGAAGGGACAGAACATAACAGGCCTAATGCAGCAAAAAGGAAGTAATGGTTACATCATTTACACTGTAACATCATCATTATAAAGAATGGATATTATATAACTGGCCGGACACTACAGTCATACATTGTAGCAAACCCTGGCACCAATTTCTGCCTCCTAGCTTGCTATGCACACCCCCCAGAGAAAGGAAACCTGCACAGGTGTTTTTGGGATTAACCAATTCTGTGCCTCATTGCCACCATAGCAGCCAAATATCCAGTCAGTATGGAAATCTTCTGAACAAGATAGCCTGGACTCAACACTGAAACTGCTTTTTATTATTATTTATGGTGCTAATGCCTTTAGCTCTCAGAGAATATGGGATACAAACTGGAATGTTTCAATTCACTGAAGGCAAGCAGAGATCTGGGAAAAAGTGAGCAATTGAAACACAGATTATAGTACAATATTGTAGAATTTAATGGATTATATTGTTTTATGTAAATACAAAGTGCCTCCAGTGATACAAATCTTCTGATAGCCAACATGGAAATCGCCAGGGTCCTGGCTCTGAAATCCTCATAGTCTCATAGCCGCTTTAGTGCCTCTTGGCTTCACCTGGCACATAGAATTACAATATAGTGTACAAGTTGTTTTCGGCTCTGCCAGGTAACGCCAGCAAGAGCCGGAGCTCCTGGGAGCTCTAATGCACATATTCTCTAGGAAATCAGCTAATGAGTAATTATAATGCGAGTCTCCACCTTTGGATAATATTAGGGAATTGCATTTAATACTCCGAGAAGCCCTTCAGTGATTACCAGAATACTCCTGCTTATAAACACCCTGATGTAAAAAAGGTGCAACTTGAAGCTCCTGGGCCCCCAATGCAAAATGGATTTCAGGAGCCCCAAATTGTCACATGCCAGTTATAGTACTAAGTCACAGTAGGTGGCAGAGGGGCCATTGGGTGGCTTGAGGACCTTGGTCCTGGATATGATTGTCACTTCTGCACCACCTACAGTATAGTTATGCTGCCATTTGATAAAACAATTTTATTAGGGACCCTGAATGCTAATAAATGGGACTTAGTGGTTTGGATTTATATAGCTGGTGGGATTCATAGCTAAATCATATGGCTAATCGGAGAATGACCAGATGTACATTCTTCAAGGCAAGAAAAGATAAGTCATAGACATATAGAACAGTTTTTTGTTCTTATTTCAGGCCACATAATTCTTCCATATAGTGCCAATATGATATTGCCCTATGAAGTCCACATAATACTGCTATATAGTGCCACTTTAACACTGCCATATAAGGTCTACATAATACCGTCATACAGTGGCAATATAATACTGCCATGTAAAGTCTACATTTTACAACAATATAGTGCCAGTACTGTCATATAAAGGCTACATAATAACACCATATAGTACCAATATAATACTGCCATATAATGCTCACATAATACCACCATATAGTCCCAGTATAATACTGCTATATAATACCCAAATAATACCTCTATGTAGTGCTAATACTGCTGGATAAAGTCCACACATCGTGCCAAGGTAATGTTACCCAATAAAGTTTACATAATACCACCATATCGTGCCAATACTGCCATATAAAGGCCACATAAAACTGCCATATTGTACCAGTATAATACTGTCATATAACATCCGCATTATACTGCCATATAGTGCCAATACTGAGATATAAAAGATCAAATAATACCGCTAGAAGAAAGCATAGAAAATCCAGCTCACCAGCCACCTCGAAACCAGATAGGCACAGCAGGGATACGTATGGCCAAGCATGCACAAGTGAACGAGAGTCATAGCTGCATCTCCCGTTTATGCACCCGTTCAGAAGGCCCGGGTGCGGCAAGTATGCACCATACGCAGGATACCGTCGGGCAGGGGGAGAGAGTTTACCTCTGCTAAACTCCCCCCCACCTTCCTTCCCCCTCTCCACCACTTGCCGGCTGTCGGCAAAGGGAGAGAGAGGGACGGGACGAGAGCTAATGTGCTAATCTCCCGCCCTGTCTCACCCCCTCTCTTTGCCAACAGCCGTCAAGGGGCAGTTCTCGTAGGCTACCATAGGAGTCTATGGGACTGGCCGACGTATTCTGGCCAAAAGGTTAGGGCCAGAACTATCTTTTCTGGCTGGCGTAAAAACGGCCAACCGGAATACGCACCATATGCGCCATCTTTTCCGGACGGCCATTTTTATGCACCTGAAAATCGCCCATCTGAACTGATAACATTGGAATCCAATGCATCAGATGGTTGCGTACATCTCCTGGACGTGAAAGTGGGGACAATATTTACTCGTGTGAATAAGCCCTTAAAGGGGTTGTCCCGCGCCGAAACGTTTTTGTTTTTTTTTCAACCCCCCCCCCCGTTCGGCGCGAGACAACCCCGAGCCAGGGGTTAAAAAAGAACACCGTACAGCGCTTACCTGAATCCCCGCGCTCCGGTGACTTCTTACTTACCCGGTGAAGATGGCCGCCGGCATCTTCTCCCTTGGTGGACCGCAGGGCTTCTGTGCGGTCCATTGCCGATTCCAGCCTCCTGATTGGCTGGAATCGGCACGTGACGGGGCGGAGCTACACGGAGCTACACGGAGCCCCATTGAGAAAAGCAGAAGACCCGGACTGCGCAAGCGCGTCTAATTTGGCCATTAGACGGCGAAAATTAGACGGCAACCATGGAAACGAGGACGCCAGCAACGGAACAGGTAAGTGAATAACTTCTGATAACTTCTGTATGGCTCATAATTAATGCACAATGTACATTACAAAGTGCATTAATATGGCCATACAGAAGTTTATACACCCACTTGCTGCCGCGGGACAACCCCTTTAAGAGCACGAAATCTTAATTAGATAACAATTAAAATTTTGTTCCTTGGGTGGACAAGGCCAAAAGAGATGGGCGGTCTTGACCTATCACCAAGACTCTCGTCTTCTGCGTGTAGTCGACTTGAATAGGCACACTAACTATAAGCAGGGGATCCCATTTGGGGAAATCCAGCATTCCCACCTAGTGTTTAAGGGGGTGGGGGGTGGGGGAGTCTCTCCAATTATGGGTCCACGGTGGTAGGTTCAGAGCATTTCACTTCATATCAGTTCTTCATATAGTAGGGCTGGGAAATATCACAGAACCTTTGCGCTGACTTACTGGCAAATCCTACAAATCAGACATTTCCTTCATTCCTTACCACCTGCCCTGGGATTCTCTAGACTCCTTTTGAACAGCTCTGCAGTGGGACAAGTCCCTCTCGTCATACCCTTTCCTGTATATACAGCATTCTAACCACCCTCGCAGAGGCACCACCACCAGGATGTTCGCGCTTTGGAAAGGGATTCGTCAACAGATTTTACACCTGAACAGTTAAAAAGAGTCTTCACCTTTACACATAAACCATCCATCTCAAGCAAGGTTCAGGAAACGGGATTCACAATTCTCTCGCGGTGGTATACGGTGCCCTCCTGATTACATAAAATGACACCAGCCGCTTCCCCCATGTGTTGGAGGTGCGGTGGGGGCCAGGGAACCCTTCTACATGTTTTTTGGGATTGCCTGGTGTTGGCACCCTTAAGCCTGGTTTAGACACAATGATTAGAAGATGTCTTCTGAGTGATAATTGTTGTGTGCATTTAGCAAGGTGATCGCTCAAGTTTTGATCGATCACTTTGCGCTCCGAGCAGGGTATGCAGAAGACAAGCAGGGCTGCTTGTCTTCTGCATCCAGCTGTTCTCTGCTCGGAGCGCCAGGTTGTTATACAGCTGAGCGCTCCGAGCGGAGTATGAAAAACACAGCTGGACCGCTGTGTTTTTCATACCCCGACTGTGTTCACGGAGCGGGATACAGCTGAAACAATAGTATTAGCTGTATCCCGCTGTGAAGCAATACTTCTGCTCATTCTGGAATTCCTGAAATGGCTGATAACAGGGAACAATAGACGGCACACTTCTATACAGTACAGATTTTTTTTAATTTTTTTTTAAACTCCTGCTTTTCGCAAGTTATTGCGGAAGGGCTGTGGATCGGACGGCTTCCATTACCTTCAATGGAAGCCGTCCGTGCGGAATCCATACAAAAATCGAGCATGCTGCGATTTTTCCTCCGCTTGCAGAAACCGCAATTGGTTTCCGCAAGTGTGCAGGAAGAATCAATTTCCCATAGCATGCTATGGGCGCTATTTGCTGCGGATTCACGGTGCGGACGCCCGCCGCTAATTTTGCAGCAAAAATCCATCCATGAGCAGGAGCCCTAAAAGGTGCGTTTAGACGGAACCATAAACGTTTAGAAATTCATTCAAACCAGTGAAACTGAACAATAATCTTTCAGTTTAAGCACAGTTTAATCGTGAGGTTCTCATTTGTCGTTCAGTTTCAGCCAGCATAAAGCTCACCGCCGGCTCATTCATTTGTCGCGCAGTTTATACACTCCCCGTTCAGTGTATCACATAGGAATAGGAAACACCGAACGATAAGCGAATGAGAACTGCGCAATTCTCAATAAGAAGTCAACACAGGTTACCTGAGCGCTAATGAGCTGGTGAGGACATCCCCTGTTCAGGCAAATGAGAATTGTGTAAAATGGCTTTAACCCTTTCCGATCCAGGTTTTTTGCTGTTATACAACGGTGCCATCTGCTGGCTAAAGCCAATGTGTGCGTTTCGACAGTGGCTGGTAACAGACAGTAAGAATACCCTGTCGGACGTCTTCTGCTTCAATCAGAATGTAGGAAGACGGCAGACAGTGGATTGGAAAGGGTTAATATCTTAAAAGGTATTTTATTTTCCCAACACCCCAATGAAAATCCATCCTCCAATATTAGCAGATGCGACGTGGTATTAGAAGACACCCAGAGAACGCGCTGCAGATCTGACGAGGTTTCCGTGTTATCACGTGGTTACATTTAATGTTTTCTGTACAATTAGTGAGTCATCCAACAAATCACGACCCCGGTTCTACAATTCTTGATTACATTTCCAGTCTGAACCTTCTTCTGCCAAATCAGCCTACTACCCAACGCGTTTTCCTGCCAACCCTCCTTATCCAACACATGCGGAATGAATTGGACTGAAGTGCGTGTTTATAGACGGCACAGATGTGAGGAGAGGACCGGGTCATCATAACAATATCCCAGCTGCGAGGTGGTGCTCCCTGGAGGCCGATCAGAGCGGATACCATAGAAGAAATCACGATTCCAACCTAAACAGCGAACGGCTGCACGCAGATGAAGTGGGGATAAGGACATGCAATAAGAATCCTTCAACTTCTCAGAAGGAAATGCCTAATGATCAGTCGACCAATTATGGTGGGTGGGTTGTGAGGAGGGAACACCTCCTCCACGACGTCCATATGGCCTATATCATCCATGGGGGTTGTCCATAGTCCCACAAGAAACATATTACTCATGTAATAAAAATTCTCAAGTCACACACGTATTATGTAATTCCTTCTTCTAGTACCTAAGCCAATGCAGGATGGGAAAATCCCACAACTCCGCCAACAATAGCAGATGGTACACAGTAGATCAATCCGGCACAAACCTGAAGTGCGCTCATCGCTGGAAGGAAAACATGACATTTTATAACTGTTATTTCCCCACACATTATCTGTGGATGATTGCTGGACACAATGGGTTCTGATAACAAACGGCTTTACAAGATGTCTATATGTCTACCGTAACGTCACATGATTTCAGGTTCGTCTCCAGTTGCGTGTGACCTTGCATTTCCAATGACAGAGTAATAATTATAGGGATTGTCGGCTTTAGAAAACAAATTAGGGAATCTTGCGTTTCTCCAGGTCTGGAGTTGTTTTAACAGACGTTTTTAAGTCTATTTCACTTTAAGACCCAGTACAATGCATGAGCAGCCCAATGATTAAAATGGGAATGATGTAATGCTTAAGTTCCCCAGTGGGGGCAGTGCAGGAGAATTGAACACTTAGGGTCCTTATACATAAGATGACTATTGGGCACTTAAATGCCTGACAATTGTCCCAATGATCACCAATACTGGGCTTTCATACAGTAGTGATAATCGCTCAATGAGTGGAAGTCGAGGGTCCCGGAGAGCTCTTCCAGCATGACCTATTTTTTTCTGGTTTTGCCTCCTTATTTGCATTTATTGGTATTATTTTCTACTGGACAAATACAGATCAGTATTTAGAAAATATAACTGACGACAGCAAATATGGAGGCAAATGCAGATCAAATACGACTACATGCGGTTGTAAGGTCATCTATAAGTTCATACTGCGTATCTGTACTATGGACATGTTACAATACTCTCATGTGAAACCAGCCTAAGTGTATGTTCACACAGAGCGGAAATGCTGCAGCATTTCTGCATCCAAAAGAGAGTCAAAATCCGTGCATTTTGACTCTAAATTAGCTGCATAAATGCTTTGCCTCCCAATTCTTCACACAGTCAGTGCAGGCTTTTACCCAGTACGTGGTGGCCTCTAGTGAGCAGGGTACCACTGATGCAGAATTTGATGCTGATTTTGTCGCATTTCAAGAAAATCCACAGTGAGTACAGCCCATGTGACTGTACCCTTTGTGTACATATCCTGCAGCTCTACATGTTGACTTAAGTATGGCGCATTGGTCACTACTGTCACATCAAATCATGGAATTGGGGCAAGCATGGGAATTTTATCCCTTTAAAAAGGGGCATTCTCACCATAAGAACTGACATATACCGCTAGGATTTGTCATTAATTCAAAATTAGTGGGGTTCAACCCAAGACGCCTTACGATCACCTGAACAAAAGAATACAAGCACCTAAAACACTGACAGAGAGCCAGAAGGAGGTGGAAAGGAGGCCTGCAGCCATCCTGCTGGCTTTCTCCCTTGTCCTGTTGCTGGAGACGTTCCTGAACCTACCAGCAGCCCCCTGTTAAGGTGATCATGTACCCACTACTCTGACAGAAGCCTGTGGTCGCTTTCAAGACCTGAAACCCTTTCAAGCCATGCCTTCCCTTCATGCTTGCAGCGAACAGCTAGAGAAGCCACTGACCCACAAGCTGCAGACAGCAGAGAATCTCCAAAGGACCAACAGAGTGAGTACTGGAAAACTTTAGCTCCTGTTTCAGGTTGGCAATTACGGTTAATTGGGTTAATAAGGGGTTTTCCACTCTCAGTCAGTCTCTCTATACCATTTCCATATCTCAGGTTCTGCCCCCCCCCCCTCCCCGGGCCTATCTAACCGTGTAACAAGGTTTAAATTGTGTTTATGTGAGTTCTACTGTCTAAGAAGTTTGCATACTGCCACGTTCAATAGTCAGTAGGGTGCATGCAGTTTACTCCTACACGTGCGTTAGTCTTATTTCTTCACAAAAGTTCCTTTAAATCAGGCACTGGCGTCACGACTTTCTAACTTCACCACATTGCCAAGTCCTGTTTTATACCTTCTTCTGTATACAAAATTGTATAGAGCAAACTGCACTCATTGCCACAATAACAAGGCTTTTTAGCCATTCCTCAGAAACCGCTCAGAGAGTGCAGGCCTCTTCCCGCTTGTCACACAGAACTAGAGATAAATGTGGGTCCCATAGGATATGCCATGAAAGTCTCACATGGCAATATTCATTTAATAGTTGCATTTAAGCCCAGCGTGTGCCACAGAAATATCTGGTCCTGCTCATGGATACAGCAATATCAACACGACCTTTTACACTCAAGTCTATAGATACTTGACATATACTAACGTCACTAAAGCAGTGGTCTCACACTACAAAGCGTAGGCCCCAATTAAGCCTGTATTAATACCTACGGTGCAGATTAATCTCCGCCCCAGTGACTTGACTCTTTTCAGCCTACCGCCACCAGTGTTTTTAAAGGAAAAGTACACATTTTTCAAACATACACCAAAATTTCTTTGAAACTATATCCACATGATATAACTAGACAATAGTTGGGATCACCTCATCCCCACTACAGTTGCATGGATCACAATACATGGAACTACTGAAGGGAGCGTCACAGGCCCTGAGGGGCTTGGCACCTTAATTTCCCTAGTTTATTGACTGGACAGTATTAGTTGGGCACCTTGAGCCAATATTATTTTGGCTCAGTATGATTGCATTTGTGCAAAGTGAGGAGCTCATGAGTAGACGGTACCACACAGGGCACCAACCAACATAAGACCAGCTTTTTCTTTTACGACAGTCTATCCGGATATTAAGTTTCCATCTGTTTACAGGTTTATGCTTCAAAAAGCTCCAAACTTGGGATCTCCATCTGTTCTCCATGAAATATTTACACACGGCTGACCTTACCCTCCCAGATAAGTAACACAAGAATGGGAAACGCCATCTGAGAAGCGGCATCTGAGCCGAAGCATTTGCAGAAATAGAACCGGCCAAACAAATTTTAAAAAAAGATACTTCCTGCAGATCTGATGACCAAGACAATGTTTATTCAGTACTGCTTCAAAAATATCCTGTCACCATCAAAACCGCAATTCGAAATGAAAACTGTATGAAAAAGTGGAACAAACTTTGGCTTGACTTCATCGGAGGCCTACAGTGTTACCAGACAGAACAGAGGGACCCCCCCCTTTGGTTACAAGGAATGGGAGTGAATGAGCATTGCACCCACACATCCTAAAGTTGGGGGGTGCTTGTGGAAAGACCGGGCCCTACATATATTTTTGATCTTTATCAATACCCCATATGACTTATATAATATATTCATAGACACATGCACATACACAACTGTTAGACTATATTCCTGGGCCATGCAATCATACAATTAATAACACATGCCTAATGAAGGACAGCACCAGCCAATAAAGTCACCAGGGGGTGAGAACTACATTTACTAACCATTATAGGCACATTATGGAGCAAAGTTTGGCACAGGGAGAACAGGCGGCTGGCTGACAGAACATGACTGCATTAACTTATGCAATATTAAAAGCATATGTGAGAGCAAACATCGCAGCTTATATGCTACAAGCCAGAAGTTTTGAGCTCAACATGTACTTTATTTAAAGGGGCTTTTTTTAGTGTTCTCTCTTTCATATTGTTTTGGGCCCCCCGTGCCCAAATCTATATAAAATCATCATACTCACCGCAGTGTCTGACAGGTGACGTCACCCAGCGAGAAGGTCAGTTGAGGTCCCGTAAACTTGTCACGTGGGCTTTTACGGGACGTCATTGATGACATCCTTGTCTGGTCTCTATTGGCTGCAGTCATGTGGGTAAAAAACTTGACCGCTGCCACCGATGTAACTAGAGGACCACCGTGGCAGCCAGCAGCAATGAGGCAGTAGCGCGCAATGGGAGAGGAGTGTGTACGTCTTTTTTTAAATCACACATCTCATCCACCCACTACCACCAATGTAATGGAGGTCAGAAAACCCCTTTAACTATGGGTGCAGCTATCTAGGGGAAGCGTTCACATCTGAGCCTTGGTGACTGAAGTGGTTCAAATGCCCCCATGCCAAAGAAGACACCAGTATTATTAATGGCACATGGCAGGTCTGGGGCTATTACAGATATAGCATTGGGGCAAAGGAGCTTAACATTACACCTCTGTTCCCAACCACAGCAAAAACAACCCAACTATGAATAACTATCTTAGGGCATTTTTTACAGACAGATTCCGGTCTATATATTTAGAAAGTCTTCAAACCCTTTCACTTTTTTTCACATTTTCTTATGTTATGACCTTGTGCAAAATAAAAAAAAATCTAATTTTTCCCAGTACTCAATGGCCCATAATGACAAAAGTGAAAACAAAATGTTGGGAATCTTTGCAATTTTTTTTAAAATTAAAAACATATTCACACCCGTTGGTATGACACTTGAAATTTAGCTCTAGGGCCTCTCATTTCCTTTGATCATCTTTGAGAGGTTTCTGCAGCTTGACTGGAGGCATATTTTGTATTTCAGCGGCACTTCAGTGGCGGTGAGCGATTCCAGCGACCTGATTGGTTGTTGGGTACACCCCTCCCTTTGGAGATGTGCACGAGTGGGCGGCCCGTTAAATAAGCAGCAGCACGGCTGTAGGAGGGTCGGCAACTAACCCTAAACCCCAACCCCTAACCCTAAACCTAACCCCCCCCCCCCCCGCGCGGGTCTTGTGAACTAGTACTCGTGCAGATCTCCAAAGGGGGGGGGGGGGGTGTACCCAACAACCAGTGAGGTTGCTGGAATCGCTCACCGCTACTGAAGTGTGGCTGAAATACAATATATGCTGACTGTAGTCACTTGTGGTAAATTCAGTTGAATAGACATAATTTTAAAAACACACACCCCTGTCTATATAATGTCTCACAGCTCACAATGCATATCTGAGCCGAAACCAAGCCACAAGGAGTAAAGAACTGACTGTAGAGCTCAGAGACAGAATTGTGTGGAGGCACAAATCTGGAGAAGGCTACAGAAAAATTTCTGCTACATCGAAAGTTCCCAAGAGCCCAGCGACCTCCATAATTCTTGAATGGAAGAAGTTTTGGAACAACCAGGACTCTTCCTAGAACTGGCTGACCCACCAAACTAAGTAAGCAGGGTAGAAGGGCCTTGGTAAGAGGGGTGACCAAGGACCCAGTGGTCAGCACTCTACCAATCTAATACTCTGTTGTCACTTTGTCATTATGGGGTATAGAGTGCAAAATGATAGGGAAAATGTGATATTTTTTTAATTTGCACAAGGTCACAACACAAGAAAATGTAAAAAAAAGTGAAAGGGTCTAAAGACTTTCCAAATGTATTGTCAAAAACACCAACTGATAAATTAGCATGTCAGTCAGTGCACGTTACTGCTGGTTGTAATGCTAGAAGGACCCGATTATATTCAGTGGGGTTCGCTTGGCTCCGACATGTACCAGACCCAGCAGTTATGGTACAATCATTCTTCAGCTGGAGGACGGAGCCAAACAATGGAAATCAGCCGGAGCCCCAGGCTCAGATGTGAATGGGGCAAGTGGAATTCCAATTAAGAAATAATACTAATAATAATAGAGTAAATAATAGAGAATTGTTACTTTTGTTATCACCCAATACCATGCAGATCTACTTGGTTCTTCAGATACAATTACAAATAATCCTAAACAGCAAACCAATATCATAAACACAAGATTGTGTGTGGTATTGTAGCTCAACCTCATTCACTCCAAGGAAGCAGAGCTGCAATATCAAGCAGAACCCATGGATATGTTTTACTAATCCTGTAGAACTCTCATAATCCGGCGCCTGGTCATCTAGAGATCTTGATAATCTGCTTTATGATCAAAAACAGTCCCATGTTGAATTATTCTGAAAATAGCCGAAACCGCAGTCGTCTTAATGCAGTTTTTTGTAATGGCACTACCTAATTATGTTAGCCTTGCAACAATTTTGTATGCCTTATTATGTGGACTCACCAGACCACCCGTGATTATATTTTAATGTAAGCAGTCCAATATTGGCATATGGAATAATTCGGCACCTCAGTGGTGCGTGTATAAAATCTTCAAGAGCTCAATTTACTAAAAAGAACTGGGGGGCATGGCTCAGCATCAGAACCTCGTCATGCCCAATTAAATGCATTCTAAAACGTTTCATAGGCACAATTCATGTCAGGTCTCATCTGAGAAGCTCATTCTTCTGACCACAAGCACATTCCAGAGAGATGAACAACACAGAAACAAATGCAAGGCCTACTGTAACACTAAGGTATTAGATAGAAGGTAGCATGCAAAAGGCTGCAATGCGGCCATATTTTTGCATTGGTGTCGCAGCCATGAGACCTGGACTCGCTATGGTTCAATGGAAGCAATGGAGATGGGGATGATGACGATTAGAATACATAAGTGAACTGGTGGCAAGTTTGCAATAACTCTTGGAAACAACCCAATCTAAAACTTCCCAATAAGCCCATCCAAAAATTCCACTCTTGCTTCACTGTAATGAAAAGTGAACTTCATATTTAAATAATTACTTTGGAGGGATGTGTGGAAATCGTTGAATTCACAGCTGTTTCTGAGCATGCAATAAATATATTATTTATAAATCTGTCAAATTATTTAATATTTTTCACAAAGCAACTATGTCCCGAATAATTGTACTTATTGGGGTGAGTTGGGGTGATGATGATGCCCATTGCGGTACCCGTCCTTGGCGTAACAAGTGCTTGGTAGAGACACACCAGCTAAAAACTCTTCTCTATTTTGAGTATGGAAAGCAGTACGTTGACACTACTACTCCCAGCATGCTCTAACAGCAGTGTAGTTTAGCAAAAGCTGAAAATTCACAGGTTAGAAACCACTGCTGTATCACATTAAAAAAGTAGTACACCAACTTCTAAGATGTTAGGCTAAGTTTATGTCTGTGTTGGAGGCTCCACTTAGATGCCTCGGGCACAGATCTGTCCAAAAATCAAGAAAATGCAGACAGCATGACGGGAACCAGACAGACCCAACTGTAGTCAATTGGATCCAATTGGTGCCATTTATTTCCATCATAGGATCAATCCATTTGGATAGGCATATGTGGCATAATTAGATGGACGGTCTTGCCCCCCGAAGACTGTAATGTGGATATATCATAAAGTAAGATTATCTACTTGACTACTAATTTACTTATAGTACTTGCTCTAAATTGGCACCCTAAGCAAAGATTCAGTCCACGATTTGTTCATCTAAAAAGTGCTCTTAAAGGGCTACTTCAGCTATTTTTTTTTCATTGATTATGTTGTGTGGCAAGGGGGGTACTCTTGCCTGTGGGATCGCTGACTTCTAGACCGGAATGGCCACCACACGTGTAGAAACGTTTCGTGAAACGTGGTTTCTCTTTAAGACTGGCACCTGCCAGCATTTAGTCCCAGCATAACAAATAACGGAAACAGAGTCCCAATATGCAATCCTTCATAAAATAGTGTCCATATAAGCACACCCCACCTGGGTGTTGAGGTTAGGGGCGTCACCCTGTCAACCTTTTGCCTTTCCAGGCCACCAGTCTGCAGCACCTCACTCTGCTGCGCTGGTTCTCCCCCTCACTCTTTGGCAGGAACTGGCTTTTATCTGGTTCCTGCTCCACCCCTTGGTTAAGCCTCGCAATAGAAGTCCTGTCTCTGGCCCTCTACAGGCCCTTCTGTGTTCTGCACTACTACAGTTGCTATCCCCCAATGTATATAAGTGAGCTATTACCTTGGTTAGTTATTCCTTTTGTTCTTAAACACATATCCTCTTTCTCCTCAAATGGTCGTGTGATCTCAATTCTGACCAACTCTGATCTACTCGGGTTTGTGCAGTCTAAAACTAGTCAATTTCTCGGTCTGTGTGATGCTATTGCATGACCTCTGCCACAGATATTTGTATCCTCCTAGAGGAGGATACAAACACTCCTATATCAGTTACTGATGAGGATCACAGGTATAATAGAGGAGATCACAACTCAGCCTCCTGACTGTATACTTATGAGCTGTAACTTATTTAGAGAAATATAGAAGGTAACGATAATTAAACTGTCCCCCCAGCAGGCGGAATTGGTATAGCTTGACAGTGAAAGTAAAAAAAAATCTCACTTTCAAATGGTGCCATATAAGCATCGGAAAGAGGGCTGCAGTGCATGGAAGTAGCTGCAATATGCAGGGGAGACCTCCAGAGTATGACAGGCAATAGGGTGAGGAGTGCAGGAATGGAAAAATGTGTTTTCACCAGAGTGGCCCTTTAAATGGGCCTGTTTTACCCCTTTAAGAATATGCTGTAAATGTATAAACACACAACATTTATATACATGTAAATAGATTGCTGTATATATTATATATACTGAATACATAACACAGCTGCACTCAGTAATACTGTCTGTTACAGAAACCTGACACAGAGTAAGAGCACAGTTTGTCTTCTTCATTATCCACAATGTACAGAGACTCAATCAATTATTTAACAAAGGGCTAATGTTAGAGGCGATAAGTCCTCTGCCTCCTGCTTAGCAACCAGAAACAATGTCCGAATCTAAATAGACAAAATGATCCAGGTAATAAGAAATGCAAATAATAGCAGCAACCAGAGGTCAGGAGATGGAAGGGGTTAAACTGGAGGATAGCAACGGGTGCAACCAGCTCTGTTCCCCTGCTACAGGGACCTGATGAAACATGGGTGTTCTACCTGTAGAAAGGAGAACATATTATTATTATTGGTCCAATAAATAATTTGTAACAAAAAGGACTCCTTCAGTTGTGGATCTGCACTCCAAGAACTTTAGGGCCCTCTGTCCTATTGAGGCTATGCCTTCCAGAACATGCCAGCTGGGCTTTGCCCACAATGTCGTTGTCCACGTGGCTGGCCTTAGCTATGTGCAACTCATGCAATTGCACAGGGTGCCAGTCATCAGCTTTTAAAAGAACGGGGGCAAACCCCAGAGATGCAGATTAGGGGATAATCGCCTTCCTTATACCCCATTTACATTGACAGATGATCACTCAAAAGTCGCTCAAATGACAGTTTGAGTGACAGTTTTGAGCGATCACCTTTGCATACTTTATAGTAGCTAATTAGCTACTATTAGAGATGAGCGAGCGTACTCACTAAGGCAAACTACTCGAGCAAGTAGTGCCTTATGCGAGTACCTGCCCGCTCGTCTCTAAAGATTCGGGTGCCGGCGGGGGAGAGCGGTGAGTTGCGGGAGTGAGCAGGGAGGAGCGGGGGGGGGGGGGGGGGAAGAGTGAGAGAGAGATCTCCCCCCCCCCTGTTCCTCCCCGCTCTCCCCCACCGCTCCCCGCCGGCACTCGAATCGGGCAGGTACTCGCGTAAGGCACTACTCGCTCGAGTAGTTTGCCTTATCGAGTACGCTTGCTCATCTCTAGCTACTATACATCTATGCAGGCGCAGGGGGGCGCCGCCGCTATCTCTCACTGAACATTACAGCTGTTTTGCATAAACAGACAGCTGTTGTGTTCTCTGCACTTACAGCCGGTGCCCACTGTGAATTCACAGCAGGACCCAGCCACAGAGAATCTTATCAGTGCATCTTATCAGTGCAGCCTGCTGATAACAGCTGATCGCTCAATTTTAGCAAGCTAGAATTCAGCGATCAACGACTTGTGCACGAAAACTGCGCAATGTCAGTGGATTTAGACAGAACGAGAATCACTCAAAAGATTCTTTTGAGTGAATTTTGAGCGCTTCTCATTGTGTCTAAATCAGCCTTAAGAGATGACCTTTTTTGATGCGGCTCAGTTTCCACCGCTCTGTCGTTTCAAGATGCCGCTGTCAATTCATCGGTGCTCCACAACACAATTGCTAGTTCTGATACTACATTTGTGCTATGAGCTTGGTTCAGGGGGTTAATATTATGAGCTTATTTCTGGTATTGTATCTATGTAGCTAGCTTGCTTTGTACAGTGTTTAAATTATGAGCTTAGTTCTGGTGCTTTATTAATGCTATGAGTATGGTTCTGGTATTGTAATCATGTAGTGAAGTTGGTTTGTGCTGTATTGTTGTTAGGGGTTGGTTCTGGTAAAGTATTTTTTTCACTGAGCTGTTCAAATGTGGGTATGCTGCTATCTTGCTGCGTTTCGTGCAAGCAGGATACAGGCAGACTGCCCATCAGTGCATTATATATATATATATATATATATATATATATATATATATATATATATATATATATATATATATGTGTGTGTGGGGGGGGGTTTTTTGTCCTTATGACCAGAGGAGGGGTTAAAATTCCACACAGGGTGACATCTAACCCGAGGCTGGCACTGGTAATCCATTCTTTACATCTAATCTTTGTGCTCACCCATTATGGGCATTTGCTTGACATCATTTTTTCTTAAAGGGGCCATGTCGGCACTGGTAGAGGAAGGTCATTAACTTCCAATGAAATTGCACCTAGTGTTCTTGATGTAAAATCTATTTTAATACTTGATGCAAAACCAAGACTTCTGGATCCTAATGCTACTGCACACAAAATCTCCTGCCATTAATGGGGCTTCCCAATCCATGAAGTTGTGTTTTACAGCTGGCTCACAATGGCATCAATGCCCCACGTGTTGACACCATTGAGGCCGCCGCTGCGGCCATTGATTGCCTGCATCAGTCCCATGTTATTGCCGAGCTGGGTACACAGTGACCAGCAGGGGGCCAAGAAAATGTTGGTACATAAGAGGCGAGTATTTAATTGGGTTTCCACATGTCAGTAGTGTGCCAAGCAAGCGATAACCACATGGCAATAACTACACACTTTTACAGGGGACTGTTGAGGTTTTGAGGTGCAGTTATTGACAAGATGGTTTTTAATATGTTTCACTTGTAAAAACGGGGCAGCCAGTAACCACATTGCAAAACCGTAGTAAAATGGCTACATTTACTGCGCAGTAATTGGTCGTGCAGCACACTACCACAATGTAGAAAGCCAGCCTTACCCTGCTGCCCATATTATACCATTGACATAGGCCGGATTCACACGCATGCATGAGCATTTGCAGAGTGGGCATTGCATATTTGAGCACACGAATGTTTTTTAATGTACTCTTTGCATGTGCACTTAGCCATTGAAACGGCCAATTAGTGTAATGAGTTCAACATGTGCAAATGCGCAGGAAAATAGAACATGCTACGTATTTTTTTTTTGCGTAGCCGACTGCACAATATGCGTACGTGAATGAAACCATGGAAGTCAATGGGTTCTATTCTCTGCGTGTTGCATTACAACTTGACACATCATTTCTTTTTTTCCCTCAATGCGGGTTTTGAAATCTGCTTGTGGAAAACCCCATGCTTTATGAACTACAGTACAGATTCCCATTGAATTCAATGGGATGCAAGGCACCCTGCGCAAAATTTTTCTTTGACACCCACTTTATAAGAACGCCCCCGCAACCACCCTCCAAAAAAACAAGAAGTCTGCAAGTATCCTGCCTGTGCAGATGGCAAGAAAGCAGTGTACCCACACCTGTACAGCTCAGTGAAAAAATACTTTACCATAACCAACCCCCTAATATAAATACAGGACCAGGACCAAGCTCATAAAAAACACTGCAGTAGAACCAAACTACCAAGATAAATAAACGGAACAAACTTCATAACAAATACAGCACCGCAACCAAGTTCAGCTCCAGAATCATGCTCATCACATAACCACAGCACCAGAACCAAGCTCATCACATAACTGCAGCACCAGAACCAAGCTCATCACATAACTGCAGCACCAGAACCAAGCTCATCACATAACTGCAGCACCAGAACCAAGCTCATCACATAACTGCAGCACCAGAACCAAGCTCATCACATAACTGCAGCACCAGAACCAAGCTTATCACATAACTGCAGCACCAGAACCAAGCTCATCACATAACTACAGCACCAGAGCCAAGCTCATCACATAACCATAGCACCAGAACCAAGCTCATCACATAACTACAGCACCAGAACCAAGCTCATCACATAACTGTAGCACCAGAACCAAGCTCATCACATAACTGCAGCACCAGAACCAAGCTTATCACATAACTGCAGCACCAGAACCAAGCTCCTCACATAACTGCAGCACCAGAACCAAGCTCCTCACATAACTACAGCACCAGAGCCAAGCTCATCACATAACCATAGCACCAGAACCAAGCTCATCACATAACTACAGCACCAGAACCAAGCTCATCACATAACTGTAGCACCAGAACCAAGCTCATCACATAACTGCAGCACCAGAACCAAGCTTATCACATAACTGCAGCACCAGAACCAAGCTCATCACATAACTACAGCACCAGAACCAAGCACATCACATAACTACAGCACCAGAACCAAGCACATCACATAACTACAGCACGAGAACCAAGCACATCACATAACTGCAGCACCAGAACCAAGCTCATCACATAACTGCAGCACCAGAACCAAGCTCATCACATAACTACAGCACCAGAACCAAGCTCATCACATAACTACAGCACCAGAACCAAGCTCATCACATAAATACAGCTAACTAAACAATTGTGTTGCAGTGGGTGCCAATAGGCTCACAGCGGCTTCTGCAAACAGAGGGGTAAAGACAGAGTCGGGGGGAATGACGATTCATGTACCTCCACAAGAAGCTGGCGCATGGAGGAAAAGCATCTCGCCAGGCAGATAATCACCCCCGCCCAATTCCACCTAGTGCTGCCCCTATAAGCTGGAGGCTAACGCCCTGTGCAACTGCGTGGATTGCACGTAGCCAAGGATGGCCATCATGATTCAGACTGTGTCAAGAAAACTCAGTGTGAACGGAGTCTAATAGTAGGGTTGTCCTCACAAGTCTAGTGGCAGAGAGGCTGTTGATCCTAGGTTAGACTGTTACTATCTGGTTTTGAGCCCCAAAAAAGGGAGATGGACCATGTGAAGTAAATAAAAACTATGACTTGTCAAATTATGAAAAACACTATAAATGATGTACAACAAAAAAAGTAAAAAAAAAAAATAGAAAAAAAATACATTTTTTATATAACTGAAGAAGAAAAAAAAGTGGAAAATCCTTTTTCGCTTTTCTGGAATTTCTGGTTACAAGACGCATGAATAGTAAACACAGTCCGAGCCAGCGAGGTCTCCTTGGGATCCCTTAATAAATATATTACAGTACTCCTCACTCTGTTTGTACATTTGCAAGTGACATCTGGGAAAAGGAAATATATTGGGCGTTAGCGACTCAGCCCTGGAAAAAAAAAAAAGGTCCAACCTAAAAGTCTATTTGTGCAGTTGGCTTGTGTCAAGGACTCTTCTCTTACATCTCAGGACAAGCTCAGGCACTCAGGAATTCCTCCTGTTCTCCTGAGGTTTCACTAGAGCTTCAGGGCTTAAACAAGGTTTCAAATTTAACTGCAGATTACAGCACAATTATGGATAGTAGATTTCACTCCTTATTGGATTGTTCATCTAAAAGCACCAAAGCAAATCATATACTGTGTTAGGAAATTCTAGAGGAACGATCCCCATTTAGGCCTCTCATATTTTAGTCAGAATGACTACAAAAAGCATTTCTCATCCCAGAGGACCCAGCAAGTCCGTGGGTTACATAGCGCATTGATTTCAATGGGAACTGTGCAATGCTTTATTTCTCCTGTGGGGGCATTGCAGGGAAATGAACACTTATGGATAGACTTTCCCACAGTTGGTGATCGCTGAGGGTCCCAGCAGTGGAAAGCTTTGTAATCAGCTTATTTGCTCGTGGAGGATTGCATAAACTAGAAACTAATGTATCAAACTTAGGAGGGGATTCAGACGACCGTATATCAGCTCGGTTTTCACGCCCAGCTGATATACGTTGTCTCTCTCTGCAGGGGAGGAGCCTGGAAGAGCCAGAAGCAGTGCTCTGAGCTCCGCCCCTCTCTGCCTCCTCTCCGCCCCTCTACACTATTTGCAATGAGGAGAGGCTGGACAGGGGCAGAGCTAATTCAGAGAATTTAGCCCCGCCCCATCCCGCCTCCTTTCGTTGCAAATAGTGCAGAGGGGCAGAGAGGGGGCGGGAGCTCAGTTCCTGCTGCAGGCTCTTCCATCCATCTACATGGGCGAATTTTCTCTTGCAGCGAGACAGAAAAATCGCACCATGTTCCATTTTCATGCGAGTCTCTTAAAATTGCTTCATAACCACTTTGTACTGTCTGGTTGCTGCTGACCAGATCATGTGACAGCTGCAGCCAATCATTGGCGACAGAAGGTCATTGCTGTGACCAGTGATTGGCTGCAGCAATCATAAGATCCGGGAAGCAGCAACCAGAAGCTTATGAAGCAATTTTAAGTAATGTGAAAACCCCTTTAATGGAAGCAAAACTTTTTCTACTCGCTGACAGTAAATGGTGAGGAATTGAAAGTGGCAGAACTTTTTTATTATCTTTGCCAAGAATCAGCCCATTGTAACGAGCACTGATCAACAAAGCATTTCAATCGGCAGTCGTTCACACATGGTAGATCACCTGTATTGGGATGAACGACCATTGAAAGGGTTGTATGTTTTCAGTAAGAGCCTGTGCCTCATGCTATAGCATAAGTAATCGGCATATACTCCTCTCTCCCCGCTGTGTACTGCGGCGCTGCTCCAGATCTCCCCTCTGACATCACATATACAGACTGCCACAGCATGTTTATGGGATGTCACAGGCACTACAGCCAATGACAGAGCTCAGCACTCAATCACTGAGTTCTGTCATTGGCTGCAACGCCAGTGACGTCCCATAAGCTAGGCGGGACTGCAGCCTGTAAACAAGCAAATGAGCAAGGACTGAGCAGTGCTGCTGGACACATCGGGGAGCGATTAATTATATTATAGCATGGGGGACAGAATTTTATTGAAAAAATACAACTTGGACAATCCTTTTAATACAATTGTTCATCCCCATACAGCTGTCATTAGTTGTCTGCACATCACATAGGAAGCTGTAGAGCCAATGGGTGAGACACATCAGCTGGAGAATGAACCAACGCTCATTCACTGACCGATTGTTTGCATATCCAGATTGGCAATCGAACATTCGTGCAAGAGGCCTTTACGGCTATGTTCACAGCTGTGTTCAGTCAACATGAAGGAAAGTAGGGCCGCCTGCAGACAGCCGCAGCGAGATGCGGACCCATGCCCCTGCAGTGGCCTGTTGCTCACCCGCTCCCGGCGTCTTCATTCTCTGCTATGCGCAAAGAGGGACCGGCCCATCACCACTGACATTTCTGTGCGGGCCTCTGCCAGACCCGCACAGAAATAGAACATGCTGCAATTTGTTTTTCGCGTGTGATTTCACGCGGACAAATCGGGTCCGTCTGCCTAGGATTGCGTTTTCTAATGCAATCCTATGGCAGCGGCCACGGGCGGAAATTCTGCAGGAAATCTCGCCGAGGAATTTCCGCCTGTGTGTAGGGGGCCTAAAGGAAAGTAAAGGAGCCCAACAGACAGCACTGACTATGATGGGGGTCTGTTGGCTTTCCATTAAGCTGCCCAGCATTTCCCTGCACATGCCTCCAATGCAGAGCTATGAACAGAGCCTGGATTTATGTAAATGAAGCTTAATCACAGTGCTTGAATCAAGTTCTGCAACCTTCTAGTACACTTTGTAGTTCAATTTCTCCACACTTTACGATCCTTGCTTGTTGTCACTGACAACATGGTTTATACTTGTGGAAATTGAAAGCGTTACACCCAGAGTTGCAGAAAAGTTATGGAACTTGGATCAGAGCCTCACAATATGAATAGTATTGAGTAATTAAAAATTGGATGAATTACGTGAATTAGTATGAAAAAGCTACATTGCCTTAGTTTATAAGTCGTAAAGTGCATTATGTAGGAGAACCTTTTCTGTCCACAGATTGCCGGTGACCAGGTATGCCAAATCGTGGAGTTTGAACTCCGTACACCCGAATGTCTGACTTTGAGAGAGGTTGGATATGTGATAGATAGATAGATAGATAGATAGATAGATAGATAGATAGATAGATAGATAGATAGATAGATAGATAGATAGATAGATAGATAGATAGATAGATAGATAGATATGAGAGATAGATAGATAGATAGATAGATATGAGATAGATAGATAGATATGAGATAGATAGATAGATAGATAGATAGATAGATAGACAGACAGACAGACAGACAGACAGACAGATAGATAGATAGATAGATATGAGAGATAGAGAGATAGATAGATATGAGATAGATAGATATGAGATAGATAGATATGAGATAGATAGATATGAGATAGATAGATATAAGATAGATAGATATGAGATAGATATGAGATAGATAGATATGAGATAGATAGATATGAGATAGATATGAGATAGATAGATATGAGATAGATAGATATGAGATAGATAGATATGAGATAGATAGATAGATAGATAGATAGATAGATAGATAGATAGATAGATAGATAGATAGATAGATAGATAGATAGATAGATATGAGAGATAGAGAGATAGATAGATATGAGATAGATAGATATGAGATAGATAGATATGAGATAGATAGATATGAGATAGATAGATATAAGATAGATAGATATGAGATAGATATGAGATAGATAGATATGAGATAGATAGATATGAGATAGATATGAGATAGATAGATATGAGATAGATAGATATGAGATAGATAGATATGAGATAGATAGATATGAGATAGATAGATAGATAGATAGATAGATAGATAGATAGATAGATAGATAGATAGATAGATAGATATGAGAGATAGAGAGATAGATAGATATGAGATAGATAGATATGAGATAGATAGATATGAGATAGATATGAGATAGCTAGATATGAGATAGATAGATATGAGATAGATAGATATGAGATAGATAGATATGAGATAGATAGATAGATAGATAGACATGAGATAGATAGATAGATAGATAGATATGAGATAGATAGATAGACATGAGATAGATAGATAGATAGATATGAGATAGATAGATAGATATGAGATAGATATGAGATAGATAGATATGAGATAGATAGATAGATATGAGATAGATAGATAGATATATATGAGACAGATAGATAGATAGATATGAGATAGATAGATAGATAGATATGAGATAGATAGATAGATAGATAGATAGATATGAGATAGATAGATATGAGATAGATATGAGAGATAGATAGATAGATAGATAGATAGATAGATAGATAGATAGATAGATAGATAGATAGATAGATAGATAGGAGATAGATAGATATGAGATAGATAGATATGAGATCAGTAGATAGATATGAGATCGATAGATAGATAGATATGAGATAGATAGATATGAGATAGATAGATATGAGAGATAGATAGATAGATATGAGAGATAGATAGATAGATATGAGAGATAGATAGATATGAGATCAGTAGATAGATATGAGATCGATAGATAGATAGATATGAGATAGATAGATATGAGATAGATAGATAGATATGAGATAGATAGATAGATATGAGATAGATAGATAGATATGAGATAGATAGATAGATAGATAGATATGAGATAGATAGATATGAGAGAGATAGATAGATAGATAGATAGATAGATAGATAGATAGATAGATAGATAGATAGATATGAGAGAGCGATAGATAGATATGTGATAGACAGATACATTGATCGATCTATGGTGTAAATATGCTGTATAATTTATACCAGTTACACATACATTATATATATAATGTATGTTATATCTCCATTCTTTTCTGGCATACAGAGAAGCTTTGTCGAACTGAAATCTGCTCAAATGGAAAACAAAACTTGCAACTTTGGTCTCCATTAGTAATCCTAGTCTATAGTTCTGGCTAGGGTTCCATCTGAATGCCCTGGGACTGAAATGCACTATGAAAACCATCCTTATCATGCGATGTATTAGGCCCCCTGTCCATGGACACGTATTTGCCGGCGGTTCACCACCGGCCGACGCTTTCCATAGCATTGCTATGGAAAGCGCCGGCCCCTGTCCACGAGCGGAGAATCATTGCGATTCTCTGCTCACGGCGGGCAATTCGCAGCATGCTGCGTATTGCCCCGATTCTCCGCGGCCAGCCTATTAGATAGGGCTGACCAGCGGAGATTCAGCGGCGGCTCCTGTGGCGGAGATCTGCAGCGGGACTTCGCAACGCCGTGGACAGCAGGCCTTAGTGTAGGTAAAATTTACTAGTCTGAAATTTAGCTCATAGAGGATTGTCCAGACTGGATACAATTGCACCAAACTCTTAAGGATCATTCACATGAGCGTGTGTTAATATGCGGTGGAGTCAATAGAAGTACAATCATTTTCATTGACCCATTCACATTTGTGTAATTACATTGAGTATAATGCACGCCTAAAAAAGAATGCAGCATGTTCTATTGTACCGCGTATTAGGCTCGTACAGCCCTTTTGTTCTCTATGGGTTGTGTATTAAATGCTGTACATACACAATAGATTGCGTATGTATGGCGTTTAGTACGCAACATCTCTACGAGACAGAGTGAAGAATTAAAAAAAAAAAAAAGAAAGTAGTTGCATTGCATATGACAGAGCGCATGAGATACGCTGTCAAGCTCAGCGATAGCCGGCTCACTCAGCGGTACAACGCTGTGTAGCACATGCAGTGTTTTACGCATACGGCCGTGTGAATGAGCCTTGGCTGTAAGATTGGAGAGATTTTGTTTCTGAGTATAAGCAAGAATCTTTACGGACAGCAAGTTGAGATCTTGACAATCGTGAGGAAGTGAATCACAAAAGGGGGGAATTAAGTGAGTTGTGTGAGTATTCTGGCATGCAAAAAGTTGCAAATTTTGTCACACGCCAAATTGGAGCTGAAATTTGCTACTTTTTTTCGGTGGTGACAAATGGGGTTATCATAGGACTAGCAGATTAATGAAGTTTACTAAGGTGCAAAAAGCAGTCAAAATTGAGATTCACTTTGCGAAACATGAATAGACCAAGATGCGCCAGATTTTTAAAAGGTAATCAAAATTTGGTGCGCCTTACTCCAACATACATTGTTTTAAAACTGGCATATTAAAGGCCAATCTTACTAAATAAATCTTAATAAATCACCCCCAAAGTACTTTAGAAAGTTGCACAAGTTTTCATTAGACAAACCCAATCCAGGTGCTGGAGGCAGAAAATGATTTACTGTACAAGCCGCAAGAAAAATCAATCATTCATTGACAGTCGGGTCTGGCCTGTCCACGCCGCTGAATACAATGTGTACGGCCAATGTGGCAGCCTACTGTACACAGCTTTGTATTAGGGATGAGTAACGTGGAGCGTAAGTATAATAATAGGTCAGTGACAGGCGGTCATGGGACCATTATTGTTCAGGAATGCCAGGGAAGCTAAAAGGTTTGTTCCTCCATGTGATGACTGTAAACAAAACACAGGAGTGGATGGCAGCGCCAACCCAATACGATTGCAGCTCTTACTGCTGATGCTGGTAGATTCATTCTCTCTTTAGAACCATCTCGTGGGAACAATGCACAGTTTGTGCTTGTCCGAGGAACGCTGGCAGGTCTATCGGGCCCTTTTTATTGGCACACGGGATACACAATTATCCACTATCAGATCTATTACATACCCCGTAGCCAGGATACAGTGGCATCGTGCTGCCCTTAAAAAAAAACTACTGCCAAATAAGCAGAATAGAAGGGTATAATTTGTCCTTGGCACAGTCAGACCCTCACATCATTTATCTTCAGGTATGCGGAGAATAACAATTATTTTAGTCCTCGTTTCCAAACAGATCACGACGCTTCTCCTTCATTCACTGATGACTGTTAGTGAATGCCAACATGGTTACAAAGTTTGAGAAAGTTGGGTGACTCAGGACACAGCTACAGGGGGTACAGAGGTAGCAGTCACACTAAGCCCTGGTGCCAATTCAAAGGGCCCTTTATCACATACAACACCAGTATTGTAAAAGACACATGGTAGGGGGGCGGTGGGTCGGTTACAGAATTTGGATTGGGATGCAGAAGGGTTGTTCTGCCTGCAGACTGAGAGAATCCCAGAAGTTCAGCCTTCTGTAAAAGACTTAGGTGAAGAGTAGGGATGGACGGTGAGAAATCCACTACACCCAGGTATTAGTAACCTCTTCACACACTAGACCAGGGATGTGGACATTAATAGCTTAATGCTCTGGATTACCAGGGATATTAACAATAATTTCGTAACATTAGCCCACCAAGGATATTGCCATTGTACCTTTAACCAGGTGTCCCAACTGCCCCAGATTCAGCAGGAAAATCCACGATTTAGGGGCTGTCTTGTCCTCTTGGGAGGCCTGTCACATGTCCTGTTGGTCCCAGCTTTTGCCTGGGACTGGTAGCTGGTAGACGAGTCGGCATATGTATAGAGAGGCACTCTGTCAGTGGCTGGCACCAGATGTGTAAGGCCACAGTGGGGGCTGATTAAAAGGTGGTGGGGCAGTATAATTGGGGCCACACAGAAGACCACCATAATAAAGTGGGGCACTATAATTAAGTAGAGCAACGGGGAGGACAATAATACTTTGTAGAGCCATGGAAGGGGGTGGGGGTGGGGGAAATAGTATGGGTGGAATTCCGAGAGGTTCATTGAGAGTAGTAGCAGGATAGGCAGTGTACTAGGATGAGGCATGGCAGGAAAGAAAAAAGTCTTCATGGCAGTCCAGGCTCAAACAAAGAAGAAAAAGAGATTGTCAATCAGAGGAAATATCACCTGTGATCAAGGAGATAACTGAACTGTAAAAACTATCACTCTAGATCTAGTATCTCTTATTCACAGGTGCGCTATTACTGTGAGGGGTTACTAAGGGGCACTATTACTGAGGGGTCACAAAAGAGCATGATGTCCTGGTAACTCTTCTCTGAACTTGCTCCAGACATCGACATACTGGAGCAAGTTCAGAGAAGAGCTACTGGGATGGTATTCGTTCTGCAAACTATGTGCTATGAGGGACAGTTAAAGGATCTGGGATTGTTTAGCTTGCAAAAAAGAAGGCTGAGAGGAGACTAAATAGCTGTCTACAAATATCTGAAGAGCTGGCACACTGCAGAGGGATCGGCCCTATTCTCATCTGCACAAGGAAAGACTAGAAGCAATGGGATGAAACTGAAAGGGAGGAGACAGATTAGATATTGGAAAAAAACTTTCTGATAGTGAGGGTGATGAATGAGCGGAACAGGTTGCCATGGGAGGTGGCGAGTTATCCTTCAATGGAAGTCTACAAACAAAGGCTGGACAGACATCTGTCTGGGATTATTTAGTGAATCCTGCATTGAGCAGGGGGTTGGACCCGATGACCCTGGAGGTCTCTTCCAACTCTATAATTCTATATTGAAAAACGGGGTGTGACGTAACATCTTTGCTATTCAAAAGTTGGGAGGTAGGCCATGTTAGTTTTAAAGAGGTATTCTCATTTCAGTCAAATGTGGCCGAAATGGGAATACCAACCTTTAACACCCAGAAACCAAGAGGATGGTGGGGTAAGAGCAACCTCAACTTAACTTCCTCCCCACATAGGGGAGGGACAACTGGGGAAGAACGCATCCTACTAGCCCCTGACATCCAGGCGGTAGCATTGAGGATCAAGTCCATACGGGAAATTAGTGGACCAGACGATGTCCCTAACTGCAGAATGAGGGGAGAAGGGTCAGGAATGCGTCAATCCTGCTCTCAGGAGAGGGAAAGATTGCAGTATCAGGTTCAAGTTATAGAATGTCATAGAGGTAAGGGACATAGAGCATTGTAATAAAGGAGCAGCAGTAATATACAGAACGGTCAGATAAAGGTTCAGCTACTATATGCACCATTATAGTACATGAAATGTTACAGAACATGAATGAGCCACTGCACAAGAGCCCCTTCACTGTGTCAAATGGTAAGGGTTTTAGAGGTTCAACCTCCACAGATCCAACACTGATGGTCAATCCTCCTAAAGCTAGGTCATCAATATTACAGCACCAGAGCATCCCTTTAACTTCAGGCATGTTGAAATTCAGATAAAAAGCTTAGATTTTGATTGCTTCAGGAGGAAGTGCATAGAGTGAAAGTAAGAGTGACCCCACATCTAAGAGAACCACTGCTTTTCTGAACTTTCATTATTTCACAACATTACAGTTAAAATTAGTATATTTACGCTAAAATAAAGTACAGGAATGGGTTCCTCATTTTGTTTCTGACGTTTTGATATATAATTTGTATAGTCTTGGTTTACAGAGCTTGGGTTGGTGCGGGCAGTGGGCCAATTTATATATATAAAAAATGTAGTTATTCCTTTTTTACGTCATATAAGACCTCTAGGGAACATTAACATGACAGTAGTCACTAACTGAGCTGATCTGGGTCTGATAGGACCCGGCAGCTCGGCTTTGACAGGGGATACCGAGCAGTCATGTATGTGATCACCGGGTCGAATAGCGGAAGTAACACTTCCTCTCATCAATAGTTGATTCGCTGGGGTCTGCCAATCAGCTGATCGGGCACTCGCTGTCTGCGCCACAAAACACAGGGGTCAAAGTGGAAGCAGATCGTTCCGATCCATGTAGTTGCCGGTGTTTGAAATCGCAGGTGCAGTTCTCAGTGATTTTAATGGGATCCTGCAAAACTGCATATTCAAGCTGGCAGGTTCCTTTTAAAAGATACACTTCAGAATCTTTGCAAAATCTCCATAGGAAATACTTAAAATTGAAGAAGAACAAAAGTGGAGGTGTTAGCTACAGTGCCATGTTGTGGGCTCTTGTTGAATGAGGCCAGAACACCGATTGCTGATGCTTCAATGCAATAACGTTTTTTGATACGTGTGCTTTGGTCACCTGACATAAGGATGATCTCAACTCATTTTGCTTGAGATAACGTCATCATTCACGTTCTCTATAATGATGAAAAATCACTGTTAACATGAGAATGAATAAAGTTATGTTAAAGTGAAGCATGCCATTGTTTTTCTGGTGAAATTCTCTGTCCGTTTGATATATCACACACCTAACCTTCTCATTGGAATAAATGAAAGTTGAATCCAAGATAGCGGCATTCAAGATGGCCGTCATTTTGGTGACATGGCCTAACAGATTTCCTCCTTTTCCTCACAGTTTGTATGCAAAGTTGGATCACCATCTGCCAAACCATTTTCATTTTATATGGGCGTTTACACACTTTTGAGACACTCTGTATATTTATTATAAAATGTATCTGGTTAGCCTTAGCTCTTCTACACACTTATGGAAACCTGTCAATTAGGCAATGAGTCAAACCATCTCAGAGAGCCTGGCTGATAAGGGAAGAACAGCAGCAAGCAGGTCTGTAGATAAGAAGATTACAGGCAATGTGACAAGGATGTAATATACCGTATCACAAGTGTAAAAAAAAGGTTCTACTACTACTTAAAGGGGTTGTCCAGGATTACAAAATCATGGCAACTTTCTCCTAGAAACAGTGCCTCACCTGTCTATGGACTGTGCTAATATATTGTAGCTCAGCACCATTGCACTACAATGGGTCTGAGCTGCAATACCACACACAACCTGTGGACAGGTGTGGCGCTGTTTTTGGAGCAAAGCAGACATGCTTTGCTAAAGCTGTGCAACTCCTTTAAAAGGTGTTCAGAGACAACGGAAAGCATCTAGACAAATAACAAAGACGAATAACTTGGCCAAATAGACATGTTATTTCATCAGAGTAGGAAAGATGGGTGGACGCCAAACATGGCTGGCACCTCTTATCTGCAGGAGGAATAATAAGTTCAGACAGGTAAAAATACAACTTGTCAGATACATGCAATGCCCTAACCTCGATAAGTGTCAGACAAGTTCTGCAGCTTCTGTAGTTATTAGACTGCCTACAAAAGGTTCTCCAGCATTTTACGATTAACTCAAGACATAAGGATAGATGATAAACGTTTGATTAGTGGCAATAGCACCACTGAGACCCCAACCTTTCCAAGAAGGGGGATTCTGTGTTTTCCTTTCCTTTTCACTGCACCCTAAATAATGAGGCACTTTTACTCTACTTTCTTCGGCAGTCCCATTGAAAATAAATGGAGCTGCAGCATGCATGCTCACTCAGCCATCGCACCATTCAAGCTCCTCCTCATTGTAGGGATACAATGAAGAAGCGATGGGGACCTCCGTTCCTGGGATGGAGGATCGGCCTCTCAGTAGGAACCTCAGCAATTGGACATTTATAACCTATCTTGTGGATAGGTGATACAAGTCAATTTTGGGACTACCCCTTTAAGGATAGAACAAACATTTTATATAGCCCATGCCCTGGTATAAGAGCTTTCTTCTATGCCCACTGGTGCCCCCCCCCCCACTGAGTAATATATTATGAATTAGGAGTGGAACTGACAACTACCGTGGACATGTTTCAAGACCAGAAAAGGGTTGTACCACAATCGACTTTAATCAAATATCCATAGGATAGGTGATGCAAGTCTGATTGGTGGGGGTCTCACTGCTGAAACCCCCACTGATCCATTGAACAGGATCCTCTGTCCCCTTTTCTCATCACCACAGGCTTGCTGCACCCACTTGCAATAATCTGGAGATTGAATGCAGCAACAGTCACGCATACACAACGCCATTCCATTCATTTCAATGCAGCTGATGGAAATACCCAAGTACAAGTGCTCAGATATCTCCAGGATTCTCCACTATGCTCAGGATTGGCGAGACCCCCAGTGATTAGACACTTATCACCTAACCTATGGATATTGGATAAAAGTTGATTAGCATATAACCCCTCCAACTCCTTAGTGACTGCCAATACGCCTTTTTACTGCACTCACTAATGGGCTTTAAATCTGCATATACATCTTTTTAAGGCAGTGGTTTGGCTGACTAGTGACAGCCAGGCTCCAGCTCTAACCACAAGGAGAAGAGAAACTTCTGATTCTTGCAGTTTGACCCCACAATCACTTGCAGTTTACATGACACAATCATGAGCAACTGCAGCATGTAAGCAGATGACAGGTGACTGTTTCCCATGGCAGCTGGAACCCTGACAAAAGCCTCTATGTTTACCATGTAACAGCCTATTAGGCCCCACTTTCGGCAGAGTCTAATAGGCTGCTGTCATAGGCCTAAGTAGAATGCACTGCATTTGTAATGCAGTGTACTATGCAAGTGATCGCATCTTCAAGTTCCCTTGAAGAATTAAATAATAGTGTCAAAAATTTTTTTTATAAAAGTTTACATTTAAAGAGAAAAAAATTGTGTTAATAAAAAAAGGTTTTTCCCCCCCAAAAAAACATTTTGAGGGCTTATTTAGACGACCGTATATCGGCTCGGTTTTCACGCCGAGCCGATATACGGTGTTTTTGTCTGCGGGGGGGGGAAGGGAGGATGGAAGAGCCAGGAGCAGGAACTGAGCTCCCGTCCCCTCTCCACCCCTTGCCACTATTTGCAATAGGAGGGGTGAGATGGGGGCAGGGCTAAGTCCCTGCACTTAGCTCCGCCCCCCATCCCGCCCCTCCCATTGCAAATAGTGGCGAGGGTGTCGGGAAGGGGTGGGAGCTCAGTTCCTGCTCCTGGCTCTTCCATCCTCCCCCCCCCTGCAGACAAGGACACCGTATATCGGCTCAGCGTGAAAACCGAGCCGATATACGGTCGTCTAAATAAGCCCTAAGATGGATTAAATATCAAAACTTTTTTCAAAAAGCTACACCTAATAGATATTACTGTGTTGGAAATGACCCAATGAAAATATTTTATTTATCGCACATGGTGAGCGCTGTAAAAATAATTTTACAAACTAATGCCAGAATTGCTATTTTTCTTTTGTTCACTTCTCAAAAAATGTAATAAAAAGCAATACTCCTGCAAAAAACAAGCCTTCACAGAGCTCCTTCGCCGGAAAAATAAAAATGTTATGAAAATACGGCAATGCAGAATTGTTTTCCTTTAAAAATGTGTTTTATTGTGCAAAAGTAGTAAAAAAAATAATAATAAACCTATTCAATAAAAACTTTGTATCGCGGTAATCAAACTGATCCAGATAAGAAAGTTATCATGCTACTTTTGGTGAATGGTGGACGCTCTAAAAACAAAACTCAAAAATAATGGTGGAATTTCTGGACCTTTTTTTTTTTTCACACCCCCCCCCCCCCCCCCACCCAAGAAAACAGAAAAAACTCAAATAATTTAAAAAGTTATGCAACACTTTATATGTACCCCAGAGTGGTGCTATTAATATATACAACTATCCCCCCCCCCCCAACCCTCCCCTCCACCCAAAAACTAGCCCTCATACAGCTATGTCAGCGAGTTATGCCTCTTGCAGTGCAATGATAAAAAAAAAAAGTCACTTGGTCCTCAAGGCTTGGTTCACACGAACGTATTTACATTGCGTATTACGAGCGCAATGTATGCGCACATAATACACGGTGAATGGCGTCAACGAAAGTACATTGATTTTCATTGTTCCGTTCACACTTGCGCATATTTATTGCGCGAGTAAAAAAAACGCAGTGGGTTTTATTTTACAGTGTATTGCGCATGTACAACACTTCTGTAAGTGTGTTCCAAACACAGTATATTGGGTATGTATAGCATTCTTTTGATATGCATGTTGCTAGGAAATAGAGATGAGCGAGCATACTCGGTAAGGCGATATACTTGAGAGAGCATCGCCTTTTTCGAATACCTGTTGGCTTATCCATGAAGATTCGGGGGTGCCGCGGGGGTAAGCAGGGGGTTGCAGAGGGGATCAGGAGGGAGAAAGAGAGAGGGATCTCTCTCACTCTCCTCCCAGGTCCCCCTCGCTGCCCCGCGCCCCCCCCGAATCTTCAGGGACGAGCCAGCAGGTACTCGAAAAAGGCGATGCTCTCTTGAGTATATCGTATTACCGAGTATGCTCGCTCATCTCTACTAGGAAGCATGAGAAGAAAGTTTAAAAAAAAGAAGAAACCAGGAAGCGAGTGCAGGACAGCGTACGTAAAATAAGCTGTTCATATGCAGGCATACGTGTGCAAAAATGCGACAATACACAGGGGTATGCAGTTCACTATAGTGGTAAAATGCTGCACTTTTTACGCAGTATGCTACCCTACGGTCGTGTGAACCCGGTCTAAGGCACAAAATAAGCAGGTCACTAAGGGGTTAAGCGCGCTCCTGACATAGCTGAATGGCGTAAGTACACCAACACTACTATATACGGTCTCCTACAGATAGGGTGACCAGTAGGGACCTAAGTTTCTGAGTGGAGTGGCCCGTTACAACATAAGTGACTTGACTGAAGCGGTAAAGGGTTACTCCGTACAGCGAGTCGCATGATACAGTATAATAAATCACTGCGGTTTCTGGAAACATCTGCAGAGAAACAGATGTTCCAGAGGAAAACCGTGAGGAGGACGCAAGAAAATATTACTCATACACAGCCGGACACCAACCAGCTCAAGTATACTGCGCTTCCATGTATATCAGCGTTACCCCAATGAAATAACATGTGACCGAGCAATTAACGGCTGCATATCCGCTGATAAATAACTTGATTACAATCATGACGTCCAGCGAGTGATGTGAAGGCACGGGGAGGTGAAGGGTCAAGTCCAACCATCTTTCTTCTTTCTGGAATATAGTATGAAGCCATAATGTAATGACAGGGTGGCCACGGAATAGTAGGCCAGCGCCATACTGTAAGGCTGCCTCCACACGGCGGAGGTGTGAATCACGGCCCGATATCGCACTCGCCACCATGTGAAAGCCCCATGGATGCAAGGTGTTTTCATGTGAAGACAGCCTCGCATCACTGCAGGGATAAAGGGAACCCCCGCACCGCGCTACGGGGATGAAGGGAACCCCCGCACCGCGCTACGGGGATGAAGCGAACCCCCACCGCGCTACGGGGATGAAGCGAACCCCCACCGCGCTACGGGGATGAAGCGAACCCCCACCGCGCTACGGGGATGAAGGGAACCCCCAAACCACGCTACGGAGATGAAGGGAACCCCCAAACCGCGCTACGGAGATGAAGGGAACCCCCAAACCGCGCTACGGAGATAAAGGGAACCCCCAAACCGCGCTACGGAGATAAAGGGAACCCCCAAACCGCGCTACGGGGATAAAGGGAACCCCCAAACCGCGCTACGGGGATAAAGGGAACCCCCAAACCGCGCTACGGGGATAAAGGGAACCCCCAAACCGCGCTACGGGGATGAAGGGAACCCCCAAACCGCGCTACGGGGATGAAGGGAACCCCCACCGCGCTACGGGGATGAAGGGAACCCCCACCGCGCTACGGGGATGAAGGGAACCCCCACCGCGCTACGGGGATGAAGGGAACCCCCACCGCGCTACGGGGATGAAGGAAACCCCCACCGCGCTACGGGGATGAAGGGAACCCCCACCGCGCTACGGGGATGAAGGGAACCCCCACCGCGCTACGGGGATGAAGGGAACCCCCACCGCGCTACGGGGATGAAGGGAACCCCCACCGCGCTACGGGGATGAAGGGAACCCCCACCGCGCTACGGAGATGAAGGGAACCCCCACCGCGCTACGGGGATGAAGGGAACCCCCACCGCGCTACGGGGATGAAGGGAACCCCCACCGCGCTACGGGGATGAAGGGAACCCCCACCGCGCTACGGGGATGAAGGGAACCCCCACCGCGCTACGGGGATGAAGGGAACCCCCACCGCGCTACGGGGATGAAGGGAACCTCCACCGCGCTACGGGGATGAAGGGAACCCCCACCGCGCTACGGGGATGAAGGGAACCCCCACCACGCTACGGGGATGAAGGGAACCCCCACCGCGCTATGGGGATGAAGGGAACCCCCACGTGCTACGGGGATGAAGGGAACCTCCACCGTGGCTGCAACAGGTGCGGCAGAGGAACGCAGAATTCTACCATTGCTTACATTGAATACAATGGGTGATAGCGCAGAGAGATAGGACATGCTGCGATGTGTTTCCTGGATTGCATCAGATCGCAGAACCATGCAGCAAAACATCACTAATGTAAATGACCCCATTCAAAAGAATCGGGTTCATATTTGTGCGAGATGTGTGTGTGATGCGAAGCCAGTGTGAAGGCGCTCTTATGAAAGCTGCCTAAAAGAAAATCTGCCTTCGTTGCCCATAGCAACCAATCACAGCACAGTTTTCATTACTTATACTGCTGAGGTAAACAGCAAGCCGCGCTGTGATTGGTTACTGCTTGATACACTGCTGAGATAAACTGAAAGCTATGCTGTGATTACCTCAGCAGTGAAACAGTGGCCAATCACAGCGCAGCTTTCAGTTTACCTCAGCAGTGTAAGAAATAGTGACCAAACTGAAAGTTGCGTTGTGATTGGTTGCTATGGGCAACACAGACAGACTTCCTTTTAGACAACTTCCATAAGAGTGTGGTGCCGGCCCAGTTTCCATGGTCAACCTGTAGTACGTTGTAAAAAGGGACCTTAACTGCCGAGTTATGGAGACGGCATAGCTCACCGTTTCTGTACCTTCCACTCTATGGGAGTTAGCTGACCGCCTCTAGGCTACACTTTTTCTCTGCCTCCATTCTCCCGACCACCTCAGAGTGTGGCGTTTCCATTGCGGACATGCGTGGCTGAGATGGAGCAGCCACTTAACTTAGGCTCTTATCAAATATGCGTTCACAAAACGCCACATTCGAAATCACAACGTTTTACTGCGATTTTGAGGTTTTTCAATACATTGTACGTTTGACAGCGTTCTTTTTGACGCAGCCCATCATTGTGATGGGTGATGATGTGCGTTAAAAAGCGCTAAAACGCATGAAGTAAGAGCAGACAATGCTCAGAAATCGCAGCGTTTTGAGCGCAGGTCTGCGAACCCCCATTAGAATCAATGGAGGCGTTGTACCGTGGTTAAAAGTGGGCTGTGTGAGAGCGGCCTTACATTAAGGCCGAATACACACGGCCAGGTCGGATTCCGACTGCGAGATCTCACAGTGCAATCAGACCCTGTGCCTTGACGGTGACCCCTGCGTACCTATCACTTGTCTTCTCTGTGCTGCACATGTGCCGACCATCGCGCCCTCACATATGCGAAGTGCAGAGAATGATGCACATCGCGCTAGCAATGATGTGGATCTGCGTCGAAACGCCGCAGGATGGACGGCTTCCACTGACTGCAAGGACATGCTGCGATTTGCCCCCCTCTAACGGAAAATCGCGGTTGATTTCCACATGCGGGCATAAAAAAGCGTTTTGCATAGCATGTCTATGGGCAGTATTTGACGTGGGATCCAAAAGCGAACGCCCGCTCCGGAACTCGCAGTGTAAATACGCCCGTGTGCATTCGGCCTAAGCCTGGGTTCACACGGGACGGATTTGCTGCGGAAATTCCGTGCAGAATTTCTGAGCGGCAAATCTGCCCGCGGCTCCTAATCTCGGCATTAGCCAGTCATGTGGACGAGATTTTGCATGGGGTGGCCAATCCATTGTGGTAAAGCCGGGAAGAACCAGCGATGTGGCGCAGAATTGACAGCCGCAGCATGTCAATTCTTTTTTTTTTTCGTTGCAGCTCACTACTTTCTATGGGGAGAGAAATGCCGGCGGCTGAACCCCTCCAAAGCCCGTGGCGAAATGCCGTGGGTTTTGAAGCTGCGGAAATCTCACAGCTTTTCGGTGCGGTCAAGCCGCGAGATTTCTGCTGGACCTACCATGTGCCCTATAAAATACAGGCATCTTCAGGCTAAGAGGCCTTTGGGCCCCCTCAAAGGCTGGGTGCACCCAACAGCTACACCCCTAATTTGCACAGAACTTTTGTTCAAAACTTTCAAATAAGATGCCATTAGATGTTGTAGCGCCATTTTTATATTTCACATCAATAGTAACAGTGAAATGAAAAATAAATGGCCCCTTAGATTCTCCCACATTGCACAATCACCACAATATATATTTCCGATCTTTGAGGTTTTTAAATAAGAACATAATTATAAGAATTACAATTATGATTTGTCTGAGAAATGGCCGACGTATATTGTAACACGGCAACCAGCATCATCCGCCCATCCGTCTACATTACTCATGTGAAATGTCAAAAATGTCATCTTTCTAGTCAATGAATACAAGAAAGCAGCTTGGAATAAAACCCACACAGCTCTGTAGTAATGAATAGTACTATTAGCCGGCGCACAAAAGACAATCTATAACAACGGCAAGAAATAGTGGGAAGTGCATGGTACAGTGGCCTATGGAACAACGCGGCTGACGCTCTAGGATGCAACAGCGCACGAAAGACTAGAATACCGTGTTAGAGCCCCGAGGCCGCCTCTGCAGACTTCTGGTATTGTGATGACATCCAGCCAGAGATACTAAGGAGCAGAGAATGTGTCACTGCAGAACCGAAGGTCAGCTACTTGGAAATACACTCATTGTAAAAAAGGAAAACAAATAAAACAATCCCCCTTCTAGAAGGAGTTGTCGGAATCGAATGAAAACTGTCTCTGTGTGATTGTACCGATAATATAAGTAGGGCCAGTGGCACACGACCGGGTCGGATTCCACATGCGGGAGCCCGCAGCGGAATCTGGCCATGTGCCCAGCCGGCATCCGCGTGTACCTCGCTTTCTTCTTCTTTTCTTGCAGATGGTCCGCACAGCAAACCGTCGTATATACGCAGTATTTTTTTTCGTTAAATCCCTGCTTTTACCAAGTCCCCGCTAGGCGATGATGCGTGTATCCACGACCTTTCTGCAATGCCATTGTGGAAGGGCCGCGGGTCGGACAGCTTCCATTGAGTTCAATAGAAGCCATCTGTGTGGCATCTGCACTGAAATAGAGCATGCTGCGATTCCATAGCATGCTATGGGCGGCATTTGCTGCGGAATCTGGAGGTGAATGCCCACTCTGGATTACGCAATGCAAATCCGGCCGTGTGCAGGCGGCCTAAGTGATTACAATATCAGAGCAAAAGGAGAATTTATTGTGGAGAACTGACCCCTTGAAGGGAGGCTCTAGTACCCTGTTGTACCGCCTCTAGCTTGGATACAAGATGTGATACGGGCAGGCATGGAGGCTCTAGTACCCTGTTGTACCGCCTCTAGCTTGGATACAAGATGTGATACAGGCAGGCATGGAGGCTCTAGTACCCTGTTGTACCACCTCTAGCTTGGATAAAAAGATGTGATACAAGAGGGCATAGAGGCTCTAGTACCCTGTTATACTGCCTCTAGCTTGGATACAAGATATGACACAAGTGGGCATAGAGGCTCTAGTACCCTGTTATACCGCCTCTAGCTTGGATACAAGATATGACACAAGTGGGCATAGAGGCTTTAGTACCCTGTTGTACCGCCTCTAGCTTGGATACAAGATGTGATACAGGTGGGCATGGAGGCTCTAGCACCCTGTTGTACCACCAATTTATACAACTATCTATACTGTCATATCATATCACTACACATGTGCTGTAACAGCCTCTAGATCATACAAATTTAGATTAGCCTCTAGATCATGTCAAAGTGACTGCGGTGTATCTGGGTAATGTAGGATGCTGATGTTTAGTAAAAGAAATGATACAGACACTGATGGTTATTGTGCATTGCTATTGTGTATTATGCTACTGCATTGATGTGACAGACATTGTTGTGGCCCCATCGGCATTGTACGGATGGTTTTGATCCCAGTCATATTGTTCATTTTCGAGGTTGGCATAACTGGTTACCGTGCTGGTGGCACATGTGCTTCAGATGGACAGTTTGTAGAGCATGTCTTACCCCACTGGTTGGTGTCTGTGTTTGGTAACTAGTGTGAGAGGTTGGAGCAAGATTGTGTGTGACCAAAGTCGAGAGCTGCGAGATAAGTCCTGGAAGTCTTCTGTGGAAGAGTTTGGGAGCAGTCTAAGTGTGCTGCAAGAATGCCCAAAGTAAAACAGGAGCATCAGAGCTCTGGTCAAGATTTGCAGTACTGCTGATAGAAAGAGAGGAAGTCCATCATAGAGACTGTGAGTATAATCCAATGTAAACTGTTGTGTGTCTACAGAGCCACACCAGGCCTGCCGAGTAGCTAAAGAGACTGACATAATGCTGCAAAGACAGACAAGCCGTGACCATGCTGCCAAGTTCTAGATGCAGTATTGCCGAGTATTGAAACAGTGTTGCAATGTTCTAAAACTGCGTGCCAAGTTATGAAGGCTGCACTGCTAATTCAACTACACAGTAAAAACCGTTATAGTTTAATGCAACTTGTAATTGTCGTGGCTTGTCGGTCGTGACAGCATCGTGGCATGGTGGCCTCAATGCAGGCCAAGACCTGTTGCCTTGTTATGCAGGACAAGGGTTAATTCACCATGTGCAGAGAATGCTGGGTGCTGTCTCTCTTTGCTGCATGGATGCATGCGGGATTAGTCATGCCTGGAAGAAGTTTGGAGGTGTGTTCTCTAATTGCTCTGCCAGTCATCAGGTATAGAACAGCTTTATATTTACACCCCTCCCAATGCTCAATGCTGCTTACTCAGCTCCATAGAGGAATTGTGGAGAGTTGGAGCTCCTCTGTGCTGGGTGTACTGCTACTTTCAGTTAAGTTGCTGTAGTTTACTTTTCAGTCGTTTTTTTGTTTTCTTTTCTGTTTTGCTTTGCTGTTCGGTTCATCTCTCCAGTGGCCTCTATAGCGACACTCAGGGCCCAGGAAGACAACCGTGGGCTGCCTCTATCGAGACGATTACTCCGCTTCTAGACAGGGACCCTTCACCCCCCTACCAGGTTAGGGACAGGCTTCGTTCTCCCTGGAGTGGTGCTACTGTTCAGCACAGTGTGGTGCGCACTGTTCTACAGTGCATGGTACTGTCAACTGCAATGGTTGTGAACGTCACCCTGCATCCGTGCTGAGCATGGTGCTTGTGTGCCACATGGACGTAACAGTCGTCTCTTAAAAGAGCCACTCCAGTGAAGTTTTTCTTCATTCATCATGTAACTGGTATATATATTTACAATAGTCAACTAGTATTACGTTGGTTAGTTATTCTGTTCTATCTGAAACTTCCTTGAGTCCTCTACAGGTGATCATGTGATCTCACTTCTGACCATCTTAGATTTACTTGGGTTTATGTTCTCTTAAGTTATTTTTTTCAGTTAGCATAATACGTGTGATGGACTCTACCAGACAAGCTCTTTAGACGGGGACATAGACACTCCTATGACAGTTTGTGCTGATGATTAAAGCGATAATGAAGGAGATCACAACTCATTGTATAATGATGGTCTTTAGCATATTTAGGTGGATACAGAAGGTAATGGTCCTCCCAGCAGGCGGAGATAGTACAGGCTCTAGCTCATCATGTGCTGCTAAGCTGATGTATCATAGGAGTGTTAGTGCATAGAGAAAGTAAGCTGGGAGAAATCTCAGCTTCAAGAAGGTGACAAGAATCAGACAGGAGGCTGCACTGTATGGAAGTGATTGCAATATACATAGATGTCCAGAGTGTGAGAGGCAAGGGGCGCAGGGATGGGAAAACAGAATTTGTCCGGAGTGGCCCTTTCATCCACCTGTCTGTTGGGTCCCTGCTCAATGCATGTCCGTTTTAGTAAATACTTGTATTCCCCAAGGAATAACAATTCTGGAACATCTTTTCTTAGAATTCTGCATTGCGTCATTCCTCTATTATTCCTCCTGGAAGATTATGAATTGACAGCTAGGCATTACAAGGCAGTATTTGTCATCCTGATGTTTGTACAGCGGTAAGCTTACACTTGGCGTAACCGAAAAAGCAAGTGTACACCTTAACCCTGATTGTGTGCTTAGGGGTGTCCGTATCACTTATATTTTCCTTCTTGAGTTGTAGTTTACATATTTAAGGATGCGACCAAGTGAGACCAAATTCTCAAGAAATCCACACGGCACAAATCTGAAGGAAGATTTCATAATCGAAGCAGCAGTGCAGCTACAGGATACATAATGAGCTTATTCATAGATATAATTACAATCGTGGCAGATAACATTCAATAACTACTAATTAGACATAATAAAGAATGACTAAGCTGAGTATGTAACAATGCAGCCAGCCAACAAGTCATCACCGCCGTCCCGGAGAGGGTTCTGTACTAGTTCTGCTTCCAGTAGAGCTTCCATGGTAAAAGATCACCACTCCTGGGATGCATCCTATGTAGGTCTATCAATGCAAAGGTAACGCCCCTTTGACATGAGCCGATTGTCGTTTGGTCGAACGAGTGACATCACCGCTAATTTGTTCACGCAAAATGTTTAGATCATGGCAGATCCTCATTGAGAATTGCTCACTTTTTGCTCAGTGCTTCACATTCCTAGGAAGGATTATAACGTCAGTGATTATAAACACACAGTTCATTCTTGCAGGAATGATTTCTTTTGCCTATCTTTTTGACTTTCCAGGCACTGCAGGTAACGCAAAGATTAATTCTAGAAAATTACGGAGAAGAGTGCGAGAGAATATGTTTTAGGCATTCAAACGGCTGCTGATAATTCGGATATATGTGGAATGAAAGCAAAACCCAAATATTTTCAGACTTGTCACAATTCTGATCCCTCAGTCCTTTTGGTTAAAGGTATTGGCTGGGTATTATTTAGTACACGAGGTGGGAATTGGAAGACTGTGTTGGTGGATTAGTAGATACACCAACTAGTACCCCCTGGATTAAACAGACTAGTTTAGCTCCATTTTTATACATTCACTTTTTCGTTTTTGACCGTTTTTCATTTTTTTATTCACTTATTCTATTTTCATATCTATGCATCTTTTACAACTCCCATTTCTGGGCTACAAGTTCCTATATCTACTATGGATTTATGTTTCTTTTTAATATATTATATATAATTTTTTATATATACTTATTTGCTTTCAGGTTATTTTTTCTTCTTTCACTTGTATAGGATGATTGATTATTCAGTCTTTAATCTTTATATATTTTTTGCACTTTGGATATTTTTTTTCCCTTACTATTTTTTAGCTTTTTTTCTTCCCCCCAACCTTTTTGTGGGGTTTTCCATGCCTGGTTTTGTCTTTTGTGTCTTTGTATGTCTGTGTTAATATATGTTCTTCCGTTTATGTTTACTGTTAAGTCGGCATCACACAGGCATATTTCCGCATACAAAATTTGCACACGCAATACATGAAGAATAGAACCCAATGGGTTCATTCATATTTCGCGTGTGCATTTCAGTCTCCCACGAAAAAAAAATAAAAATTTTAAGAACACTTACACTCTAAGGGGGCATTCAGACGACCGATATACGGCGTCCCTCTCTGCAGGGGGAGGAGGCTGGAAGAGTCGGGAGCAGTGCACTGAGCTCCCGCCCCCTCTCCGCCCCTCGCCACAATTTGCAATTGGAGGGGTGGGAAAGGGGCAGAGCTAAGTTTTGGGATGTAGCTCCGCCCCCATCCTGTCCCTCCCATTACAAATAGTGGCAAGGGGCAGAGAGGGGGCGGGAGCTCAGTGCACTGCTCCCAGCTCTTCCAGCCTCCTCCACCTGCAGAGAGGGTTGCCGTATATCGGCCAGGTGTGAAAACCCAGCCGATATACGGTCGTCTAATTGCAGTTTTGGTGCGTTGCGTTTTTAGCATTAGAAAGTCCCATTGACACTTGGAAAAAAAAAAAAACGCAGCGAATTCGCAGCGGAAAAAAAACACTAGTGGGTAGGCACCCTAATACATGAGTTTGCGATATGAATTTGTATGTGAGTTTGTAATAGTGTCTAATATAAAACAAAAGTTTAGTAAGATCCCTGAGAGGTTGGAAAGCTCACTGTAACATCGTGTATTTTTGTTAGCCATTAAAAGGTATCATATCTACAAGATTACTTGGTTTCTCTTACTGAGACCAATCACACAGTGTCTAATATATGCACGAGGGGTTACCCGCCTGATTTTATTCTTTTTGCATCTGTGTAGATTTTTTATTATCACATGACTTTGTTTTTGATATACGTATTAATAAAGCAAGTTCCATTTAATATTATTTGTTGCCACCGTGTTGTTTCTACTGGTGTAATATTCCGTACATGTATTGGACATTTTGCTCAAATTGATTTAGCTTCTATAGATTATATTCTAGACACATGCTGACCGTCAGACGGACTCTTATTTAAACACTTCAATGTGTAAGACAGCTCATTGCCTGTAAACGGCTGCCCCAACCTGGGAAGTTTGACCTGCAGGGACAGCGTAGTGTAAACATGAATGAATAAGTTCCAGATGAATGGGACAAATTTTAGGAGCAGGAGTTTCTACAACAAATCTGCCATTTGTAAATATTCCCCTAAACCAGAAAACACAAGACTACAAGATCAAGCATATTTAGGGCCCTTTTACATGCAACGATTATTGTTAGAAAAAAAAAAACTAATTGGACTGTGCAAATTTGATTGATATCGTTCACTATAAACACGGCCAACGATTGAACGAGCGAGCGAATGATGAAAACATTTAGTCCATTATCTGTGCAAGCAAACCGATGGCATGTTAAAGTAACGAACGTCGTCATCATTCACTGGTTCGAATGATTTCTAGCTCCGTGTAAAAGGATCTTTCTTCTCCGGCTGCAGCCCTTCTGGAGTGAGGCAGATTATCTCCCAGATAGGATCAGACATGTGCTGGTCTATTTTGACACACAAGTAGTAGTAAGTGGCTGGGCAGCGAGCGCTGAGGTACCAAGACGGCTTAATGCCTTCTCCAGGGGGAGCGGAAGAAACCTGTACCGTTATCCGATTAAGAAATGTATATGTCACTCTCGATCATCATTAGAGTTCCTAGAGCCACGTTACAAGGACGGAAACGCGTGCCACAGAAAATCCCTGGTGATCATAATCCTCATTAACACTCTAGTAAATCCCCCCATCTCTTCTAGTAAAACAAAACATATACAAGCCACGCACAGACAGATAAGGATGTGCCATAACGAATACCGGTGACTTCTTATGTGGAAAAAGGGATCATTAGGCACCAGAGGCTGGATATGATGCTACCACTGCACCTCCTTGCTACTCTCCAGCTGCTTTTATTTTAAAGGGGTTCTCCCACTTCTAGCTGTTTTTCAGACAGCTCCGTATATTGCACAGTGGCCCAGGTTGATACTGCAAGCTGAATCCTATTTAAGTGAATGGACTCAGGGTGCAGTACCAACCCAAGCCACTGCGCAATGCATGGAGCTGTCTGAAAACAGCTAGAGGTGGAAGAACCCCTGTAACAACCCCTTCCCTGTGCACAGACATAACAAATAGCAACATACTTAGCTCTCACTGTGCTGATGCGCAGTCCCCTATTTAGATCTCTGTTTACACTTGCAGTCCCGTCTCGATGTCACAGGGGCTGTAGCCAATAACAAAGTTCAGCGATTGATTGCTGAGCTCTATTATTGGCTGCAGCCAATGAGACGTCCTGTAAGCCGGCGGGACTGTAGCTGTAAACAGAGATCGTAGTGGGAGCCTGAGCATAGGCGAGGGACAAAGCCGGAGCAAGGAGAGGCGAGTATATGATGATTTCTTATATTCGTGCACGGGTTGCCCCGAGATGTTACAACTAGGACAACCCCTTTAAGTTTACTCAAAACCCAAAAATTCATGTGTGACTGCAGTTAACACCGATACAGCACATTCAGGATATAGGGCAGGAGTGCTACAGCGTTAGGCCTCCTGTCCACGGGCGATTCTTCACTGAGTTATCCGCGGCGATAATCCGCATGTGGGTAACGCATGAAAGGCTTTCCATAGGATAACTATGGAAAGCACAGCCCGATTTTTGCTCGCATATAAAAATTGCGGCATGCCACGATTTTCTGCAATGAGCCTATCATAATGATAGGTTCATCGCGGTGACTTTAGGTGTTCTCCCACGGTGTAAATCCGCTTGCGTTAAAATGCAATGCCCGTGGACAGGTGGCCTGAGCCCTGATGTACTCAGTCTGCAGTACCAACCTAGGCCACTGTGCAATATACAGAGCTGAAAACAGCTAGATGGGCAGGAGTTGTGTAAAGTTAGGGCCCATATACACTGAAAGATTATCGCTCAAATGACAATTTGAGTGACAGCTTTGAGCAATCATCTTTGCACAACTCTAAGTAGCTAATTAGCTACTAAAGAGTTAATGCAGGCAGAATGGGACACAGAGATCACTAGAACAATGCAGCTGCTTTGCATATGCAAACAGCTGCATTGTTCTCCAAGCTTTCAGCTGGTGTCCCACTGAGAACTGCCAGTGGGATACCAGCTGAGAGAATCTTATCAGCACTCCCGGATGATAACTAGAAATGAGCGATTAACGAACAGCCACGCATTTAGACGCAACGGTTATAACTCAAAGGACAGCTTTTGAGCGAATTTTGAGCGATAATTGATGTGTCTAAATGGACCTTTAAGCTCCTGAGTCCTGACGCTTCTATTGTTGCCAAGAGACCTTTTGACCCATCAGATACTAATACCCGGGTGTGACTGATTACTATGTAGCAGTCCGAATATGTTGGTGCTACAGTGCAAGAAACACATTATACATTCAGATGTGCATGCTCTGGAGGAGATCTGGATGCGCCGCTCATGTTCAGTGCTAACAATGACAGGGTACTCATATGTGCCACCAGTGGTGTACATAGAAGTGATATAGGCCCATTAAATGGTCCCCCATTATGGTGTATGGCTTTCCCATCTAGGCTATGGCCAATTCTATACATCCTAGTTTGCTAACATTTGCTAACATTGCAGTTCATCTACGGAGGGGATTCCTGTATGTTTGCAGTACTCAGTAGCAATGGAATGGTGCAATCAGAGCTTGGGCCCCCTCTGCCCAAGGGCTCTACAGCAGTTGTTTTGCCTCTGTGGTACATACACCCTTGCATGGCACCATCATTCATATATGCTAACATATATGCCAGCTGCACATTAGTGCTGAGGGGCGGTTCCTGGGTGAGAATAGATGGGCAAAAGATCTCTCAAAAGACTTCAGATCTTATTGTCAAAGTTATAATATCACAGAGATGGGGTCCATGAGTTGGGCACTAGTTTAGCGGGGATTGCAGCAGTAAGGCATGGTTTATATTGATCAAGTTACTAGACTTCCCTCTCATTTTCATGCTAGTGTTTCCATTAGTCAGTTACCTGGCCCCATAATAAAACCAATCCCTCCTACTGCTTTTCTACTTACCTATGCACTGTCCTGTGCACTTTCATGTCTGCTGACCCAGAGAGAGTGCAAAGCAAGTGCACAGTAGAGTGGTGGCAGAGGAGAGGGTGAGTGGGCGAGCAACTATGTTGTCTGCTTTATCACTTGGCTCTCCCTAGTGCTCACCTGTTTACCTTTCACTTGACCATTGTGTTTACACTGGTTGAGTGGTAATTAGAGATGAGCGGGTATACTCGCTAAGGCACATTACTCGAGTGAGTAGTGCCTTAGCCGAGTATCTCCCCGCTCGTCTCTAAAGATTCGGAGACCGGCGCAGGTGACAGGTGAGTTGCAGTGGGGAGCAAGAGGGATAGAGAGAGATCTCCCCTCCGTTCCTCTGCGCTCTCCCCCGCCGCTCCCCGCCCCCCGAATCTTTAGAGACGAGCGGGGAGATACTCGGCTAAGGCACTACTCGCTCGAGTAATGTGCCTTAGCGAGTATACTCGCTCATCTCTAGTGGTAATGCTTTTAGTAACTTGCCTGCCTACTTGAGCAATGTAAACCAGTCCTTTCTGGTTAGCTTCAGCACTCCTAATTTCTGAAGATATCTAAACTAATGTTGATGTAGACCTCATACAGTAGATGTTATTATCCGACCCATGAGAATATCAGATGAGTTTCTACAGTATACATTTACCTCTGCAGCATGACAGATAGGTTAGTAAGGATTTCAGCTGCATCTGATATAGTTTATATACTGAACAGTTATGAACCCCTGGGGAATCTTGCAATATCAGTCCAAGGCTGGAAGGCAAACTGTTCCCAGCACATACAACACTATTCTTCCTCTTGTGAAAATGGAGCCAGTATGTAAATGGTGATTGAACTTTCAAAATGTACATAAATCATCAGTACAGATGAAATCACACCTACACTGCTCAGTACTGCTGTATAATGTCCTCCATGCTGCTGCTTCTCTGTGTATGATAGAGTAGCAGGATCTCCTCCGCTCTGTGTGCAGTGTATGGGAGACATCATAGCTGCAAGTTTACACCCACCAGCTCAGGGAGAAGCAGAAATTATGAAGTTGGTGAATTATGAATGAAAAAACAAAAGTACATTGAAACATTGCAGAGCTTTTCATCTCATCTCGATTCAGCTGCGCAGCTCTACATAAAAAAAAAGTATTCCTATCTTGACTGAATATTACTCAGTATGAGGAGTATGGAAACAGCCCAGCAAGCTGTGTTACCTCATTTCCATAACTCCCATTCACTTCCATGCAAGTTATGGAAACAGTTTAGCACAGCCTGCTCGGTTGTTTCTGTAACTCCCAATGACCCCGCAAGCCATCACATACAGCCAAGCCGGGGAGGACAGGACTTGAAATTGGTGTGGCATATGCTAGCTATCTGTGAAAATAACCGGGACGCCAGTGTTTTGACTCTAATAAAATATATTACAAAACGCCTTATAATTGAAGCAACGTGAGAACTTTATAGCTATAGAAAGGGGCTTACCTACCCATCTCTCATCCCCTCTACCATGGTGGTCCGCCAATGAGAGCAGCTGTATGGTCCTGGGGCCCACTTCCATATTCCCCATAGGCATGTATGAAGATAGCTGTCCAGCTCCGTAAGACAGAGCTGCTCTTACTTAAAATGACCCTCCAGTCCCGGGCAAACCAAGATGGCTACACTACTTCTAAGACTACCTGACATACACTGTGCTTTGGCAGTGCATCAGTAGTCTAAGACCCTATACGCTGCTTGACCAGTACTGCTTACATGAGGTGCAGCATGTAGTGTCATAGAATACTGATGCTCAGTGTGCTTCAGGTAGTCAGAGATTCTGGCTCATAGCGAGGATCCAGAAAGTGGACCCACTATGACATCCATGTGTCATAATTTGAGACAACCCTGTATGTGATTGGAATATTTACAAGGTCCATTACAAAATCTGTATGGAGGGTACAGGAACACAAACATATAAACACTACCGAATGATACAAAATCAAAATACATAGTACTACACCAAAGTTGAGGATACAAGTCTGCTTCCAGCATGTGATGCAAGAGAGTCGCAGAAGTCACATGTAACATGTTGGAACATGTCATCACATGATGCAATTTAAGAATGTCACGTCGACACAATTGTCGGGGCTACAACCATGTGCCAAAAGTCATCGCCAGTTGTAGTCATGGCCCAGGCTATATAGCGATTTGCAAACAGTGAGTTATACAACTCAAACTTAACAATACAATTTTTTTTCTTTCTTCTTTTATTAAGAACTCATTAAGATCACCAATTTTGATTTCCGTTTTGCATTTCCTTCAGAGGAGCTGCAGAACGAAAAAAAAAAAAAGTGTTCTGTTTTAAGTCCTATATATTTCAATGGGTTTTTCTGAAGTTCAGTTATGCCAAAAACAGCAATGTGATTGAACATGTGGTCACTCATTGGGGCATATTTACCAATGCAACATCAACAGTTCTGGCTGAACATCATATTTATCAGCCCTGCATCATTTTGCTGACACTTGAAAGTATGGGGGGAAAAAAAGGAGTAGTGATGAGGGAACTTTTGAAAAGTTCATGAGTCAGTTTATTAAACTTTTGCAACAAATTCGGTACGGTCCAAATTAGTTCAATTTGAAGCAGAAGTTCACAGAAACCCATAAAACTGGTGTATAACACTTTCTAGGAGCCATCAAAGCTCTGTATGATACCCTGAGAGCTTTGATGGCTCCTAGAGACAGTGTTATACACTAACATTGAGCAAACTGAACCAGTAGAATCCGATTTCCGGATAGAACTTTGCTAAAAGCTTGGTTTTGCTTTGTGCTGACCCGAAACAGGGTTCTACTGGTTCAGTTTGCTTAAAAGGGAACATTGCTTCCAAATTATATGGGAAAACCATACCATGCACTATGTTAAGATATTGGGTGCATACTGCATCTACATTGTATACTGATGTACCACTTGGTGTAGCTTCAACATAGCAGAATGCTGTAACTTGAAGCTCCTGGACCCCAATGCAAAATTAGTAAGAGGACCACCCACCATGTGTCATTTATAATACTGCTGTCTTATTTTCTGGCAGAGGAGCCTTGTGGCTCCCTCAGGTACCAAGACCCAAGTGCAAATGCTACATCCTTGGACTGATGTGTCACTATCACTACTTTGATGCTGTACATTATTATGCATCTGATATATAAACATAATAAGAAATGAATAGTAACAACAGCAACAATAATAAAAACCAAGAATGATAAATAATGATAGTATCAATCATACTGAGGATGATGGTAAATAAGAATGACAGTAGTCATAATACATCAAAATGACTTGTTACAAATGATCATTGTAGCAGTTTTCTCGCATAGGACACACAACAAAGTATCACAACCTGCCTGTGGGGGTATAACACACTCTACCTTGTATAGGGATAGTCAGAGATGTACCAGTCCCTGCCATCTTTAGAATATAAATGTAGCAGAGCTAAGTTGGTTCATTTGACACAAGTCCTTGTGCTAAACTATATGTGTTGTTTTACGTAGGAATCAAACATTACAGATACCTTAAACCATATAGTTTCAAGAGTTGAATG